>NW_004444094.1:1520410-1698052 GCF_000243295.1 Trichechus manatus latirostris | reverse complement strand
TCCACGAGAAAATTATTGGAACTAATAGAAAGATTCAGCAGAGTAGCAGGATACAAGATAAACATACAAAAATCAGTTGGATTCCTATACACCAATAAAAAGGACAATGAAAAGGAAATCAGGAAAGCAGTACCATGTATAATAGCCCCGAAAAAAATAAAATACTTAGGAATAAATCTAACCAGGGATGTAAAAAACCCATATAAAGAAAACTACAAAACACTACTGCAAGAAACCCAAAGGGATCTACATAAATGGAAAAACATACCATGCTCATGGGTCGGTAAACTCAACATTGTGATAATGACAATTCTACCAAAGCAACTTACAAATACAATACAAACACAATCCGAATACCAACAACTTTCTTTAAAGAGATGGAAAAACTAATCATTAACTGTATATGGAAAGGGAAGAAGCCCCAGATAAGTAAAGCTCTATTGAAGAAGAAAAATAAAGTAGGAGGACTCGCACTAGGTGACCTCAGAACCTACTATACAGCTATGGCAGTAAAAACAGCCTGGCACTGGTACAACAACAGACACATTGACCAATGGAACAGAATTGAGAACCCAGACGTAAATCTATCCACCTATAGTCACCTGATCTTCGACAAGGGCCCAAAGTCCATCAAATGAGGAAAAGACAGTCTTTTTAACAAATGGTGCTGGAAAAACTGGATGTTCATCTGCAAAAAAACGAAACAGGACCCATACCTCACACCATATACAAAAACTAATTCAAAATGGATCAAAGACCTAAATATAAAGCCAAAAACTATAAAGTTCATAGAAGAAAAAAATAGGATCAACACTAGAGGGCCTAATGCATGGCGTTAACAGTATACAAACCATAACCAACAACATACAAACCCCAGAAGATAAGCTAGATAACTGGGATCTTCTGAAAATTAAACACTTATGCTCATCAACAGACTTCACCAAAAGACTAAAAAGAGAATCTACAGACTAGGAAAAAAAATTTGGAGATTACAAGTCAAATAAAGGTCTAATCTCTAAAATCCAAAACTTCTACAACAAGAAGACAAATAATCCAATTAAAAAAATGGGCAAAGGAAATGAACAGACATTTCACCAGAGAAGATATTCAAGAGGCCAACAGACACATGAGGAAATGCATGCGATCACTAGCCATTAGAGAAACGCAAAATAAAACCACACAATGAGATACCATCTCACCCAGCATTACTGGCACAAATCAAAAACACTGGAAATAACAAATGTTGGAGAGGCTGCGGGGAGATCGGAACTCTTATGCACTGCTGGTGGGAATGCAAAGTGACACAACCATTTTGGAAAATGATATGGCACTTCCCTAGAAAGCTAGAAATAGAAATACTATACGATCCAGCAATCCCACTCCTAGGTATATATAATAGAGAAATAAGAGCCATCACACGAATAGACATATGCACACCCATATTCTTTGCAGCACTGTTCACAATAGCAAAAAGATGGAAAAAAACCTAGTTGCCCATGAACAGATGAATGGATAAACTATGCTGCATACACAAATGGAGTATTATGCAACAATAAAGAACGATGATGAATCTGTGAAGCATCTCATAACACAGATGAAACTTGAGGACATTACGCTGAATGAAATAAGTTAATCACAAAAGGACTAATACTGTATGAGATCTCTAGTGTAAAAACTCATGTAAAAGTTTACACACAAAAAGAAACAATATTGGTTACAAGGGATGGGACGGGTGGGGGCGGGGGAGAGTAAATAGACAATAGATAAGTGGTAATTTTGATGAAGGGTAAGACAGTACACAATACTGGGGAAGCCAGCGCAACTTGTACAAGGAAAAGTCATGGAAGCTCCATAGACACATCCAAACTCCCTAAGAGACTAAACTGCTGGGCAGAAGGCTGTGGAGACCATGGTCTCGGGGAACATCTAACTCAACTGGCATAACACACTCTATAAAGACAATGTTCTACATGCTACCTTGGTGAGTAGCGTCTGGGTCTTAAAAGCCTGTGAGCAGCCATCTAAGCTACTCCAGTGGTCTCACCCCTTCGAGAGCAAGGGAGAATGAAGAGAACAGAATACAAGGAAAAGATTAGTCCAAAGGACTAATGGACCACAGCTACTACAGCCTCCACCAGACTGAGTCCAGTACAGCTAGATGGTGCCCAGCTGCCACCAGTGACGGCTCTGACTGGAATCACAACAGAGGGTGGAAAAGGATGTAGTACAAAATTCTAATTCACAAAAAAAGTCCAGATTTACTGGCCTGACAGACTGGAGAAAGCCCTAGATTATGGCCCCAGGACACCCTTTTAGCTCAGAGGTGAAGTCACTCCCGAAGTTCGCCGTTCAGCCAGGGATTGGACAGCCCCCTAAAACAAAACGGGACTAATGAGGCACTAATGAGTCCAGGGACAAGGACTAGAAGGCAGGAGGGGATAAGAAAGCTGGTAATAGGGAGCCCAAGGTTGAGAAGGGACAGTGTTAACATGTTGTGGGGTTGTTAACCATTGTCTTAAGGCAATATGTGTACTAACTGTTTAATGAGAAACTATTTGTTCTGCAAATCTTCATCTAAGATGCACACACAAAAAGGAATTATCTACGTGAGATCAAATTGACAACAGCAACTCAAAAGGTTTGATGGGAAGCCTAGGAGGAGGGGAGTTGAAGATAATGGTGATGGAATAATTTGGAAAAGGATGATGAGAATAGCAGCACAACTGGAAGAATGTAATCAATGTCACTGAATTGTACATGTAGAAATTTCTGAAATGGTGTATCTTTGGCTATGTATATTTTTACCAAAAAAAAAAAGGAGATTCTAGGTCAAGAAGGGAGAGTGTTGACATGTCATGGGGTTGTTAACCAATGTCATAAAACAATATGTGTACTAACTGTTTAATGAGAAACTATTTGTTCTGTAAACCTTCATCCAAAGTACAATGAAAAAAATTTTTTAAAAAAAGAGTAAGAAGTAGTAACAAAGAAGAAAAAGATAACTGTAATGTAGGGGAGAAGGGCTGATCAAATAATCTGATGTCATAAGCCTCAAAAGAGCAGGGCGTTTTTTACTAAAGGGATAGAATAGGATCTAAAAACTGTCAGAGCAAAAAGATCCTGAAGTATACAAGTAGGGTAGAATTAACAACAACCTCTTGCAAATGCTATAGAGAAGTTGTATCTTTGTTTTCAGGATTGGAGGGTGTCTTTTAAGTCACAGATGCTGAAAGAAGCATTCTATCATTATCATTGTCATTGTTGTTATTGTTGTCCTTATTATTAATATTTCTATTATTTGTTTGGAAACCCTGGTGGTGTAGTGGTTAAGAGCTATGGCTGCTCACCAAAAGGTCAGTAGTTTGAATCCAACAGGAGCTCCTTGGGAACTCTATGGGGCAGTTCTGCTCTGTCCTGTAGGGTCACTATGAGTTGGAATCCACTCGATGGCAAAGGGTTTGGGTTTTTTGGGTTTTATTATTTGTTTAACCAAGACCAAGTTGATAGTGAAGAGAGCAGAGATGGGTGGTTCAGAGGAGAAACAGGACAAAACAGTGTAAGGTTGGAGTTCGGAGACAGTAAGTTGTCTCCTGGAGGTACTTAGTATTTGGTGACGGAGGAGAACAGGACTGAGAAGTAGAATGGCCTCAGTGTTTCCAAATAATCTATCTTGTTTGTACTGGTTTGATTTGATTGTATTGTAGAGTAACACCTCTCAAAATCTGATGTGCATATGCATCACCTGAAAATCTTACTCAAATACAGATTCTGATTCAGTAGGTCTAGGTAGCTCCAAAGCTCCTGTTTTTCTAACAGGCTCCAGACGTGTGCATTCATTCACGTCAACACAATCAGCACTGACCAACTTTACTGGCAATGGTGAGAACAATAAATGAAGAACACTCATTCTTCATTTACAAGGCCATAGTGAAGGATGATCAGAACAATGAGATTTAAATGGTTCCAAAAAAAAATCATTTACAATTTATTGGAGAAATATTTGTTGTATCTATTTTCTGTTAACAACTCCATTCCCCAAATACCTTCTGGAAAGAGTGGTAACAAGAACTTTTGAAGATGATGCAGGACTGGACAACGTTTCCTTCTGATGTACATGGGGTTGCCATGAGTCAGAGCCGACTCAATGGCAACCACAACATATGTCAAATGTTTTGTTTTTCCAAAAAGTGCTGAAGTTTGGGGTGGGGACAGAAAAAGTGATGTGTAGAAGTGGAAAACATGCCACAAAAAGCAATATTCCTTGAAATTAATAAGCTGGGAATTCAAGAAAGATTGAGCAGACATAGGCATTATACACTGACAGAAATGACTTCCATTTAGGTTCTGATGATATGGCTGACCTTGGGGAAGAACACTAATCCTTACTTCTCATTAAAAAATGAAATTTGAACATCTTAGTATATTTCTGGACACTTTTTAAAATCAACTAATGAAAGAAATTAAATTTAGAAATCTGATTCAAGAATTACATTGGGCCCACCTGGATAATCTAGGGTAGTCTCCCCATCTCAAAATCCTTAATTTAATCACATTTACAAAATCCCTTTTACCATGTCAAGTAACACATTCACGAGTTCCAGGGGCTAAGATATGGGCATCTTTGTGGGGCCACTATTCTGCCTACCACACCCATTTTAAGCTTCCCTCCTTTTTAAAACTCAATAAGAATCACTTAGAGATTTTTCTTTAAATCACTTTCTAATCAACTCAGAAAACCTTTTCTCTAATGAATAGTTGCAAGCCTCAGCTAAGCTGCCAGTTCAATTATTATGGCCAGGCTTCATTACAGACATGTTATAAACATCTCACACAGTATTTATCTATCCATCTATAAAAGCATTTATTAAATTACAGGCTTGTTTCATCATTTCTCTTTAGGGTGCAACCTAATTTTACTAGACACCTAACAGATTTTCTTAAACATTCTTTGGATGCCCCATCCCTCATATAAGATTAAAAAGGGAAACACAAATTGTTCATATCTAAAATAAATCTGGTGGCTGTGAAATAAATATTCCATTGCTGTAGACCCCATGCTTTGACTTTTGCTTATCTGAAAAAGGAACAGTCGATTCAGAGGAGGAGTTTGGCAGATGGGTATGTGTTTATATGGGATGGTAGAAATTGCTCCAATAGCCCCAGAAAGCTAAAATCAAATGGTTGAATATAAACAAGAAGAAACATAAGATGGACAATAAATAAATACATAAATAAATGGATGAAACAAATATATATGATCTATTGTGATAAAACTACCAGTTGTCGTCAAGTCAATTCTGACCCATGTGTGTCAGAGTAGAACTGTGCTTCATAGTTTTCAATGTCTGTGACCTTTTGGAAGTTGATCACCAGCACTCTCTTCTGAGGCATCTCTGGATGGACCCCAACCTCCAAATTTTCAGTTTGCACCCCCCAGAAACTCCCTGATTGTGATAAGTGTTATTAAGAAATAAACTAAAGCAATGAGAATAGAAAGATAGCTAAAGTGGGAAGGAATGGCATCTGAAGCAAGTCTGTCATTTTATCTGAGACCTGACAGCATTGCATGTAGAAGGAACAGCAAGTAAAAGTCTTGAGGCAGGAACTAGCTTGAGAGGATGATGAAGGTCGGTGGGACTGGAGAAGAGTGAGCAGGGCTGGGATGTCATTGAATGATAAACTACAGGGATTAGGGATAGACAGTTCCCTAATATTTAGAGCTTAATAGTTAGAGAAATCACATCATTTATTGTCTTACATGGGAAAATTTTTTACAATGAAATGGGCACTGTAAACAAGACAAAAAAATAAGGTATTGAGAGTAGAAGGCTAAAGTTATCTAAGAGAACTCATGTAAGTCATATGGTTTCCTTACTTACAGACCATGATAAAAATCAATTGTCCTCAAGTTGATTCCCACTCACAACGACCCCAAGTGTGTTATAGTAAAACGGTGCTCTATAAGGTTTTCAATGGCTGATTTTTCAGAAGCAGATACCGAGGTCTTTGTTCTGAAGTGCCTCTGGGTGGACTCCAACCTCCAACATTTCAGTTAGCAGCTGAACACATTAACCGTTTGCACCAGCCTGGGACTCACAGACCATGGTAAGGGTTTTCAATTTTTTTAATTGATAATGGTACTAAACTGTTGGGAGTGCTGCACTGTAGGAAAGATTTCCAGGATGGAGCTTTATATTTTATAATTATTATCATTGTTGTTAAGTGCCGTTGAGTCAGTTCTGACTCATAGCAACCCTATGTACAGAAGAATGAAATACTGCTTGGTCCTGCACCATCCTCACAATGGTTGCTATGTTTGAGCCCATTGTCGCGTTCACTGTGTCAATTCACCTCGTTGAGGGTCTTCCTATTTTTCATTGACCCTCTACTTTGCCAAAGATGATGCCCTTCTCCACGTACTGGTCCATCTTGATAACCTGCCAAAGTGCATGAGACAAAGTACTGCCATCCTTGCCTCCAAGGAGCATTCTGGCTGCACTTCTTCCAAGATAGATCTATTTGTTCTGTTATTATCATAGAATTAATATTTAATGTATTGTGATTGCATGACCTTACTTGAACATAGTATGGTTTTGTATTGTGGCCAGGTTTTGGAGCAGTTCAAATTTCAGAGGTCAGATAAAAGAGGAAGAACTAGTAAAGGAAATGGGTAGATGGCCAGTGATGAAAGAAATCAAGAACAGAAAGTGTTTAAAGCAGAAGAGAGGGCACCATTGTTCCATGTACCGCTGAAATGTAGGAAGCAGATTGGGAACGGGTCACTGGATCCAGCAATATGAAGATCTTAATGTATGATACTGAGGCATTGGCGGTTCAGTTGTAGAATTTTTGCCTTCCATGCATGAGGCCTTGTTCAATTCTAGGCCAACGCACTTCATGCACAGCCACCACCCATCTGTCAGAGGCTTATGTGTTGCTATGATGCTGAACAGGTTTCAGCAGAACTTTCAGACTAAGATGAATTCGGAAGACAGTCCTAGCAATCTACTTCTGAAAATCAGCCAGTGAAAGCGTACGGAGTACAAGGGTCTGATCTGCAGCCCATCATGGAGATAGTGCAGGACTAGGCAGTAATTTATTCCGTTGGGTATGGAGCTACCGTTTGGCGGGAGCTGACTCAATGGTAGCTAACAACAACAACGTCTGATAACAGCTTCTTCAGTAGTGTCATGAGACCCAAGCCCAACTAGAGTTTGAAAAAAAGAGAAATGAACTCATAGGCTTTTCTTTTGATAGAGAGAGGAAAGACAAATGGTGGTTCTAAGACCCAAATTCTGCCTCTTTTCTAGTTTTTACTTAGATTCCTACCAAACTTTTCTTTCATTTACCTTTGATTTTTTGCACTAGAATAGGATGACTGCCTTACTGTGAGACTTCAGGTAAGTTACTTACCCTCTCCCTCAGTGTTTTCATCTTTAAAAGGGGGATAATAATATCAGCTAATCTCATGAAGTTGTCGAGAAGATTAAATTAATACATTTATGATTATTCTTATTGTTGTTATTACTACTCAGAGGAGTCCCAATTCAGAGTATCACAAATGCTTCATCTTGCCTTCAGACTGAAGAAGGTCCCATCCTAGGAACACAATGAAAAATTACTCCTTACATTTCTTTGTAAAGAAAAAAAAAATGTTATTCTAAAACAGAAAGACAAACCTCAGCTAATACAACTGGAATTTTCATACTGTGGTATATAACATTTCATGCACACCTATAATTTTAAAAAACAGAAGATAAAGTCTTAACTATTTATTTAAACTCACTTTCAAAGCCATGCATGAACAAGCTCTTATAAGAGTTTCTACCTGATAATTTAATAATAAGTATAGTTACCATCTATTGAGAGCCTAATCTTTGTCGAGAGCTGTGTTAGACAGTTCATACAGAGTATCTTATCTGATATCCACAATATTTTTTTCAGTGTAAGTAGGAATAGCTCCACGTTTACAATGAGGGATCTGAATGAAGTCCAGAATGGTTTATTGATTTGCCTGAGGCCACAGAGATGTCAAGGAGCAAAACAAGTTTTAATTGACTCTAAAATCCTCCTCTAGCCTCTCCGCAAAAGTTTCTCAATTGTTTAATTCACGTCTCTTAACATCTATGGAGCTCCTCATCTGAGCCGAGACTGTCTATTACATCAGACTTGTGGGGCAGGTATCATAATCCCTGTTATACAAATACAGGAGCCCTGGTAGCACAATAGAGCCTTGATGGTGCAGTGGTTAAGAGCTTGGCTGCTGACCAAAAGGTTGGCAGTTCAAGTCCACCAACCACTTCTTGGAAATCTTGTGGGGCAACTCTACTCTGTCCCATAGGGTCGCTATGAGTCAGAATTGACTCAACGACAACTGATTTAGTTTCATTTGGTGGTGGCACAATAGTTAAGCAATGGCTGCTACCCAAAGAATTGGAAGTTCAAACCCACCCTGTGGCTCCAAGGGAGAAAGACCTGGCGATCTGCTTCAGTAAAGATTACAGCCTAGGAAACCCATGGGGTGATCCTACTCTGTCCCATGGGGTCAGCATGAGCTGGAATCAACTTGAATGCACACAACAACAACAGCAACATTATATAAATACGGAAACAGATGCTCTGAGAGATCATGGTTATTTGTCCTAGATTGCATTATTTAAAAGGTTACAAATAGGATTTGAACTCAGTTTCCTGGTTGTGGGAAGGTCTTTTTCTGCTATATCAGCAGAGGGTTTGGTTGTAGTGATGCTGGAGAGAGAAGGCTTAAATGGAGGGTGGAGCAAATGGTTTTTGTTTCTAATTTCAGCATAGTTACTATTCAATACAATAATATATTATAGCCCCAACATTTGGGGAAAAATTAAAATGGTAAACTTTGATGTTGAAGGCTAGGTATATATGATGTTAATTCATAACAACTTAAACTTCCACCTCATCTATTTTTTATTTAATTCCTCTTATTTAAGTTATGATTTCTGTATTCTGATTATATCTTCTAGGTCTCTGTAACTAATCAATGTTAAATACTCTTCTTCCTTGACTTCTGTACTGTTTAGAGCATATTTTACTACATCTCATACTATTTGAGCCGTATTTTTAAACTGATATAAGTGTTTCAGAGATTGTTTTGCCCCTGCTATTTCTCCTCTATTATACCAGAGTTTTCACCAATGTCATATAATTTTATATCATCTTTCATTAGCTCCTCCTCAACCTTCGTACTCCTAGTATCCAGACTTATTCCACATTCAAGAAACTTCAGAGTAAGTGTTCCAAGTAGTAAACTTTTAATTCTTGATTTTCAAACCACCTTCTTTGACTTTCTGAACTCTCACATATTTTTTACAGTCTTTAATGTTGTGAAGATTTTTTTAAAGGACACAGCAAGTTCTCATTATTTTATTACTTCACAAGAATTATGTATATCTATAGCTTATTTATCCCCTTAAAGCAAATACTTTGCTATAATCTGTATACCATACTGCAGTGACATCCACCTAACCAGCCTCTCTGCCTCAGTGTTACTGTAGAGTGAATGTGATAAATAATTTTTCCTTTCTGTGTACTTGGTAGACATTGATAATTGAGGACAGTTTTTATTTCAGAGCCTATAGTGATGATTACTAATATTATTGATCAGTTATTACATGTCAGGCACTGTTCCAAGACTTTTTTTTTAATTTTACCTATTTTACTTTATTTAATTATTATAATAGCACAAATATTACCAGTTGCCTTAGAGTTAATTCCAACTCATGGAGTCCCCATGTGTGCGGAGTAGAACTGCATTCCATAGGGGTTTTCAAGGCTGTGACTTTCAGAAGCAGAATGCCAGGCCTTTCTTCCAAGATGCCTCAGGGGGTTTGACAGCCAACCTTATGGTTAGTTGTTGAGCATTTAACTATTTGCACCACCCTAGGACACTGCACAAATATTAGGTGGTATTGGTCTCGAAAACTGTTTATATAATGATTGCAGCCAAGAAAACTCTCTGTGGATCTCAATTCTACTCTGTAACACATGGGGTCACCATGATTCAGGGGCTGACTCGACAACAGTTAACAGTAACAACAAAAATTGTATTCCCAATTTAAAGACGGAGGAACCGAGGTACCTAGAGGTTAAACAACTTTCCAAAAGTCCCAAAGTATGTAAATTGCTATGTAAGAATTTGAAGCCAAACTAGAGGCCAAGCATTTAACCACTACTTCATGTTTCCTCCAACAGGCAGTGGTCAAACCATAAAGAACCTTGGTATTTTGAAATTTCTGGCAAAAGTACGGGAAGTCACAGGTTGGAATCCTGCTTCTCTCATAGGAGCGAGGCTTAAATAAAATAATTTACTTCAAAGCACATTTTAAACAGCAAGGTACAGATTTTGTTATTGCAAGTAGAATTTTAAATAATAGATTTTTTTCTTCAAAGTCATCCTTTACTTTTTGAAATGTCGTTATCAAGCTCAGTGTTTTTATTCTACTCATTTTTAATCTAAGCTGGTTTGAACATTTTTAATAACAAATTACTTGAAGGTATGTACTGTACTTTCAGAAGAGAATAAGTTATTTCCTTTTTTTTGTGACTATATACCTATTTCTGAAAATGTTGAGGACTGAAATAAAGGACTATTAAATTAGAAAGAGAAAAATCAAACCCATGAAAAATAGAAATAAAAAAGATGTCCGTGAAAGCATTATAGTAATCATTATTATACACTAACTTTGGTTCTAAATTTTGTGCTTTTTGTCATTACAGAGTTTTGTAATTCATTTTATGCAATGGAGGAAAACATACTAATATTTTAAGGGGTAAGGATGGTTTCAAGTCACTAAATTCCAAAAGAAATTTATGAATAGTGACTCACAAATATCTTTCATTTTGACTTTAAATGATATTGCATATAGAGAATCAATGTTCATTAGCCTGCTGCTACCTATGTGAATTGTGACAATTATATTCAGTGAAAACTATACTCAGTGGAAGGGCAGAAGTGAAGTTTCTTCTGATCTGACTTGATACAAGGCTAAACTTAAACTATGAAATGACATCATGAATAGCATATCCATCACCTGTATACTTTTCTAGCAAAACAACTTGAAAAGTATAACTCTTCCCATTTTACGAAAATTTAAGATTCATAGATATTAAGCAGCATGTTTGTGTTAAGTAAAGATTTGAATCTACGTAGGTCTGTCTCTAAAGCCAAAGCTATATTCTTCCTAAGAAATTTTTATTTTCTTCTGAAAGCTCAGAAGAGCTGGTGATACTTGAACCAAGTTTGGAAGCATCAGTTGGACTCCCCTGAGTGGAAAGAGAAAAAAAGTGCAATCCAGATATAGACCAGCATTTGCAAAGCCTTAGTAAACAGAGGTCATCCACTGCTTAGAAATCTGCAAGTTGTTTAATATGGGTGCATTGTAATTAGACTTGTTTTCTGGAACCAGATTGCATGGAAAAGTAATCATTCTAAGAATTCCAGATTTCATCTTGGAAATCAAGGGAAAATATTGATGGCTGCAATAGATTACGTTGAGAATGAGAGATAAAGAAGTTAAAGCAAAAATAAATAAATAACTAAAAGGAAAAAAAGCTGGTAGGATTAATGACCCAACTAATGATTATTCTTTTGATATTTAAATATGTCAATCCTCTCTTCCCCCTTTTTAATAACAGTATTCAAAAGTCTAAGAGTAGAAGTGTAAAGGTCAGCATGTGGAATTGGATAGAATGGTTTATAGGGTGGGTGCAGCAGTTGAATATGGGATTTAAGGGACTTTAAGGTAACGGTAATGGAAGAGATAATATCTTAACAGAAGAGGAAGAAAAGAGAAGTCAGGAGGTGACTGACACACTGAAATTTTATGTAGTAAGGATGATAGGAGGAGCCCTATGGCGCAGTGGTTAAGGGCTCAGCTGATAACCAAAAGGTCAGCATTTTGAACCCACCAGCCACTCCATGGGAGAAAGATGTGGCAGTGTGCTTCTGAAAAGATTTACAGCCTTAGAAACCCTATGGGGCAGTTCTGCTCTGTCCTACAGGATCACTATGACTGAGAATTCTATTAGACAGCAATGAGTTTTTTTTCGGGTGGGGGGATGGTAAGAATGATAGATCTGAATGAAGTTAAGAAAAAGAAGTGTGAGTGTTCTAAAGGAGAAAGGAAGCTATTAGTATTGTATACTCAGAAAAGAGGATAGGTATGATCTCTGTTAAGTCAAATGTCAGGAAAACCTAAACAACAGCACTGCTACTAGGAAGGCTTGCTATACTACCATAAATTTGGTCAATAATGAAACAACAAACTTTGTTGTTTAGAAAATTTTATTCATCAAATTACACCATTAAGAAGATAAACAGGAAAGCTAGAGATTAGAGGGAAATGTTTGTAAAATATGCATTTAACAAAAGACTGTTTTCAGGATAAAAGATCTTTGACAACTCATCAGTAAAAAGACAAACCAATTGTTATAAAAATGAGAGTGATGGTTAACATTACTTGTCAACGTGGCTACGCTACGATTCTCAGTTGTTTGAAAGACACTGTGTAATCATTTCCCATTTTGTGATCTCATGTGAGCAGCTAATCAGTTGGAAGAGGAATTTCCATCAGGGTGTGACCTGCATCTATGATATAAATGGGTGTTTCTGCACTTTTTCTTGTCACTTGACCTCCAGTTCTTGGAATACAAAAAGCCTTCAACCTACCTCCTGACCTGCAGATTTTGGATTCATCAGCCCCTGCAACCACCTGAACTAGTGGGAGACTTCAGCCTGCTGCCTGACCCATGGACTTGGGACTTGCCAGGCCCCACAATTGAGTGAGCCATTTCTTCGCAATTGTGTAAGTCATTTCCTTGAAGTAAATTTCTCTCTATACATATATCTATATATGCTTCACTAGTTTTGCTTCTCTAGTGAACCCACCCTAAAACAATGGCCAAAAGATTTAAATGGACACTTCACTGAACAATATATACAGATTTACTGGTCTGACAGAAACTGGAGAAACCCCAAGAGTATAGATCCCAGACACCTTTTTAACTCACTACTGAAGTCACTCCTAAGGTTCACACTTCAGCCAAACATTAGACAGGCCCATAAAACAAAATGAGACTAAATGGGCACACCAACCCAGGGGCAAGCATAAGAATACAGGAAGGGACAGGAAAGCTGATAATGGGGAACCCAAGGTTGAGAAGGGGAAAGTGTTGACATCTTGTGGGGTTGGCAACCAATGTCATAAAACAATATGTGTATTAATTGTTTAATGAAAAACTAATTTATTCTGTAAACCTTCATCTAAAGCACTATAAAAAATCGCAGAAAATAAAAAAAGAATATATATAAATGGCTATAAGCACATGAAAGAGGTGCAACATCCTTATTTACTAGCGAAATGCAAATTAAAAGCACAATAAGGTCCCTATATCTTCCACCAGAATAGCTAACATTACGAAGACAACAATAAATGTTGGCAATGATGCGGAGCAACTGGAATTCTCATACGTTGTTGGTGGTGGCATAAAATTATATGACCACTTTGGAAAAAATAGCTGGCAGTCTCTTATAAAAATAAATATAGTCCTACCCTATATCTCAACAATTCTAACCCTAATATTTACTCAAGAGTAATGAAAAATATGTTCACATATAAGGCTTTTACGGAAATTTTCATAGCAGCTTAACTCATAGTAACCAAAAACCAGAACAGAAAACCACTCATGTGTTAATCAATGGAATATTACTGAGCAATGAAAAAAAAAACTATTGATACACTCAATAACATTCATGAATCTCAAAACCATTATGCCAAATGAAAGAAGTCTTACAAAAAAGAATACATATTGTGTATTCAATTTACATGAAGTCCTAGAAGACCAAATTATTCTATGAAATAAAATCAGACCACTGGTTGTTTAGGTTGAGGCAGGTAAAGAATGACAGGTTGTGGCACAAGGGAAATTTGAGGTGTTGATAATAATCTATCGGTGGATAGGGATTTAGGTGGCGTATACATGTGTGGAAACTCAGCAAATGGGGAAGATGGCTCAAGATGATGGCTTAGTCAGACATACCATGCCATCCCCCTACAGCAAAGACTGAAGAAACCAAGTGAAACAGATACAGATGACAGTCTTGGAACCCTGAACAACAAACAAAAGGGCAAAGAATTAGACTGAACACAGAATGGAAAGAGAAATTAAATGAAAACAGTAAACGAGGAGATTTACATATCATAGGCACTCTGGCCAACCAGCCCAGTGCAGCATGGCTATCTTGAGATAAAGCAAGCAGCGTTCCCAGGTGAGGAGCACAGGAAGAAAATTCAGGGAATTCCCAATAAGAAACAGAGATGCTGAGTAGACAAACCTGGAGTGAAACATCTCCGCCAAACAATGAGCAGGAGATCCCAGTGCACTCATTCAATGCTTGCCTGGCTACAACATCACACATCCCATACCCAGACAGTTCCACCAGGAACACTGCACATGCACTGAAAACCCTTGATCACCCACGACCTACTGAGATGCCAATTCGTGCACACACAGAGAGCCTATGCCATCTATTTGGGTAGCACTCTCTCACAGGGTTTGTGGAGATGTCCTTCCCTGACCTCCAGAGGATACACTAACAGCTAGTACCAACCTGGAAAGACCCATGATCCCACAAGAACTGTGAGGGACCCTGACCACCTAATATTTGTCACCCAATATCAGGAAAATAACCTGCTCTCCTGCTTCTACTTAATACTGTAAGAAAAGACATATAAGCTTAACCACAGAGAAATCACACATGGGTGTGACCCACCATGCCCACCAGTGTGAGGAAATTACACGTAGTCAACAGACACCACCATAGTCGCACATAAACCAGTATCACAAAACAACAATTAAAATAATACAAATGAAAAAAGGCATCTAAAGAGAAAGAGAAGAAAAGCCCCTGATATATTAAAAAAAAAAACAAAACGAACATAAAATCAATCAATCAATCAACACCTTAATGCCTCAGAGACAGCAGAAAATAACAAACCATATAAAGAAATAGGAGAATATGGCTCAAACAAGTGAGCAAAATAAAGGGACAGAAAATCTTCCTGAGGAAGAAAGAGTAATATAACTACCTGATAAGGAATTCATAAGATTTATATTTAGGCTCCTCAAACAGATTAAGGGAAACACAGACAAAACTCTAGAATTAAGGAAAGCAATACAAGAACAAAATGACAAACTAAATAGACAATTAGAAAACATGCAAAAACAATGAAAAATTCATAAGATTAACAATAACATACCAGGAATGGATTACTCCATAGAAGGACATACAAGTAGAATCAAATCAATGGAAGAAAGAATCAGAGAAATAGAGGACAAATCCCTTTATACTAATTTGTTTGAAGAAATCAAAAAAAAGAATGAAGACAGCCTAAGAGTAATATGGGACACCATCAAAAGGAAAAAATTTCCACATAATAAGAGCTCTAGAAGAGGAAGAGGAAAAAAAGTGCAGAGAGAATCTTTCAAAATATATTGACAGAGAACTTCCTAAGTATTATGAAAGACTGGAAGATTTCCAACCACGAGGCTCAACGAACCCCATACAGAGTAGAACCCAAAAGAAAGTCACCCAGACATATCATAATCAAACTTCCAAAACCAAAGACAAAGAAAGAATTCTGAGAGCAGCTCATGAAAGGCAAAATGTACCTTGCAAAGGGACACCAATAAATTAAACACTGATTTCTCATCAGAAACCATGCAAGCAAGAAGGCAATGGGATGACATATATAAAATCCTGCAAGAAAAGAATTACCAACCAAGACTCATATATCCAGTTAAATTGTCTTTCAAAAACAATGGTAAAACTAGGATATTCCCAGATAAGCAGAAATTAAGAGAATTTGTAAAAATCAAATCAACCTTACAAGAAATATTAAAAGGAGTCCTTCAGACAAAGAACCAACGATATCTGACAACAGCCTGAGATACACATATATGAAGGCATCACCCAGATACCAACCTAGATAAAGATGACACAAAAGTAAAATAGAGCTGCAAAACTGATAACAGGGAACCAGAGATGTTAAGCTGCATGTGGCAACTTCAAAACAAAAAGGGGAATACATGGTGTAGTTATAGAACTTCCATATGGAAAGGAATTCAAGGCAATATCAAGATATATCAGACTGTTTTAAATTTAGGAAAATAAAGGCAAATTTCAGAGTAACCACAAAGAAAATTAATAAATCCACTCAACAAAATAAAGAAGAAAATAAAAAAGACTCAGTAAACACAAAGACAACAACAAAAGATAGGAAAAGAAACTCCATATACAAAAAGAACTCAGCACAGAAAATTAAGTGGAACAAAGAAATCGTTAACACCACAAAAAAAGCATAACAAAATGGCAGCAATGAATTCATACCTATTGTCTCAGGCTGGGTTCTCTAGAGAAACAAAACCAGTAAATGGTATAATATATGTATAATAAACTCAGAGCAAGCAAAAGCCCACGAGTTTTTCCAGAAAGTCCACTTGTATTCCATGCAAGCCACATCCCCCAAGGAAATTCCCTTTCAACTGATGGGCTGTTCATAGCAGATCCCATCATGGAGGTGATCACATTATATCAAATCTCATTATGGAAATGGTCACATCATCATACAATTGTCAAACTACATCATAACTGCCAAACCACTGAGAATCATGGCCCAGCCAAGTTGACACACAACCTTAACGGCAACACCTATCTCTAATCACACTGAATATAAATATTTTAAATGCACCAGTCAAGAGACAGATAGTGAGAGAATGGATTAAAAAAAAAAAAGACCCTTCAATACGTTGCCTACAAGAGACATACCTTAGACATAAAGACATAAATAGGTTAAAAATCAAAGAATGGAAAAAGTTGTATTAAAAGTCTTTCTTATAGGTGAATGGATATTGTCCTATCACTGACAGTGTAGTTCTTCAGGACAGATCTTGAAATGTTCTTTTTGGTGATGAATGCAATGCCATTCCTCTTCATTCCTGGCAAAGCAGACCATATGATTGTTCAATTCAAAATGGCCAATACCAGTCCATTTCAGTTCACTAATTTCCAGAACATTGATCTTTATGTGCTCCATTTCGTTTTCCTGACTTTCAAATTTCCTAGAGTCATACTTTGTACCTCCCATCTTCCAATTATTAATGGATGTTTGCAGATGTTTCTTCTCATTTTGAGTCATGTCCCATCAGCAAATGAAGGTCCTAAAAGTTTTACTCCATCTACATCATGAAGGTCAACTCTATCTACTTCGAGTAGGCAGCTCTTCCACAGTCATATTTTGAATGACTTCCAACCTGAGGATCTCGTCTTCTGGCACTATATGAGACAATGTGCTGCTGTGATCCATAAGATTTTCACTGGCAATTTTTTTTTCAGAAGTAGATCACTAGGTTTTCTTCCCAATCTGTCTTAGTCTAGAAGCTCCGTTGTAACCTGTGCACCATGGTTGACTCTGCTGGTATTTGAAATACCAGTGGTGTAGCTTCTAGCATCACAGAAACATGTAAGCCACCACAGTATGACAAACTGACAGATGAGTGGTGGCAACAAAATTCTAGCCAACAGAATTAAACAGCACATCAAAAAAATAATCATCATGACCAAGCGGGATTCATATCAGGGATGCAATGATAGTTGAACATTAGAAAATCAATCAATGTAATTCACCACATAAATAAAACAAAGGAGAAGAATCACATGATCATCTCAATTGATGAAGAAAAACATTTGATAAAATCCAATAGCCTTTCCTGATAAAAAGTCTCAGCAAAATTGGAATAGAAAGGAAATTCCTCAACATCATCAAAGGCATATATGCAAAATCAACAGTCAACATTATTCTCAATGGAGAAAGATTGAGATCATTTTCCTTGAGAAAAGGAATGAGACAAGGATGTTCTTTATTACCATGCTTATTCAACATTGTACCGGAAGTCCTCACTAGAGCAATAAGGCAAGAAATGGAAGTACAGGGTATCCAATTTGGAAAATAAGAAGTAAAATTCTCTCTGTTCACAGATGACATGATCCTATATGTAGAAAACCCAGAGACTCCACAAGAATGTTATTGGAGCTAATAGAAGAATTCAGCAAAGTGGCAGGGTACAAGATCAACACAAAAATATCAGCTGAGTTTCTCTACACTAACAAGGAGAACTTTGAAAAGAAAATCAAGGAAACAATACCATTTACAATTACCCACAAAAAAATAAAATACCTAGGAATAACCTAATTAGGGATGTAAAAGCCTCATACAACGGAAACTATATAATAGTACCACAAGAAACCAAAAAAGACCTACATAAATGGAAAAAATTCCATGGTCATGGACTGGAAGACTTATTGTAAAAGCATCAATACTACCCAAAGTGATCTGCAGATACAATGCAATCCTGATACAAATTTCAACAACATTCTTTAATGAAATGGAAAACTAATCTCCAGCTTTATATGGAAAGGAAAAAGGCCCTGAATTGCTAAAACAATACTGAAGAAGAACAAAGCAGGAGGCTTCAAACCTCCCAACTCAAACTTACTATGCAGCCACAGAAATCAAAGCAGCCTGATACTGGTTCAACGACAGACACATGGACCAATGGAATAGAATTGAGAACTCAGAAGTAAATCCATCCATCCATGGGCAGCTGATCTTTGACAAATGGTCTAAGACCATTCAATGGGGATGAAACAGTCTCTTTAATAAATGGTGCTTGCAAAACTGGTTATCCATTTGCAGAAAAATGAAACAGGATCCATATCTCACACCATGCACAAAAACTAACTTAAAACAGATCAAAGAGCTAAATCTTAAAGCTAAAACTATAAAGTCCCTGTAGGTAATATAGACACAAAACTAGGGGACCTAATTTTCAACATAATTAGCCTATCAAACACAACTTAAAATGCTATGAACAACAGAAGATAAATTAGATAACTGGGACTTTCTAAAAATTAAATACTTATGTTCATCAAAAGAATTTACCGAAAGATTAAAAACAGACCCTACAGAGAGAGAAAAAAATCTTTGGCAATGATAGTATCTGACAAGGGTCTAATCTCTAAAACGTATAGAAAACTTCAACAATTCAACAACAAAAGGAAAACAACCCAGTCAAAAAATGGACAAAGAACATGAAGAGATACTTCATCAAAGAGGATATACAGGCAGCCAACAAATCCATGAAAAGATGCTCACAATCATTAGCCCTTCCAAAAACCAAACCAAATTCATTGCCATCGAGTCTATCCTGACCCATAGCGGCCCTATAGGACAGAATACAACTGCCCCATACAGTTTCCAAGGAGAGGCTAGTGGATTCGAACTGCCAACTTTTTGGTTAGCAGCTATATCACATTAGCCCTTACAGAGATGCAAATCAAAACTACAGTGAGATACCATCTTATCCCTGTAAAAATAGTAATGATCAATAATAATAACAGAATAACAAATGCTGGCGAGATTGAAGATGATCATCTATCTTCTTCTTCTATATATTCCAACCACTGTTCATAGTACTTGAAACCAGAGGCAGATTTCCCATGAAGTTAATGAAGACCTAACCTTCAGGGTCTGTTTTGGATTGAACTGTGTCCCCCTAAAATTGTATAGGAGTACTAATGTCTGTACTTGTGGATATAATCCAATTTGGAAATAGAGTTTTCCTTGTCATGTTAATGAGTCAGGGTAGCATGTTTTAAGCCAATCAGTTTTGAGATATAAAACAGCTGATTAGGCACAGAAGCAAGTAAGCATAAATGGGGAAAAGATAGATGCCATGTGGAGATCTTCAAGGAAGTCAAGAAGAAAGGATTTTCTCCAAAGCGGACAGAAATTTTCCCTAGAGCTGATGCTCTCAATCTGGACTTCTGGCCCCCTAGACTGTGAGAGAACAAATTTCTGTTTGTTAAAGCCACCCACCCACTTGTGATATTTCTGTTGTAGCAGCACTAAGAAAGTAAGACAGGGTTGCTCCCTTACATAAGTCTTTTCCCAGGTCCTGAAAGAGACTCTGAGAAATATGTTCACAAGTGCGTATGTTGTTTGCAAAACTTATCGTTCATATTCTTACATTAAAGAGAGCTTCCAAAATGACATAAAGCCAGAATCCTCTCAATCTGATTCTATAAGATGTAGTAGATGTTAAATTAATACTTAGGAGATTAATGAATTAATAAAAGGGAATTGAAAGGTAAAATTTATAAGAAGGAGTCTGTAGAACGATCCCTATAACTTGGGAAAAGCACTTTACAAATGTTTAGCCCCTTGCTTATAGTGTTTAGAGAACTATACTATTTTCTTAAAGAAAAAAAAAGTACAAATATTCATTAACATTTGGGGAAAGTTTGTGAGAGGAGATAGGAAAATATAAAAGAGAAGAATGACTGTTTCTACCATCCTCCTTCCAAAAATGCATACCCACAGAAGCTGTATTTTTAAATAAATCAAATAAATTACACTAAAAACATTGAATTTTTTTCAGCAAAAGATGTGATGGGGCATACATATTTTATTTTCTCTAATAGCTATCAAGAACAGCCTAAAGCAACTCACTCTAATTTCAAAACAGATTTTAGAGCAAAGCAGGTGGCCACTGGAGAAATAAAATACTATTGGAAAGAAATTTTAAAATATTTCTATTAAAAAAAGAGGCTATGATAATTGAGTAAACTAATAAAATAATTAGAACACCATTGGAGAGGTTTTTGAGCAAGCTAGTAGTTATTCTGTAAACCTTTATAAGAAATCAAATAAAGAAATTCAGAGACATCATATTTAAAAATTTTCACTGAAAATTAATCTTTACTTTTTTAATGAAGAGAAGGGAAAGATAAGATAAAGTTGTATTCTTAATCCTATTTGTAATGTTCCTGTTAAGACAGGCAGCATTAGGCATATTAATGTGTTTGCTTCTCCTCTAATTTACGTTTTCCTTCCTTCTTTAATGAGATCTGCTCTACAGCCCATAAAATAATTGTTATGGTAAACTGACTTTTTAAAATTAGCTACACACCAGTTGGTCCAGAAACCTATTCCTCTAGACCATTCATGCACAAAATACCTTTGTGTGAAACCCTTTCCAAATGTGTAATGACTGGAGTTAGTCCAGAAGTTTGCCCGCAGAGTCTCTCTGCACGACTGTCAGTGGGAGCAGACTTACAATTTCCTTTCCTCAGAAGCATTACCATGAGACTCTCTGTCATGCGGACATGCTCAGGCCTCTCGCAGTCTGACTCTGAAAATACATTCAACCTGAGCGCTATTTCCAAAGAACTTGTTTTCTTTTACCTGCCACGAGATGCTACCTGACCCAGTGTCTGGCTGTATGGCACGGTGTTTGAGGGAGAAGCTGTTCAAAGACTCTCAGGGGAGCTGAGGGAATGTTTACAGGGACAGATGTAGCCTGTCCTCAGAACCATTAGCTCATTGCTCCATACTCTTACACACTGTTTTTCCCATGTAACTCTCACACTGTGATTGTTGTTCCACCACAGTGACCCTGATGGAGAAGGCAGGCTGAGTCAGGAGTGGTTGGCCCTCATCCTTTCCTCAAAGGTGGGAGGCAGAGAGTTTGTAGGATCCCCATGGCTCACAAGAAGATAGATACTATATAGCAGTTGTAGTGTTTCAAAGAAACAATTTCAAAATAATGGTGGACAGGGAGGGTTGAGATGGAGCACAGAGGCTCATTTTCCTCTAAGTTGCATGCTCCTAAATCAAAGGCGCTAACAGGGCTAAACGTGCTCCAAGTAGTTACTGATCAACATAAATATTTTTGAAGTGTTCCAATTTGTGTTCATGCAAGAATCTTGCATATATGGAAGAAAAATGAAGCTTTGCTTTAGAACAATTAATATTCTTATCTTTTGTAATCCTTAAAAACTCTAAGGGAAAATAAACTGCAACAATCACGGGAAGGTTTAGCATTACTTGGCACATATTACACTTTTCTATGGAATTCTTTCTCTCTCTTTTTTTCCTCTTGAGAGCATGATAGCTTATTGCACAAAAGAAGATTATGAATTTCTCTAACTATGCTGACAAATTCTCCTTGAGTCTGTTTTACATACGGCATTTGAATTGAGGGCATGAGCACTGGTTTATTTCATTAATGTGACAAATAAATATTAAGAAACTTCTAAGTACAGACCTTGTGCTGGGAGCTAGGAATCTAGAACTGAACAAAACTGACATATATTGGAAGTTGTCAGTGTGCGTATACAATTTCTTTTAAATAAGGTCTCTATATTGATAGAACTGTAGAACAAATGAAATTTGGCACCATTTTATTTTGTATTAATGGAATATTTGAAATGAAGAGGCTTGTCTAGTGTCAATAAAGATTTGTGTTAGAGTGTATCACCTCAAGACAAGATTTGGTACTGTCACTTAAATTAATGAAAATTTCCACTCAAGAAGGCAGAGTATGAAGAGTCTGGAAGATTAGGTTTACAAATATATCTGATAGGCAAACATAGTTGTGTAATGGAGAAGAGGATGATGTTTTTCACCTTAGACTTTTCTCTAAAGGCACATATTTATTTATCCTAAATAAAACTCAAAAGAAAGTTGGAATTCAGTTTCCAGGCATTCACTTCATGGCTGGCTACTAGAAAGTAAGATGGGTACTGGATAATCCATAGAAAGGCATTGTAAATGTGAAATGACATAAGGGAGAGGGTGAAATGGGACAGAGGTCAGGTCAATACTTGTGTTGTCAGTTTTAAAAATGTAGGGAAGGACACAAACAGGTAAAGAAGTGTCTATAGCAAGCGTCAAACCTCAGAACTCAACCAGATTTGAGTAGAGTTCCGAGGTTCGAATATATAATGCACTTGCAGAATATGTCTATTGTTTTGCTAATACAGATTAACTATATATTAACTATAGCTACAATATCTTACGCAGGTTAACTATCTTATATTTGTAATGGAGGCTAAAGGACATTAATTACATCTAAAAAAAAAATGAGATCAGAACCAATGCTATATTGCTCATGTCTTGGCTTCTCTTCTTTCTGCTAGATCATACTGGCTTTTCACATTCACTTGCTAGAAAGTGAGATTGCCCTAGGCTAGTATTATCATAGCATGCAAGTCAGATGTCATTATAAAGGCACCTAATCTTCACTGGGAGCCCTGGTGGTGCAGTGGTTAAGAGCTACAGTGCAAACTAAAAGGTCAGCAGTTTGAATCCACCAACTGCCCCTTGGAAACCCTATAGGGCAGTTCTACTCTGTCCTATAGGGTCTCTATGAGTCAGAAGCGACTTAGTAGCAATGGATTTTTCTTTTTTTTAATATTCACTGCATCCATATAGCAGTGACTCTGTCCAGTGGCAAAGAACAAGGGACCACAACTCATATATAGAGCCAGACATTGTAACATAATAGCTATAGAGAAAATGGAATCAGATGCAAATGTTAAAAATGATGGAAGAATTCAGTGCCATTGAAACATACGTTAAAGCCTAGTTGAGCTGTAGGCTACAGGTGACAATAGCATCCTGTGTGTGTGTGTGAGTGTGTATGTTGTGGGAAGAGTGCACAAAGACTTGCAGAAGATCCTAAGGAATCCAGGTAGGTAGTTGATCAGCAGAAGTCTGCATTTGATTGCAAGTAAGAAATCTGCAAGTATGTGTCTGTTCTGTACATCTTTGGAGTATCTAGTCTTTAGTTAGCTTCGTCTAATTTAAAACAATTACAGTCAATTCCAAAGGGTGAAGTGATTTCTTAGAGAATTGAGAAGTGATGAGAGAGAATAACTAAATTTAACCCCTATCTCTTAATAAATCTAGCAAGTGGTGCATTCATAGGCAAATCTTTAATGTATATATTTTCATAAAAAGTAACTATCCACCTTTGAAAAAAGAAATCTTGGCTTCAACAAATATAGCTTGACACAACTTACAACTACTTGAAAATAGTCATGTTATCTGCAAAGGATACCTGAATCAATGAATTGTTCTAAGTATACAAAATGCATTTACTTTAAATGCATATGAAAAATATCTGAAAAAAGAGGGTATGGTAAGCATTTATCCATTACAATCAGACCCACGGCAACATTTATATATTTTAGACGCACACGGAAACTTTAAATATCATAGAAAATAGATCATCTGAGAATATCACTATTGAATGGCCCAAAATTACAGTTCTGTTTTTTTTCCAGCTAAAATGCTGGTTAACAATGACATAGGTTGGGCTTAAAGGGAAACAGGAAGATCAGTCTTCTCTCAAAAACTTCATAGATTTAAGTAGTAGATCAAGATATTCAATTAGTGACAATAACCAGTATTTTGTTTTAAATAAAATGAAATGCAGTTAATATTACAGAAAAGGAGTAGCAAATCGAGTACATCCCATGTACTATTTCATGAAACTTTTATTTCAATTATGTATTTGGATATGTGCGCTGAATCACAGTATAATATATATATTTTACTGTGGGTTTGTGTCAAAAAAGCTGGATATTAACTGACCTAGGAATGGAAGTGGGAAAATAGTGGTCCTATTCCTTCCTATATGTTCTCCTTCAGAGCATGTCTTATGACTTTTTTTTTTATTCAAGTGTTCTATGAATATTGCTTTTTATCTGATTTCAGCTACATGCAAATTTAGGAAAGAAATATAGGGAAAAGTTATTTTTCTAATGTGCACCTCTCTAGGGATGATTCCACCAGATAAAGTAATAAAATCCTTCCAAGACTCATCTTCTAAGACTAACTTTTAGACATTGCTCAAAACAAGTAAAACCCAATGAAAATGTTGATGTTATCAATAAGCATTAACATATTCATTTGCAGTTAATTCTGTCACTAAGCCTCAAAACTCCTAAACACTCCATCATTTACAATTTTAAAACATCTTTAAAAGGACTCAAATGAATGAGACTTCTTTTTTTCTTTATATGATTCAGGCAGTGAAGGAGGTTGCTGTGTTTCAGTGAGACATTTGAAATTTCCCTTATTTAAATTGTCTCAACTTCAAAGCATTTAAAATACAAATCCATCTTCTTTCGGCGGTCTCAATGTCAAGAAGTTATCAAGGGAACAAAGCCCACGTTCAGCTTAATCAACTGATACTTTTTACAAAAGATATTTGCATTATCTAGAGGTAAAGTAAGCTCTATAAATAATCACCACAATACTGAATTCAAATTATTCTATTTATTTTAAAAAGTCAAAAAATGAATATCAAAAAAACTCCAAAGAGACATAAAGCCAGAAGACTCAACTGAAGAATTTACAGTGCGGCCCCCAGAATTGCCAGATAAACCCACAAAAGCCACTGGAATAATAGAAGGGAGATTGACAATTCTGGCTTCTATTCTCTCTTTCATGGAAAGAAAGTATTACTGCACACACTTTACTCCCTTTAGGTCTCAGCTTCCTGCTTAGAAAAAATAAATTTGAGAACTTGTCACTTTTGCGTCAAATCTGGGTATGTAAAGGGATCTACTGAATGGAAAACAATTTTTATTTCTAAATATTCTCATTAGCTGACCGTTAGTAAATGATTTTATTTTCCTGAGCTAGTCTGTTCAGCTCATATCCCACTGGTTGTATGACGCTGGACAAATTACAGAAATTCTCTCAGACTCAGTTTTCTCACCTATAAAATGGGATAATAGTCCTGCTTCACAAGGTTACTGTGAGGATTCAATAAACCAGTAGAGGCAAACCACCCAGAATAGTGCCTGGCATATAGGAAATGCTCAGTAATGGTTTTCTATTATTATTATTTGCTTAATTTTTCGGTCTTCACTTCCTGACTTCCCAGTGAAATTGTGAGGATTAATGAGGCAGCATGTTTAAGCATTGTCTCTTTAGGAAAAAGGTGTTATGTAAATACTGGAGTCCATGAGAATATGGGACACACTTTTATACATTTATTAACAATTTTATAGACAGTCTATAGAATAATATTAATAATCATCATCATCACATTTATTCATAATTCTAAAAATGAAGCATATTCATGTATGTCCTGATATAGTAGGAACACTGAGGAAAAACCTGTAAATAGAAGTATTTCCTCTGTATTTTCTTTCTCTCTATTTCATCCAAACTTTACTTTAAAATCACAAACTCACCTACACAATGGTTTTCCTAAGCAGAAATACTTTTTCCCTGACAGGGTGGGCAAAAGTTAATTTTACAGTATCTGGCTATTTGCTAAATTGAGAAGAGGGAGCCCTTCAGTTCTCACAGTGCCAACCAGACAATCAACAAGATATTGTCTGTTTCTATCCATTTTCTCGTATTCTTTCTATTCACTCCCTGATATCAACTAAAGGGTTACTATGGAAAATAAACAACACGGGAATATTGAAGGCATTGTAAAGAGTGAAGAAAAAGAAAAAAAAAGAGTAGTAGAGTGAAAAGAGCACAAGCAATCTTACAGTCTTACCAGGTTTGAGCCTGAGTAATGACCTTGTCTAGACTAATGTGGTATCTCTTAGGTCTTTTCCAAATTTGAAATTTTGTATTTTGGTGAAAGATTTATTGATCTATGTACTAATTAGCTGTGTCACTGATATTGTGTAAATTGCACAACACTTGTATGGTTTATTAGAGTACAATGTAAAAGAGATAAATATGACACTTAACTTTATGGAGTTTATGGCTGAGAAGGAAACACACAATTTAAAAGAAGAAGTACAAAAATTTGTCCAGTTATTGGTTTCTTATCTTTTTTGGGGGGGTGGGGGAGTACACTACCAAGATTTAAGTGAAACTATGTGCCAAGTATTGCAATAGATTCCTTGACATAGTATTTCATTTAATCAACATCTATGATTTAATATATATACATTTTTTATTTTACAGATGAAGAAACAAGCCCAGAAAGTTTAAATAATCCACTGGAAGAGCATAGCTAGTATATGCTTGTGTTAATATATTCTCCTATTTTCAATTCAACAACAAAAAGACAAACAAACCAATTAAAAAATGGGCAATGGACTTAAACACACATTTCTCCAAAGAAGACATACCAATGGTCAACATGGAAAGATGCTCAACGTCATTAGTCATTAAGGAAACACAAATAAAAACACAATAAGATACCATTTCTCACCCACTAGGATGGCTGTTGGTGGTGCAGTGGTTAAGCATGAAGGCTGCTAACCAAAAGGTCAGCAGTTTGAATCCACCAGCTGCTCTTTGGAAACCCTACGGGGCAGCTCTACTCTGTCCTATATGGTCACTATGAGTCAAAATCCGTGGGTCAGGGAAGAGCCTTCTCCTGATTCATGTAGCCACAGGGGCTGGCGAATGGAAGATTGGCAGGCAAGACTGAAGGTAAGCTGCTAGTTCAAGTCCCAAGAGCTGGAGGTCAGATGAACAGGAGACAGCTGCAGGATCCAGAATGATCAAAAGCCCCCCGAGCCCTGCCCGAACATCTGCCCACACTTGATGCAGGCCACACGCCAAAACCTACTCTCCTTCAACTGATTGCTTACTCATCACAGGGGTGATCTCAACAGGGAAGTGATCATAACATTATACGACTGTTAAAACACCAAGAATCATGGCCCAGCCGAGTTGACACAAAATCTTAACCATCACAAGCATAAAACCAAAAAAAAAAAAAAAAATCCATTGCAGTCAAGTCAATTCCAACTCATAGCAGCCCTATAGGACAGAGTAGAGGTGCCCCATAGGATTTCCAAAGCTGTAAATCTTAAGGGAAGCAGACTGCCACATCTTTCTCCCATGGAACGGCTGGTGGGTTCAAACTGCTAATCTTTCGTTTAGCAGCCAAGTGCTTTAACCGCTGTGCCACCATGGCAAGTCAGCAATTTTATTCTTGGATATATACTCAAAAAACTTGAAAGCAGGTACTCAAACAGATACTTGTACACAAATGTTCTTTGTAGCTTTATTTACAATAGCCAAAAGGTGACAAGAACCTACATACCCATTAACAGATGAACTAATTAACAAAATGTAGTATATGCGTACAATGGAATATTATTCAGCCATAAAGAGAAATGAAGTTCTGATACACTCTACACCATGAATTAACCTTTAAAACATTATACTAAGAGAAATAAGTCAGACACAAAATGACAAACACTATATGATTTCATATATATATGTATGAACAATATACAAATATTGTTGTGTGCCATCAAGTCAATCTCAACACATAGTGCCACTATGTGAGAGAGCACAACTGCCCTGTAGGGTTTCCTAGGCTGTAATCTTTACAGGAGCAGGGTGCCAGGGCACCAGGTCTTTGCTCCCATGGAGTGGCTGGTGGGTTTTAACCACCGACCTTTAGGTTAGCAGCCCAACATACATATATATATATATATATAATGTCTAGAACAGGATATACATAGAGACAAAAGTTGATCAGTGGCCCCTAGAAGGTGGAGGAGAGGGGAGGGGGGAGTTATTGCTTAACAAGCATGGGTTTCCGTTTGGGATGATAATTTTTTTTTTTTTTATAGTGGTGATGGTTGCCTAGCATGGTGAATGTGATTAATGCTACTGAATTTTACACTTAAGACGAGTTGAAATACAAAATTTTTTGTGACATATATTTTACCACAAACAAAAAAAGTGACATATTTCCCACATATCCTCTCTAATACTGAGCATTACCTAAAAATAATTGCTAATTCGCTAGACAAAAAAATTGTATCTCATTGTTTTCATTTATATTTTTATTGCTAACCAAAAAAAAAAAAAACCCAAACCCGTTCGTGTTGAGTCGATTCTGACTCATAATGATCCTATAGGACAGAATAGAACTGTTCCATAGGGCTTCCAAGGAGCAGCTGGTTAATTCAAACCATTGACCTCTTGGTTAGCAGCCAAGCTCTTAACCACTACACCAGCAGGGCGGTTGAAACCTTATTGATATGTCAGCAAAGATTTATTAGGCAACTATTATTTGTTAAGTATTATATGTGGTGTAGTGGTTAAGAGCTTGGTTGCTAACAAAAAGGTCCAAAGTTCGAATCCACCAGCCGTTCCTTGGAAACCCTATGGGGCAGTTCCACTCTGTCCTACAGGGTGGCTATGAGTCGGAATCTACTCAATGGCAGCTGGTACAGGTATACATGGCATTGAGGATAAAAAAACATAATCTTTGCCTTCAAAAAGATTAGAGAGGTCGAAAGAAAAAAAAAAACTTATAAGCAGCAGGGAAGTGAGCCAGACACATTTTTTTTCATGACCGAGTGTACATCACCCCTTTCATCCAGAGGTATGGTGCTCAACCAGGAGGACAAAGGATCTTCTGGATTATCGGCACCTTTGTTTTTCTTTCTTCTTCTTTTTTTTTTGTATATGTATGTGTGTGTTGTTTTGTTTTTAACAAGGATTCTGTTTCAGTAAAATTAACCAAATCTATGATTTTATTCTTTGTATATGGGTTTCTGTTCAACTTTATCCATTTACCAGACTCTTGTTCTTGTTGTTAGTTGCTGTCCAGCTGATTCTGACTAATGGCAATGCTGTGTGTGCAGAGTAGAGTTGCTCTACAGAGTTTCAGGGCCGTGACCTTTCCTAACCAGACTGCCTGTCTTCCTAGGTATCTCTGAGTGGGTTCGAACCACCAATTTTTTGGCTCCAATGAAACCTAATTAGTTCTTAAATCATTTTAAGACAGAATACCCATTGCTATCAAGTCCATTCTGACTCATAGGGACCCTGTAGGACAGAGCAGAACTGTCCCATAGGGTTTCCAAAGAGTGGCTGGTGGATTCGAACTGCTGACCTTTTGGTTAGCAGACATCGTCCTTAACCACTGCACAACACCACCAGAGCTCTTAAAACAGAATAGAAAACACAAATTCATTATAAATGTATTTAGTCCAGAGCTAAAATATTATAAAAACTGAATATGTAAGTCTATTACGGATAAACATACATTAGACATGTATCCTAAAACTGAAGAAAAGATTCTCTTTTTGGACCTTATGCTATAAGTACTCCAATTTAATTTAGTTAATACTATTATAGAATCATGATTTGATTCCATTGTGCAGCAAACAATTCAAAACGTATTCACTTATCTCAGCCTCAGTAATAAAAAGGACCATATGCGTAATCAATTTCATAAAAATATCATGAGAACATATTTCTATAACAAAAGAGAAGTGTTTCTATACCCAGTGTTGACATGAAGATACATTGCTTGTTTGAACTTATGACAATTAGGATTAAGCTTGTTAAGAGGTACAAAGGTCACCTTCTGAAAATTGAACATATGACAGCTATAAAGCTGATCTTACATAGAAAAAAAATAACAGCAGTCTTGGCCTAGATTAGGATAAATTATAATTACCTGATATTTTTAGCAACATCTTATGGAGAGAAATAGCACAATAATTTCACACAAAAAAGATAAATGGGCTTAAAAATTTATTAGTTTATTGGGATGTTTCTGGTAAAACTATTCAAAATGTCAATACTTAAAATTAATAAGTCAAAGCATAGTTAATGTATGTAGCGTGTATTTATTAATTATAAGTTAATGAATGTGACTTACAAAGTCTAAGATAACTACTATAAAGCAGAATTACTCTCAGGTGGACATATTGTTATTGTGATTAAGTAAGCAGCTATACACTTGACTTTGCATTACTGAGTACTTTCTTTTAAATAAAATAATCTTTACATGATTGCCTCCCATTTTTTGCGATTTCCTTTTGGAGATTTAAAGCCACAAGTTGGTCAGTAATCATAGATGATCTTTTCAATATTTCATATGCAGCTGCACAGAAAAAATAAAATTATATTTTAAGGGAATGGGTGAGTCTTAGGTTTCTAGAAACATTAGGTGCAATGAACATTTAGATAATCAATATCACAAAGATAAGGTATGGTACTAATTCTTCAAAGAAAACACATTGTACAAATCAAAGTTAATGATTATATTTTCTGTTGGTGCACCAAAATAATTTTCTAATGAAAAATGGGAAATCACACTTGAATAACGGGTGATTAATCAATTCCAATTGTTGGAGAATGCTTTTTCACCTCGGCATGTGCAAAACAAGCATTAAAGGAAGTGTCCTAATAAATGTTTCTTGCTGAAAGAAAACAGCAAGGCCTGTTGTGTGATAACTATATCAAGTCATGCTCCAGAGAACTGTTTCTTAGTATTTTCTAGATACCATCAGAGTTAATGCTGGGAATTTGCTTCCTTTGATAACTTCTCATTCCCTTCCAATAGCTGCAACATATGATTTCCCCTCTCCTACACTATCTCTAAGGAGTCCTGGTTGTGCAGTGGTAAGCGCTAGGCTGCTAATCAAAAGGTTGGCTGGTTAGGACCCACCAGCCGCTCAGCGGAGAAAGTTGTGGTAGTCTGCTCCCGTAAAGATTTACAGCCTTGGAAGCCATTTGGAGCAGCTCCACTCTGTCCTATAGGGTCACGGTGAGTGGGAATCCACTCGACTGCAAACGGTTTATCACCTGTCTACTTCTTATCCTGGCTCAGGGTTATTTCTCGGTAGTTGTCTTTTCCCTTTGTCATGGATTGAATTGTGTTTCCCAAAAACGTGTGTCAACCTGGCTAGGCCATGATTCCCAGTATTGTGTGGTTGTCCACCATTTTGTGATCTGGTGTGATTGTCCTATTGCTATAAATCCAAACCTCTATGATGTTAGGATTAGAGGCAGTTATTTTAATGAGGCAGGACTCAATCTACGGGGTTAGGTTGTATCTTTTGAGACATAAAAGAGAGAAGCGAGCAGAGAGACAGGGGGACCTACTACCACCGAGAAAGCAGAGCCGGGAGTGGAGTGCATCCTTTTGCACCTAGGGTCCCTGTATTGAGAAACTCCTAAACCAGGGGAAGATTGATGACAAGGCCCTTCCCCCAGAGCCAACAGAGACAGAATGCCTTCCTCTGGAGCAGGCGCCTTGAATTCGGACTTCTAGCCTCCTAAACTGGGAGAGAATACATTTTTGTTTGTTAAAGCCATCCACTTGTGGTATTTCAGTTATAGCAGCACTAGATAACTAAGACACCCGTTATCCTCATTAGTACCTACTGAGTTGACCAGCCAGCCTCAACAAGGCATCCCTTAATTCTTTGCTCTTTATGAGTTGTCAAGAAAAACCAGAGTGTGCTGACAATGTCACTCTCAATGCATAAAGTTCCACCTGTGGCAGCTAACAATCATTTTGAATCTTCCTTATTGTCTAGGTAGAAAAAAGGGGGGGGGTATACAACATGACTGAAGTGAGTCATAGGAAAGAGCTTCTTCCTATTCTTTCTGGCAATAAAACAAATAATAAAATTTAAAAAAAAAGTTGTTAAGTTGTTTTGCAATCAAGACTGTATTTTGATCCATATTGAGACAATAAGCTTTGTGTGGAGGCAGAAGACTGGCCTTGGAAAAGATAGTCACGTGGTATGCAAGCATTGATGAGTGGAGGAAAAAAGAATCACTAGGAAAAGAGGCTCTTGAAGCATCTATTTAAGCACCTACCTACCATATATAACTCTCTTCTTGAAAAAATGATCTGGCTTCTTAACATTCAATATTCAAGCAAACTTTTGGAGTTTAAACTACTTAAAAGTAGAGGAAAGTCTTTCTATAAATTAGCTAAATACATATTGTTATTGTGTGCCATCCAGTCGATTCAGATTCATAGTGAGCCTATCGGATAGAGTAGAACTACCCTATAGGGTTTCCAACGCTGTAATCTTTATGGAAACACACTGCCACATCTTTCTCCCACAGAGCGGCGGCTGGGTTCAAACCACCGACCTTTCAGTTAGCAGCCAAAGGCTTAACCACTGTGCCACCAGGGTTCCTATATACTATATAATATATATTATACAGTATATGGTGCTCTAGGGGCATAATTGTTAAGAGCTACGGCTGTTAACCAATTCGAATCCACTAGCCATTCCTTGGAAACCCTGTAAGGAAGTTCTACTCTGTCCTATAGGCTCACTATGAGTCAGAATTGACTCAGTGGCAATGAGTTTGGCTTTTTCTTTTTTTAATACACTATGCACTATATACTCTATACCAAACAAACGAAAAAACCAAATCCATTGCCATCCAGTCAATGCCTACTCATAGCAACCCTATAGGACAGAGTAGAACTGCCCCATAGGGTATCCAAGGAGCAGCTGGTGGATTTGAACTGCCAACTCTTTGGTTGGCAATGGAGCTATTAACCACTGCGCCACCAGGGTTCCATAATTATATACTATATGCTATATACCGTATACTATATGGAGCCCTGGTGATGCAATGGTTAAGAGCTCAGCTGCTAAACAAAAAGTCAAGCAGTTCGAATCCACCAGCTTCTCATTGGACACCCTATGGAGCAGTTGTACTTTGTCCTATAGGGTGGCTATGAGTTGGAATCGACTCGATGGTGACAAGTTTATATATATATATATGTATGTATGTATACACTGCGTACTGTAGGATCGCTATGAGTCAGAATCGACTCAACGGCAATGGGTTTCTATACTATATGCTGTTGTTAGGTGCTGTCGAGTGGGTTCTGACTCACAGTAACCTTATGTACAACAGAAAGAAACACTGCCTCGTCCTGCGCCATTCTCACAATCATTGCTATGTTTGAGCTCATTGTTGCAGCCACTGTGTCAATCCATCTCATTGAGGGTCTTCCTCTTTTTCACTGGCCCTCTAATTTACCAAGTATGATTTCCTTCTCCAGGGACTGATTGCTCCAGATAACATGCCCAAAGTACATGTAATGAAGTCTCTCCATCCTTGCTTCTAAAGAGCATTCTGGCTGTACTTCTTCCAAGACGTATTTGTTCATTCTTCTGGCAGTTCATGGTATATTCAGAATTCTTTGCCAACTTTATAATTCAAAGATGTCAATTCTTCTTCAGTCTTTCTTATTCATTGTCTAGCTTTTGCTATGGCTTGGGTCAAGCATTCCTTAGCCTGAAAAGTGACATCTTTGCTTTTTAACACTTTAAAGAGGTCTGCCCTTGTGGCTCAGTGGTTAAGGGCTTGGCTGCTAACTGATAGGTCAGTAGTTTAAATTCACCAGACACTTGTTGGAAACATTATGAGGCAGTTCTACTCTGTCTTATACGTTCGCTCTAAGTCAAAATCGACTGTGAGTTGGAATCGACTGGACAGCAACGGGCTCGTTTTTTGTTTTTTTTTGCAGCAGCAGATTTGCCCAATGCGAAAGCTGTTTGATTTTTGACCGCCGCTTCCATAAGCATTGATTGTGGATCCATTTAAAATGAAATCCTTGACAACTTCAATATTTTCTCCATTTATCATGATGTTGCTTATTGGCCCACTTGTATTTTTGTTTTCTTTATGTGGAGGTGCAATCCTTACTGAAGGCTTTCATCTTCATCAGTAAGTGCTTCAAATCCTCTTTACTTTCAGCCGGCTACATTGTGTCATCTGCATATCACAGGTAGTTAATGCATTTTCCTCCAAATATCCATCTGACATCAGCAATGATATCTCTCATTCCACGACTTCTCCTGAATCTGGCTTGAACTTCTGGCAGTTCCCTGTGGACGTACTGCTGCAATCCCTTTTGAATGATCTTCAGCAAAATTTCACTTGCATATGATATTAATGATATTGTTCAATAATTTCCACATTCTGTTGGATCACCTTTCTTTGGAATGGGCGCAAATATGAAACTCTTCCAGTCAGTTGGCTAGGAAGCTGTCTTCCAAATTTCTTCACATAGATAAATGAGCACATCCAGCTCTGCATTTTTTTTGTTGAAACATCTCAATTGGTATTGTGTCAATTCCTGGAGCCTTGTTTTACACCACTCCCTTCAGTGCTGCTTGGACTTCTTCCTTCAGTACCATCAATTCTTGATCATATGCTACCTCCTGAAATGGGTGAACCTTGACCAGCTCTTGTTGGTACAGTGACTCTGTGTATTCCTTCCGTCTTCCTTTGATGCTTTCTGCGTCTTTTAATATTTTCCCCATAGAATCCTTCAATATTTCAATTTGAGGCTTGAATTTTTTCTTCAGTTCTTTCAGCTTGAGATATGACAAACGTGTTCTCTCCTTTTGGTTTTCTTACTCCAGGTCTTTGCACATTTCATTATAATGCTTAATTTGTCTTCTTGAGCCACTCTTTGAAATCTTCTGTTCAGCACTTTTCTTAATAATTTCTTCCATTCACTTTAGCTACTCTATGTTCAAGAGCAAGTTTCAGAGTCTCTCCTGACATTCATTTTGGTCTTTTCTTTCTTTCCTGCCTTTTAAATGACCGTTTGCTTTCTTCATGTATGGTGTCCTTGATGTCATTCCACAACACAATTCGTCTGGTCTTCAGTCATTAGTGTTCAATGCACCAAATCTATTCCTCAGATGGTGTCTATGTTGTTGTTGTTAGGTTTTGTCGAGTTGGTTCTGACTCATAGTGACACTTTGTACAACAGAATGAAACACTGCCTGGTCCTTCGCCATCTTCACAACTGTTATGCTTGAGCCCATTGTTGCAGCCATTGTGTCAATCCATCTCGTTGAGGGCCTTCCTCTTTTTTGCTGACCCTCTTTCTACTTTACCAAGCATGATGTCATTCTTGAGGGACTGATCCCTCCTGATAATATGTCCAAAGTATGTGAGACATAGTTTCACCACCCTTGCTTCTAAGGAGCATTCTGGTTGTACTTCTTTCAAGATAGATTTATTCGTCTCTATATACTGTGCATAAATTCACTCCTTCTACTCCCAAGTTTTTTAGCTGAAGTAGTTTTTCTTTCTTTCATACCAAACGAACATAATTCAAGTCCTCAATTCTAATTTGGTTGCAGAAAATGTGCATCTCTCATAGGTTTACTTTCCTTATTAATTACGGAGATTTCCTGGGACAGCCTCCTTAAATCCAACAAATTGATCGTGGTTGCTTCTGGCCATGTCTTGGTGCAGTGCTGGTCCAGGATTCTCTTTGTTACCTCCTGTCTCACAACTGCTTCTCTAAATGCTGCCATTTCCCAGACAAGGGAGTAATTCTACACTAGTTCTTGCAGAGTACAAGGTTTGTTTAAAAGGAGCCCTCAGCTGCTAACTTGTTCAAAACCTACCCAGTGGCTCCTCAGGAGAAAGACCTAGAGATCTTCCTAGAAAACTCTATGGGGCAGTTCTGCTCTGTTGCATGGGGTTGCCATGAGTTGGAATTGACTCACCAGCACCCAACAGCAACAATAACAAAGGTTTGATGATAAAGTAAAGAACTATAATGCAGGAAAGGAAACCTTCAAAACTGGTGCCAGATAATATAGTCTTAGAATCTAGCAATCTTTTCACTTTCAGGACCATCTGTTTTCTTTAACCATTTTGCCTTGGGTCAGCCTCTGTCCTCATTTTCAGAGTCAAATCCCCACTGTCTCTCTATTACTTGATTAAGAGTGGAGGTAGGAATAAATCAACATCATTATAATCCCCTCAAGCTCTAATGACCTCAAAATGACTCCTGAGGGTCATCATTTAGACTTCATTGCTGGTTCAGGATTATGTCACATCTGTATGACTCAATGGTCCAATGTTGCACTCTGGTTGATCTGCCCAGAAAAAAGGGTGACAATTTCCCAAGCATAAATTCCAGCTTCCAAACTGAAATTCAGAATCTGTTTATGAACTCTAAATTTGCCTTTGTGGTGGCTTCAATCATTTTAAAATCCAGACTTCACTTCAAGCAATAGGAAAAACTCTTGGTAAATTTAGAATATCAGTTTATCCCTGCTGCATAAGTATTACTGCATCTATATATTGGAGCAATGAGTAAGTGCAAATTGCTGTCTCTTACGGAATATCTTTTAGTGTATCAAATAAACTGAACCTTTTAAGAATGACTGCTAACTCATAATTCAGTATTTAATGCATACAACTTTGAACAACTGTATTTGGGTATAGTTTTTTTTCTTTTTTTCATGTTCACAGCCCAACTATTTTATTTTATAGTGTCATTTAGCAATCGCTGCATAATTCTTGATTAGTTCACATCTGAATTTGAGAATTTGAAATGTTTTTGAATTATTTATTCTATAATATAAAGTAGAAGAAGGAAAAAAAAAAAAAAAAGAACTTTGAGCAGGAGGTTTCTAAATTTCAGGTTGGGATAAACTATCCAATGTCTATTTTATTATGATGTAAAAAAAATCCCAAGAACTTCTCATGAAATAACTACACTTATAAGAAACAGATTTAACTCTGGGTCTCAATTTTCTGTATTGTATTATAAATTTTTGTTTCCCAACCCCATATTATCCTACACATCTCTCCATAAATATCTTCTACAAGTCACGTTCCAGTATATTATGGAACACCAGAGTTGGAAGAAATAATAAAGACCATTTAATAAAACCTCTATCTGGTGTATATACCTCTTTTGAAAAAATTCTGAGAAGTAGTTGTTATATTTATAGCAAGTATATTTTGCTACTTCTAGAATCAGTTTTATTTTGTATTTTACACCATAAATGGCTACCATATATAAGTTCTATTTTTAAAAAAGTTAGTTGTTGTCTAGTCAATGTTGACTTATAGTGGCCCCATGTGTTTCAGAGTACAACTGCCCACCATAGGGTTTTCATGGCTGTGACCTTTCAGAAGCAGACTACCAGCCTTTTTTTCCTAGGCACCTTTGGGTGGGTGGGTTGGAACCACCAACCTTTCAGTTAGTAGCCTTGTGCTTAATCATTTATACCGCTCAGGTACTCCTGTAAGTCCTGTACTAGATATTTATTCCAGAGTCAGTCTCTGGAACAGAGAGTCAATCTCTGCCTTCGAGTAGTTCTTAATAGATAAATTGACAATTACAACATTTAATGCAATAATACTCTGATAAGGCACCACAAAAGGTATAGGAGAGGCATCTGGGCAAGGGCAAAACCAGTCAGTTCTCTATAACACCTGGCTACCAAAGGAGTGATCACTTTTGCTTCTACCTTGTTGTGTGAGCCCCAGCCTGGCAAAGGTAAGAAAGTCTAAATCAGCAACTGGATAAAAAAAAACCCAAAAAAATAGGTTTACTTTTTCCCAGACAGAAAAGAGTAAATAAAAAAGGAAAAAGAAAATCATTAAAGCACACAGAATATCAGGGAAGAAGAAAGCAGAATAGCCCTCCAAAACTGGTTTCATAATACCTTTCGTACCTTCATAATACCTTGTAATAGCTCTATAACAAGCATTCAGATTGTCTTCCAAGTTCTCTTATAGCACCATTGTGCACTTGCAAGGACTCAAAACACTTCACTTTGTACAGGACACTACAATTAGATTACAGTCAGGAATTGCTTCCACAAACATTTATTGATTCAACAAACACTTCCTGCACTTCTACTATGTCAAAGGCTCAATAAATACAGTGTTGAATAATAGAGATATAATGCCTCTTCTCAAAGAGGATAGAGTCTAGTGAGGGATACTGGCAAGTACATAGACAACAAAAATACAGTATAAGTGCTATGATAAGGGTACTAGTATCTGTTTACTTGGGAGCAGTCAGAAAAACCTTTCTAGAGGGTGTCATATTTTAAGCTCTGACCTAAAAAATAAGAAAAAGTTGGCTACTGAAAAGGAAAGAAGGAAAAGAAAGAATGTACCAGAAGAGCAAAGAACACATGCAAAGGTCCAGAAGCAAAAAAAGAACATGGTGTTTTCAAGGAGCTTAAACAAGTTCAGTTTAGCTGGGTCATCAAGAGATCCATGTTGAGCGGTAGCTTGGAAGAAGGCTGGACATGCTGGAGTCTGCAGGCTATTTTAAGACGTGGACTTTTGGACTGAGAGTAATAGAGAAACATTGAACAGTTTCAACCCAGAATGATATGATCAGATTTCATTTTAGACAAAACAGACCACTTGTGGGAGAATAGATTTTTTCAGAACTTCAAGTTAAGGAGTAGATGAGTAGCTGTTAGAAACCTTGGTGGCGTGGTGGTTAAGAGCTATGGCTGCTAACCAAAAGGTCAGCAGTTCAAATCCACCAGGAGCTCCTTGGAAACCCTATGGGGTAGTTCTGTTCTGTCCTATAGGGTCACTATGAGTCTGAATCAACTGGATGGCAATGGGTTTGTTTTTTTTTTTGGTTTTCCCCTCTATGGTCCCTATATCTAATCCAGTTTAAGAATTGCCTGAAATTTGCTCAGTTTCAATTAACACTCAAGCCCTCGGTGGCTTTAGTAGTTTATGCTATGGAAAATGCTGGCTGTCACAATACCACAGTCTTCTAGCATGACCAACTGTCCTGGCCTCCCCTTTTGAGGGCTGCTCCAGCACGTCTCTCTTCTGTTACGGTAAGACCAACCGTAGCTCTTGTGCCCAGGTGCAACCTAACCAGACACACAGAAGATCTGGCTCCTCACTCACTTTCAAATTAAGATGAAGTCTGGAGGCCTGAGCTCTATTTCCCTAGCAACTGCACAGAGGAGCCGGGTGAAATTGAGTTTGAGGTGATTCTGGGAATTTCAGTAGCCAGTTGTTTACAAGGATCTGTTTTTATAAGAGAAAAAGTTGGACTACAATAGTAGATTTGGGAAACTTGTTATAATTGAACCACTAGCCTGAGTGGGATCACCTAGGGTATTCAGAGTGAGAAGACAGAACCTTGGAGAAAACTATATTGAAAACATGGAGAAAGGAAGAGGATTTTGCAAAGGACATTGAGGAGGCATGCCCTGAAGATGAGTTTCTTGTTTCAAAATAGAATATTCCAAGAACTTCAACAACTCCAAGAAGATGTGAATTGTTACTAAGAGACTGAGCAAAGCAAAGCCTTAGTGTTGTCTTTAGATGTAGGAATAAATTTGAGTACTGGAAATTTTGTCACAATAGTTTGAGGTTGAAAATAAAGAGGATGTTGGGTTGATCGATTGGTGCAATGCTTTCCAGAAGATTGTGAAGTGAGAGAAACAAATATGGCAGTAGACAGAGTGAGTTGAAGGAAGGTTTACTATTTATTTGTTTATAGCTCCTTGTTTGTTTTAAATTAGAAAGACTTGAACATTCCTAAATGCTTATGAAATGGAGCAAGTAAAAAGAAAAAGTTACAGAATATAGAAAATTCTTGACAAGTTAAACCAGCTACCCTGGCCCATGTATTGCCTGCAGATTTTTTTGTTTGCTTGTTTTAAATCCATAATGTATAATAAAGAGAAAAAACTGTCACATGACATTATGGAATTTAGGCTTCACTTACCCTGGTGGCATAGTGATTAAGAGCTATGGCTGCTAACCAAAAGGTTGGCAGTTCAAATCCTCGGAAACCCAATGGGACAGTTCTACTCTGTCCTATAGGGTCGCGGTGAGTCGGAATTTACTCAACAGCAATAGATATTTTTTTTTTTTAGTAGTCCATGGAAGGTACAAAGAGTTAAGCGCTTGACTACTAACCGGAAGATTGGTGGTTTGAAGTAATCCAGAGGCATCTGGGAAGAAAACCCTGGCAATCTGCTTCCAAAAGGTCACAGTCTTGAAAATCCCATGGAACAGTTCTAGTCTCCAACACATGGGGTCAGCATGAGTAGGAATTGACTCAAGGACAACAAACATCACCACCAACAACAAAGGCTTCACTTGAAAATTTGAAATATTTGAGAACACTGGGCCCACTATCCTGAATGAAAAAAGTAGTGATGTCCAAAAAGCTTCTATCTCTGTTGAAGAAAGTACATACGGTTTTCTGCCCAATTTAATTTGTCTATAATGGTCTGGCTCTTGTAAGCATTTGAATTTGTACAGGCGAACTACAGAGTAAAGATAGAATAGTTATAGAATAAACCAGAAAGAGCTGAAAGATATGAATGCAGAAAGGTTGAAAATTTTAACATTACTGAAGAAAGAACTGAGAGAATATAGTATGTTCCTACATGCTTTGATGAGAAGTTGAGAGAGTTCTTGTCTAATGACATTTATTTGCTCTCTGATGTCAGGGGCAAGGTCTTCCCTGAGAGTAGATGGCAGTTCATGAGTGAAAATCTTGAAGACAGCACTTAGTATTTAGGAACAGTACTAAATAAAAGTGGTTTTGGTATATTCTGTATAATTATTATGTTTTAATTACTTCTGTGATTGCAAAAGGTTTAAAATAAACTATTACTACTACTACCATCCAACACTCATCTGTCAGTTTGTTATACTGTGGTGGCTTGCTTGTTGCTATGATGCTGGTAGCTATGTCACCGGTATTTCCAATACCAGCAGAGTCACTCATGGTGGGCAGGTTTTAGCAGAGCTTCCAGACTAAGACAGACTAGGAAGAAGGACCCGACATCTACTCCTGAAAAAACTGGCCAGTGAAAACCTTATGAATAGCAGCAGAATATTGTCAGACATAGTGCTGGAAGATTAGCCCCTCAGGTAAGAAGGCACTCAAAATACAACTAGGGAAGATCTGCCTCCTCAAAGTAGGGTTGACCTTAGTGACACGAACTGAGTCAAGCTTTCAGGACCTTCATCTGTTGATGTGGCACGACTCAAAATGAGAAGAAACAACTGCAACATACATTAATAATTGAAACATGGAATGTACGAAGTATGAATCTAGGAAAATTGGAAATTGTCAAAAATGAATTGGAACTCATAAACATCCTAGGCATTAGTGAGTTGAAATGGACTAGTATTGGCCATTTTGAATCAGGCAATCATTTGGTCTATTATGCTGGGAATGACAAATTGAAGAGGAACAGTATTGCATTCATTGTTGAAAAGAACATTTCAAGATCTATCCTGAAGTGCAACACTGTCAGTGATAGGATAATATCCCTATGCCTGCAAGAAAGAGCAGTTAATATGATTATTATTCAAATTTATACACCAGTCACTAATGCCAAAGATGAAGAAATGGAAGATTTTTACCAACTTCTGAGTATGAAATTGATCGAACATGCAATCAAGGTGCATTGATAATTACTGATGATTGGGATGCGAAAGTTGGAGATAAAGAAGAAGGATTGCTAGTTGGAAAATATGGTCTTGGTGATAGAAACAATGCTGGAGATTGCATGATAGAATTTTGCAAGACCAACGACTTCTTCATTGCAAATATATATTTTTTCAACAACATAAACAGTGATTATACAACTGTACATCACCAGATGGAATAAGTAGGAATCAAATCAATTGCATCTGTGGAAAGAGATGATGCAGACGCTCAATATCATCAGTCAGAACAAGACAAGGGTCCAACTGCAGAACAGACCATCAATTGCTCATATGCAAATTCAACTTGAAGCTGAAGAAAATTAGAGCAAGTCCACAAAAGCCAATATATGACCTTGACTATATCCCACCTATATATTCATCTCAAGAATAGATGTGATGCATTAGACACTAATGCTCAAGGAGCTGATGAGTTGTGCTGTGGAATGATATCAAGGACATCATGCATGAAGAAAGCAAGAGGTCATTAAAAAGACAGGAAAGAAAGAAAACACCAAAATGGATGACAGGAGAGACTTTGAAATTTGCTCTTGAAGGTACAGTACCTAAAGCAAACAGAAGAAATGATGAAGTAAAAGGGCTGAACAGAAGATTTCAAAGAGTGGCTCAAGAAGACAAAGTAAAGTATTATAATGAAATGTGAAAAGACCTGGAGTTAGAAAACCAAAAGGGAAGAATATACTCAGCATTTCTCAAGCTGAAAGAACTGTAGAAAAAATTCAAACCAGGAGTTGCAATACTGAAAGATTTTATGGGGAAAATACTGAAAGATGCAGGAAGCATCAAAGGAAGATGGAAGGAATACACAGAGTCACTGAACAAAAAAGAACTGATCAATGCTCACCCATTTCAGGAGGTAGGATATGATCAAGAATAGATGGTACTGAAGAAGTCCAAGCAACACTGAAGGGAATGGTGAAAAACAAGGCTCCAGGAATTGACGGAATACCAACTGAGATGTTTCAACAAATGGATACAGTGCTGGATGTGCTCACTTGCCTATGCCAAGAGATTTGGAAGATAGCTACCTCATCAACCAACTGGAAGAGATCCATATTTGTGTCCATTCCAAAGAAAGGTGATCCAACAGAATGTGGAAATTATTGAACAATATCATTAATATCACACACAAGTAAAATTTTGCTGAAGATCGTTCAAAAATGGTTACAGCAGTACACCAAGAGGGAACTGCCAGAAATTCAAGCTAGATTCAGTAGAGGACATGGAACAAGGGATATCATTGCTGATGTCAGGTAGATTGTGGCTGAAAGCAGAGAATCACAGAAAGATGTTTACTTGTGTTTTATTGACTATGCAAAGTATTTGACTGTGTGGGTTATAATAAATTATGGATAACATTGCCAAGAATGGGAATTCCAGAACACTGAATTATGTTCATGACAAAACTATATCTAGAATAAGAGACAGTTGATTGAACATTACAAGGGATATTGTGTGGTTTAAATTCAGTACAGCTGTACATCACGGTTGTGTTTTTTCACCATACTTATTCAATCTGTATGCTGAACAAATAATCCAAGAAGCTGGACTATATAAAGAAGAATTTGGCATCAGGATTGGAGGAAGACTCATTAACAACCTGCAATATGCAGAAGACACAACCTTGCTGGCTGAAAGTGAAGAGGACTTGAAGCACTTACTGATGAAGAGCAAAGACTACAGCTTTCAATACAGATTACAGCTCAACATAAAGAAAACAAAAATCTCAAAACTGGACCAATAAGCAACATCATAAAAAACAGAGAAAATACTGAATTTGTCAAGGAATTCATTTTACTTGGATAGACAATCAATGCCCATATAAGCAGCAGTCAAGAAATCAAAGGACACATTGCATTGGGGAAATCTGCTGAAAAATATGTCTTTGAAGTGTTAAAAAGCAAAGATGTCACTTAGAGGACTAAGGTGTGCCTGACCTAAGCCACAGTATTTTCAGTCACCTCATATGCATGGGAAAGCTAGACAATGAATAAAGAAGATTGAAGAAGAATTGATGCCTTTGAGTTATGGTGTTGGTGAAGAACAGTAAATATACCATGGACTGCTAAAAGAACAAATCTGCCTTGGGAGATGTACAGCCAGAATGCTCCTTAGAAGCAAGGATGGGGAGACTTCATCTCAAGTACTTCGGACATGTTATCAGGAGGGACCAGTCCCTGGAGAAGGGTATCATGCTTAGTAAAGTAGAGGGTCAGCAAAAAAGTGGAAGACCCTTAATGAGATGGATTGACACAGTGGATGCAACAATGGGCTCAGACATAGCAAGACTGCAAGGATGGTGCAAGGCCAGACAGTGTTTCATTCTGTTGTACATAGGGTCACTATGAATCAAAACCAACTAGACGGCATCTAACAACAACAATACTATTGCTGCTGCAGCTGCTGCTGCTACTACTACTACTAATAAATGCACTTATGGAGCACTTATGATATTCCAGGCACTAGTGTAAGCTCTTTAAATAAATTACTCATTTAATCTTCACAGTAAGGATATGAAGTGAATATTATTATTCTCTCCATTTTTCTTCATTAATAGATGATTGTGTCTATTATAGAAAATGCCAAGTTTTCTACAGCTTAATGGAAGTTTTTCAATCTGATGGGATTCAGGACCATTATCTCCTTTAAATTTTTCTACCTAAGTTGGAGTTATAAGTTAAATCTCCTTATCCTAATTCCATTATTAATTTTAATAAATATTGAAATATTGTAAGGAATTCCAGTACCACTAAACATTGTTGAAGGCATCAGCCATGAACTAAATAGTTAAGTATTTCACTTTGTACCATCTTAGTTTAAATTAATTCATGAGCCCCTAGAATCCATAACCAATGCAATCTCTTCTCTAGTGATCTCTCATCTGCAGGAGGTAGTTTAATGCCCTCCCACTAGGAAATCGGTATTGGTGCTAGATGACGTTCTCTGCCCAAAATTCTGGAGTTGTATAAGCTATACCACATTAACACAAAAAAAATCACATAAGTTATCAGTAATTAATACCAAAAATCATACACAACCTTTATATATATCCATGATAAAACTTGCAAAAAAGCTCAGGTTAACATTTTTAAAGGGAATGCTCGTATGTCTTTTCTTTCTCAAGTAGTTTAACATTAGTTGTTTTTCTTACACTGATTACTGTGTGCACCTAACGAAGCAGGTATGTCGTATGTACCCAAAGCTTAATTATTTACATTAGCAAGTATATTATGGCAAATAATTAAAGATTAAAATAAAACAGAGAAATTAGAAATTACCCTTTGGAAGTGACTATATGGAGAAGTGACTTATTGAATGATACTGTGATATTATTAAACTCGTATTAATTGAATATTTATATATAATACTTGATGCCATTTGTTATCTTACTGGGTCACAAAAAAGTACACCATAAACTGTGAACTACAGGGAGCTGACATTTAGCATATATGGTCAGCTCTTCCTGGTGGGAGGGAGGAACTAATAATGAAGTACTACTACGTGGTCTGACCTTGGCATTTTACGTAATTTGTTCCATATCTGCAATCTGAGATTCTTGTTTTTCAAATTAAGAGAGACTTCTCCATTTGGCCAATAAGCCAAACTGTAGATTTAAGAACAGTCGAGTAAAATTGGTGATGCAATAAGAGAGGGCATTTATGCTTTGAGGCTTAACGTATAGCTTTCTCCAAGATGCTCGGGGAATCCATTCTCCACTCCGTTTGAGCACGTAGCTCCCCTGGAAGTCGATGGGAGCTGCATCCGTGACAAGAAGAAAATAGGCTTGCTAAAGTTAATTATCAGACTGATTTCGGTCTCATTTTAATACCCTGTTTATTGGCAATGGAAGCCTGATGTGTGGCTTACTTTTTCCCCACCTGATTTTCCAGGTAAGGAACAGAAGGCAACAGCTACGTGTAAAAAGGTGGGAGCTGTGACTGCACACATCGAGGACGTGTAAAAAGGAATTCAGCGTTTTTATTAAGCAGCAGGGACTTTAGCTAGATTTCCCAGTAACACAGTTTAGGCTATTTTCACTCTAAACTTGTGTGTCATTTTAGACGGTATTCTTTCGTCCCAAGGCTGAATAAGTGGAAGGGAGAGATTCATTTCAGAAGTAGTTGATAAATCAGTTTTTTGGTGTTATTTTTTTGTAAAAAATATTGCAATTTATCATTCAGTCCCAGAAACAAAAATTGTCTGAATCTTTTATAAAGGGGCAGTACTGCATTATGGATAAGAGACCAGGCTCTACAGTCAGATCACTGGACTAGCCCTTCCACCATCTGATCTTGAGTAGATTAATTTAATCTCCTTGTATTTCAGTTTTCTCATCTGTAAACAGGGAATACAGTATATCCTTAATAAATAAATTATGCATGTACATACTTAGAACAGTTCAGAGCACAGAGTAATTGCTATGAGTGTTGGGTATTACAATTAGCAATGAATAAATAAGGCAAGACCTTATTGAAAGATTTTGTACATTAAGTACAAATAAAGGACAGTAAATAGGTTTATCACATATTCAGGTTTTAGCTGAACAAATGTGCAGCTACAGTGATGCTCCCCAAAATTGTACTCTGTCTCATGATATGTACCTCAGGCCTCTCTGTCAGTTACTAGAAAGTCCTCTGGATCCTGATGAAGCCCCCACTATTTCCACTGCTGTTTGAGACAATCCCAACTGAAGGCAAATAAAACTCAAATTTTTAAAGATGCTGTCATATCACCTGTCATATTAGAAAACTTAACAAAAGGCCATCTAACCCAAATGCACTGGAAGTAAAGATTTTTTGTAAAAACATTTTATTGTGTTTTAGGTGAAAGTTTACCCAGCAAATTAGTTTCCCATTCAACAATTCACAGACAAATTGTTCCCTGACATTGGTTGCTATCCCTGCAATGTGTCAGCACTCTTCCCATTTCCATCCTGTTTTCCTTGTTTCCATCTGTCCAGTTTCCCTGCCCCTTCTTGCCTTCTCATGTTTACTTTTGGGCAGACGTTGCCCATTTGCTCTCATGTAATTGATTGCTCTAAGCAGCACATTCTTCCCAGGTGGTGGTGTTTATTTTACAGGCCAATCTATTACTTGACTGAAAGGTGACCTCTGGGAGTGTCTTCAGTTCCAGGTTAAAAGCATTTCTTAGGGTGACAGTCTCCAGAATTCCTCCAGTCTCTACCAGTCCAGTAACTCTGACCTTTTTTTATGAATTTGAGTTATATTCCAAATTTATCTCCCATTCTAACTAGGACCTTCTATTGTGTGGCTGGTCCGAATGCTTGGTAGTGGTAGCCTGGCATTCATCTAGTTCTTCTTGTCTCAGGCTAGAGGAGGCTGTGGTTTGTGTGGGCCATTAGTCCAGTGGATTTATTGCTTCCTTGAGTCTTTTGTTTCCTTCACTCTCCTTTGCTCCAGATGGGAAGAGACCAATAGCTATACCTTAGATGGCTGCTTGCAAGCTTTTAAGACCCCAGATGCTACCCACCAAACCAGGATGTAGAACATTATCTTTATGAACTATGTTGTGTCAATTGACCTAGATGTCCCCTAAGACTATGGTCCTGAGACTTCAAGCCCAGTAACTCAGTCCCACAAGGTGTTTGGATATGTCTAAGAAGTTTCCACAACTGTGCCCCTTATGTGGTCTATTATATATATGAATATATATGCAGTGCATACAAATATGTATATACAAATACCCACAAATATACCTATATACACAAGCGCATATACTTCCATATGCCCTCCCATACTTACATAGTATACATATCTACCTACGCAACCACTCACAAATTTTTGGTTGTTGTACTGTTGTTGCAGAAATGTATATTTTATAGCATTTACAATGTTGCTGTTAGGTGCTATCAAGTCGATTCCAACTCTAGTGACCCTACATACAATAGAACAAAGCATTGCCAGGTCTTGTGCCATCCTCACGATCGTTGCTATGTTTGAGCCTATTGTTGCAGCCACTATGTCAATTTATCTCACTGAGGATCTTCCTCATTTTCTCTGACCCTCTACTTTACCAAACATGAAGTCCTTCTCCAGGGACTGGGTCCATCCTGATAACATGTCCAAAGTACATGAGACAAAGTCTCTCTCCATCCTTGCTTCAAAGGAGCATTCTGGCATTTAGTGCAGTTGTCCTTTATTCTTGTGTGCCTCTCAGGGTCTTCATTTACCTTGGTCATGTTGTGCTGACTTCGCCCATATTGTGTATTTCCTTTCCCTTCACCAGAATTAACATGTGTCTGTCTTGGAAGAAGTGCAAACAAATTTGTATCAGAAGAAGTACCACCAGAATGCCCCTTAGAAGCAAGAACAGTGAGACTAGTATCGCATACTTTGGCTATGTCATCAGGAGGGACCAGTACCTGGAGAAGGGTATCATACTTGGTAAAGTAGAGGGTTAGTGAAAAAGACGTGGATTGACACAGTGGCTGCGACAATGGGCTCAAGCACAACAATGGTTGTGAGGATGGCGCAGGACTTGGCAATGTTTTGTTCTGTTGTACATAGGGTCACTATGAGCCAGAACTGACTTGACAGAACCTAACAACAACGAAAACATTATCTAGTAAGGGATTCTCCCTCCCTCCCCTTCTTGTCCCTGGTAACCATTAAAGAACGTTGCTTTCTGTGTGTAAACTTTTTATAAAAGTGGTATCATACAATACTTGTCCTTTTGTGATTATTTCACTCAGCATAATATCCTCCAGATTCATCCATATTATGTTTCATGGACTCCTGATTATTCTTCATCATTGCTTAGTATTCCATTGTATGTGTACACTACATTTTGTTTATCTATTCATCCGTTGATGGACACTTAGGTTGGTTCCATCTTTTTGCTATTGTGAATAATGCTGCAGTGAACATGAATGTGCTTGTCTCTGCTCTTATTTCTCTAGGATATATATCTAGGAGTGGAATTACTGGATCATATGGTATTTCTGTTTCTAGCTTTTTGAGGAAGTGTTATATCATTTTCTACAGTGGTTGTACCATTTTACAATCCCACAAGCAATGCATGAGTTTCAATCTCCCAACAACCTCACTAGAATTTTGCCATTTTCTGTTTTTTTGTTTGTTTTTATCAGTGCCATTTTTACAGGCATGAGATGGTATCTCCTTGTAATTTTAATTTACATCTCTGTAATGGCTAATGCTCCCACATGTCTATCAATTTGTCATACTGTGGGGGCTTGCATGTTGCTGTGGTGCTGGAAGCTATGCCACCGGTATTAAAATACCAGCAGGGTCACCAATGTCAGACAGGTTTAAGCAGAGCTTCCAGACTAAGACAAACTAGGAAGAAGAAGGTAGCATATGATCAGGAATTGATGGTACTGAAGGAAGAGGTCCAAGCTGCACTGAAGGCATTGGCGAAAAGAAGTCTCCAGAATTAACGGAATACCAACTGAGATGTTTCAACAAATGGATGCAGCACTGGAAGTGCTCACTCCTCTATACCAAGAAATGGGAAGACAGCTACCTAGTCAACCAACTGGAAGAGATTCATATTTCTGCCTATTCCAAAGAAAAGTAATCAAACTGAATGAAGAAACTATCACACAGTTATCATTAATATCAGACGAAAGTAAAATTTTGCTGAAGATCATTCAAAAGTGGCTGCAGCAGTACATCAACAGGGAACTGCCAGAAGTTCAAGCCAGATTCAGAAGAGGGCGTGGAATGAGAGATATCATTATGATGTCAGAAGGATCGAAGCTGAAAGCATAAAATACAAGAAAGATGCTTTCTTGTATTTTATTGACTATGCAAAGGCATTCGACTGTGCGGATTATAACAAATTATGGATAACAATTCAAAGAATGGGAACTTCAAAACACTTAATTGTGCTCATGAAGAACCTGTACATAGATCAAGAGGTAGTCATTTGAACAGAACAAGGGAATACTGTGTATTTTAAAGTCAGGAAATGTTTGAGTCAGGGTTGTATCCTTTCATCATACTTGTTCAATCTGTATGTTGAGCAAATAATCTGAGAAGCTGGACTATATGAAGAAGAACAGGGCATCAGGATTAGCGGAAGGGTCATTAACAACATTCCATATGCAGATGACACAACTTTGCTTGCAAAAATTGAAGACGACTTGAAGCAGTTATTAATTTTTAAAGAACAAAGACTCCAGCCTTCAGTATGAATCACACCTATACATAAATAAAACAAAAATCCTCACAACTGGACCAATAAGCAACATAATGATAAATGAAGAAAAGATTGAAGTTGTCAAGGATTTCATTTTACTTGGATCCACAATCAACATCCATGGACACAGCAGTCAGGAAATCAAACAATGCATTGCACTGGGCAAATCAATTGCAAAAAACCTCTGCAAAGTGTTAAAAAGCGAAGATGTCACCTTGAAGATTAAGGTGCATCCAACCCAAGCCATGGTGTTTTCAATTGCCTCATATGCATGTGAAAGCTGGGCAATGAATAAGCAAGAATGAAGAAGGATTGATTCCTTTGAATGGTGGTGTTGCTGAAGAATATGGACTACACCACAGACTGTCAAAAGAACAAACAAGTCTTGGCAGAAGTACAACCAGAATGCTCCTTAGAAGCAAGGATGGTGAAACTACCTCTCACATACTTAGGACATGTTATCAAGAGGATCAGTCCCTGGAGAAGGACATCATGCTTGGTAGAGAGAGGGTCATCGAAAAAGAGGAAGGCCCTCAAGGAGATGGATTGACACAATGGCTGCAACAATGGGCTCAAGCATAATAAAGATTGTGAGGATGGTGTAGGACATGGCAGTGTTTCTTTCTGTTGTACATAGGGTCGCTATGGGTCAGAGTTGACTGGATGGCACCTAACAACAACAAGAAATGGCTAATAATTGTGAGGATCACTTTATGTGTTAGCTGCCTGAGTGTCTTCTTTGGTGAAGTGTCTGTTCACGTCCTTTGCCCATTTTTTTTATTGGATTGTTTGTCTTTTTGTTGTTGAGGTGTTGAAGTTTTCTCTATGTTTTAGAGATTAATCCCTTGGTAGATATGTTGTTGCAAAAAATTTTTTCCCAGTCTGTAGGTTCTCGTTTTACTCTTTTGGTAAAGTCTTTTGGTAAGCATAAGTATTTAATTTTTAGGAAGTTCAAGTTATCTAGTTTATCTTCTGTTTTTTGTGCATTTTTACTTAGGTATGATAATGTGTTTATGCTATAAATTAAGACCCCTAACTTTGTCCCTATCTTATCTTCCAGGAAAGCAGTAAAGATTTTAACAATCTTTTGCTAATGTCTTCCATACCTGAGGGAATTGATCCCTTAGATCCTGAACAGCATTTCATTTAAGGATGCTTTAAACAAGGAGGACAATGAGATTGGATCTGTGTAGGTTTATAGAAATACGTTCTTCCTGCCTATGGCAGCTAAGGAGATTGTTTCCTTCCCGGGAAACTCTAGACTTTTCTGAGGGAAAAGGTCCTTTTCACAGTGCAGATGAGAAATAGAAGGCATCAGAGAACTGAGTCAAGTGAGTGGTCTGGGGAGCAGCACAAATGCCATTATTGCAAAGGGTGGAACTTGTAAGCAAGATAACTTAGGTGATGTATACTCTAACATTTAAAAATATTATTTTAAGTGAAGTAAAAAAAATTAACATTTTATATAAATTTATATAGTGAAATCCATGATTTACACAAACTATTGCTTCAAACAATGCTAAAATTTAAAAAAAATTAATCCATTTAAAAACATTAAGTTAATAATGATCCGTTTTTTATCAAGCTTTGAAAAAATTGTAAAGGTAGTATGTGATCTATTGAAATTTAGAAGTATTTTACTGGTAAATAGAGTTTTTTGTTTATTTTACTTTGGCTTCCAATAATCTCAGAGTCAAATGTGTGGCTCACCACTGAAAAAGTGTACAGAATTAGTGGTGTGAATATACACACACACACACACATACATACACAAACACTGTAATATGATATTTCTGTGCTGTCTTAATTCTCCTTTGCAGGCAGTTTGTTTAAGCTCACATCCCAGCTACTTCTTTATCAGCCTCCAACACTCCTGGGCTACAAATACACATACCCAAGTGCCAGAGGACCCCAGATGCGTAACACCCAAGAATGACCCTTCTTTCTTGGGCCCACAAAATTATTCAAAAAGGAAGTCTACAAGACCTACTTAATCCTACCCCACTTACCATACATAAGCCACCTATGTATGGTTTGCAGTAACCCTGTGCCCAAGTGCAACCCCCTGTGCGGCCCTGCATGGTAGGTTTCTTTCGTTCGGAGCTGTAAGTGATAAAGACGCTTCATCTAGCCAAGTGTCTCTGTGTCATGTCCTGTTTCCTGTAAAACTTACAATCACACATGCACATGCACGCACGCAAGGACGCATTCATGTGCATTTTTTCCCATTGCTTTGATTTTCTCAGTTTTTGATGTATGAGTGCAGTAGTCGTGTGTGTGTATGTGCGCGCGCGCGCGCGTGTGTGTGTGCATTTGTGTAGGGGAAGATTACAAGTTCTGTTGGACATGTTGACTTTGAGACATCTATGAAATACCTGGAGTCCTTAGGTGGTACGGTTAACATTCTTGGCTGCTAAACAAAAAACTGGAGGTTAAAGTCCATCCAGAGGTGCCTGGGAAGAATTGCTTGGCAATCCATTTCTGAAAAATCAGCCGTTGAAAACCCTGTGGAGCACAGTTGTGCTCTGACTCACATAGGGTCACCATGAGGTGGAAACAACTTGATAGCAACTGGTACTGGATGAAATGAAGTGTTGAATAGAAATTTGGATTAATAATTCTGGAGTTCAGGGGAGAGTCCAGACTGAAAATATAAATTTAAGTCATTATAGTAGGTATTTAAAAGTATGATGTTAGATGAGATCCCAAGACGATGATGACAGTTCCAGAAGAAAATGAGTACAAGGACTGAGACTAGGACCTAATACAACATTTTAAAAGTCATCAAAAAAAGGGGAGTCTATAAAGAAAACTGAGAAGGAATGGACAGGCAGGTAAGAGGAAACTGAATGCTTTTAATTTTTTAATATTTTATTGTGTTTTAGGTGAAAGTTTACAAGCAAGTTTCTCATTCAACAAATTGTTCACAAAGTGTTCCATGACATTGGTTACAACCCCCACACTGTGTCAGCATTCCAGCATTCTCTCCATTTCCTTCCTAGGTTTCCTGATCTTTTTTTTTTTTTTTTGTCTGATTTTCCTACCTTTTCCTGTCTTCTCATCTTTACTTTCGGACAAATTTTGCCCTTTTGGTTTCGTATATTTGTTTGTTGTACGAAGCACATTCTTTTTTGGTGTTAGTATTTTATAGGCCTGTCTATTGCTTGGCTGGAAGGTGGTGTCCACAAATGGCCGCAGTTCCAAGTCAGAGAGGTGTTTTAGGGCTGTAGTCTTGGGGATTCCTCCAGTCTCTATCAAGCCAGTAAGGCTGGTCTATTCTGTACGAATTTGATTTTTTGTTCTACATTTTTTTCTCCCACTCTGTCTGGGACCCTCTATTGTAATCCCAGTAAGAGCAGTTGGTAGTGGTACCATCCAGTTCTTTTGGTCTCAGGGTCCTGTAGGCTGTGGTGCAGGTGGTCCCTTAGTCCTTGGAACTAGTTGCTCCCTTCACTCTCCTTTACTCTGAATGGGAAGAGACCACTAGGTTTATCTTAGATGGCCACTCGCAAGCTTTTAAGACCCCGGATGCTGCTCACCAAAGCAAGATGTAGAACATTGTTTTTATGCACTATGTTATACCAATTGACGTAGATGTCCCCCAAGTCTATGGTCCTTAGCCTTTGAACCAAGTATCTTCATCCCAGTAGTTGCTTGATTGTTCACAAGAAGTTTCCATGACTGTGCCACTTGTGAGTTCTGTTGTCTAAATTAGTATACATGCAACATCTACAAATATATATGTAGAGATACCTACAACCTAACCTATATCTGCAGGTGGGTGCACTGCCTTACACCCTCTCACATCTCTTTAGCATACCTATGTACCTATGTATTCCTTTGTAAATTACTGTTTGTTAACTGTTGTTGCAAGATTGTCTATGTTGTAGTAATTGCTGTAGTTGCCCTTTATTCTTGTGTTCCTTTCAGTCTCTTCTGTTGCTTTTGTCTTATTGTGCTGATTTCCCCCATATAGTGTATTGTCTTTCCCTTTACCAATATAACAATGTGTCTTCTATCTAGTAATTTACTCTCCCTCTCCCCCCTTCCCTGGTAACCACCCAAAAAAAAATTTTTTTTTCTGTGTGCAAACTTTTTCTTTTTTTTTATAGTAATGTTCTCATACAATATTAGTCCTTTTGTGATTGGCTTATTTCACTTAGCATAATGTCTGCCAAATTTATCCATGTTGTGAGATGTTTCACAAATTCATTGTTATTCTTTATCATTGCATTGTATTCCATTGTGTGTATGTACCACAGTTTATTTAACCATTTATCCCTTGATGGGGACTTAGGTTGTTTCTATCTTTTTGCTGTTGTGAATAATGCTGCAGTGAGCATGGTACATATATGTCTATTTGTGTCATGGCCCTTATTTCTCTAGGGTATATACCTAAGAGTGGAGTTGCTAGATCATATGATATTTCTATTTCTAGCTTTTTAAGGTAGTGCCATATTGTTTTCCATAGTGGTTGTACAAAAGCTTTTTGATATCCAAGAAGCTAGGAGATGAAAGTGTTTGCAAAAGGAGGGAATGTTCAATTACATATCTATAGTTGAAAGGTTTGGGCCCCACCACCAAGGCCAAATTATTACTTATACTTAAATGTATTCAAATGAAATTTTAGTATATTTGTGTTTATATGAACTTGATGATACATGTATTTAATGCAACATTAAAAGTTTTCACCATTTTTTTCCTGCAATGAATCAAAAACACATATAATAGAATTTTTACCACAAAAGGTTACGTGAACATTGGATTAAAAGACAATAGCTATAATGTAATTAAATATTAAAAAAAAGTATCAATTTGCTTAGAATTACCTAATGTTGCATTGCAGGAGACCTTGACTGTGTTAGAATTCCATGGTAAAGATTTTGATTATTGCTGTTGGATATCATTATTTGGGATTATGTCAATGAAACCAAAACTAATGATGAATTTGGAGGCGGGGAAAAAAAATTCTTGTTATAACAGAAGTTCTAACAAAAAAAAAGATGAGGTTTGTATTAAGATAACAACTGTCATATTATTTGAAAATCCCTATAGTTGAACGTATTTTCAAATATATGTAACTCATAATATCAGGCATTGAATTAAGTCCAACAATAATTATGCAATATATATCCTAAAAAGAACACTACCATAGGTCATATAAAAAAAAAGGAGATAAAAAAAATGAAAGACTAATTTGGAAAGAAGACTTTTTACTATAAATTTTCATGGACAATGTAATACTTTATAGGATGACAAAAATATAGACAGTGCTCATTTGATCATGGTGCATATTTAAGAATTTTAAGATATAAAAAATAAACAAAATGTGTGTGTATATATATATATATATATATATATATATGTACACATTAAGTCCTGTTGTTGCTATTAGGTTCCATCAAGTTGGTTCTAACTCACAGCAACTCTATATACAACAGAATGAAACACTGCCTGGTCCTGCACCATCCTCACAATCGTTGTTAGTTCGAGCCCATTGTTGCAGCCCCTGTGTCAATCCATTGCATTGAGGGACTTCCTCTTTTTACTGACCCTCAATTTACCAAGCATAATGTCCTTCTCCAGGAACTAGTCCCTCCCGATAACATGTCCAAAATACATGAGATGAAGTCACACCATCCTCTCTTCTAGGAAACACTATGGTTCAGAAATGTCCCATAGTGTTTCCAAGGATCGGCTGGTGGATTCAAACCACCTATCTTTTGGTTAGCAGCCAAGCTCTTAACCACTGTGCCACCAGGGCTCCATATAAAATATAGTCTTTATTTAATGTTAAAAAAGAGATGATGGTGGTTTCAACGTAATAGAAAATTGGTATCTTTGAAATATCCATTTATCTGTATTTTGAGTGAACTAATGTGAATGAAATATCATTAAAATAGTCATGTTTATTGGCTCTCACAAGAGCCAGTAAAGGAGCTTCCTTTAGGAAGGGAAGATCAGCTCCATTTAAAACAAAGCAGAACAATGAAGCATTTTTAGTCTCACAACACCACTCCTCCTTTTCATAGTTTGGTTTTCCCTCTTAGAAAGCAACACCCTGGCATCTACATTAGAGTTGAGACAGACAAGGCATCTCTTTCATCCCTCGTTGCCAAAACTCCTCACTAATAATAATTAACCATTCCTGGCTTCTATCCAAGAGAGTTTAATAAATACTGGAATGGCTTCTGGGCCTCAACTGCATTTATAGCTTTAGCTACGGAATGATGGGGGCTGGGGGGAAAGAAAACACCACTGTATGCTAACTGAGATTTGCTGAATAGCATCAATGCAGCAAAATGACTACTTGGTTATCTATTAATTAATGACCATTATTTTAAATACACATTTTATGTAAGAATATGTATAGTGTTGTTCATTCAGACAGTCCCATTCGGCTTTATAAAATTTATTTCTATACCTGCTTCAGAAAATTTGTTAGTAAATAGCATCACAATATTTGATAATCATTCTAAAAGTCATTATTTTTACAGGTTTCATATAGCTATGTTTTCCTAAGTAATTTATTTGGCATTAATTTCTAGATAAATGAAGATTCTTAATGTTCAATGTCTATACAGTAAAACAATGAGCCCTGGTGGCACAATGGTTAATTGATCTACTGCTAGCTGAGAGGTTGGCGGTTCAAACTCACCAGCTGCTCTGCAGGAGAAAAGACCTGGTGATCTGTTCCCATAAAGATTTACAACCTAGGAAAATCTATGGGGCAGTTCTACTCTATCATGCAGGGTTGCTATGAGTCGGAATCAACTAGGTGGCACACAACAGCAGCAACAATATAAATACGGATTTTTTTTTTTTTCTTTTTTAAATGTGGCTTGGTATCAGGATTTATTAGCTCTTTCTGTCCTGTGGCAGGTACTGCCATTCTGGGGAAAAAAAGGGTGGTGCTACAGGTGTGCTTGAGGCTAAGTGATAAAGTCTGGCTTATTCAAGGAGACCTTGGGTAGTGCGAATGATTAGTGTTCTTGGCTGCCAGCTGAAAGGCTGGAGGTTTGAGTCTACGCAGACGTGCCTTGGAAGACAGAACTGGTGATCTACTTCCAAAAAATCAACTACTGGAAACCCTATGGAGCGCAGTTCTACTCTGATACCACGGGATCGCCATGAGTCTGAATCGACTCGATGGCAATTCCTTCGATTGTGGTTTGGTTTATTCAAGGATAAAGGTTTATGTGTCTCATCCAGCCACTGTTCAAGCCAATATCTTGTCTCTGACTCCTGAGTCTTATTTCCCAACTGTTCAAAAAGTTCATGAGGTAGAAACAGGCCTGATTACATCCCCTAAAACTCCACATGAATGAACACTGGTCCAGTTGCCCTATGGTGAATACAAAAACATGGCATATGTTTGAGTATATCTTATTCTTCACAGCTTTTTGTGCCTATTTTCCTAATCTGAAAGAATATAGGTGAAGTTTTGGCCCTGGTTTCAATGCCTTCATTCCAGAATGGGGTTCTTCTGCCTCGGCCAACACTTGAAGTAAGTGAGAGTTTGTTTTGTGAAATCTTATTAAAGACACAAAAAAATCAAGAAGTTGACTTCACTAGCTAACTAGTACTGTCTCCTTAGGTTCTGACTTGGTATTTCACTCCAGTGAAATTTGTAGGACTCGAACTATGAAGAGAAACTACTTTGTCCATAAATTTATCTAGAATAAATTTTTTCATAGGCCATTAGGGGAATTCAACTCTAACCTGGAACTATATGTTCAGAAGTTATTTAACCCTTAACAAATCTCCTTTGATTTCTAATTAAAAGTTAAGTTTTATAAATATATAATTATTCAACCTATAGGGCAGAAATAATCACTTTGAATGTTGACCAAGAATTAACACACTACAGTCAGGAATTCAGAATATTTATTGCAAGAGCTGAATAATTGTAAATAATGTAGAACTGGCAAAGCAGTAACAAGGATAATTGTTTAGATATTTATTCTGTCAAAGTCATCAAACACCCCTCACAAACCACAAAAATGTACTGCAATAAGCAATGCACCCCTACCCATTATTCATTATACTGTGGAAAAAGTGAACTGCTATTTACAAAGTAATTTTATTTTTGGTAAGAACAAATTAACTATCAGATTAGCAAAACTTTTTTTTTTTAATTTTTATTTATTTATTTATTTTTTTACTTTAAACTGATGTTGAACCGTGGCATTAAGATAACTTTCACTTCTTTCAATAAAGACATTTGGTTGCATGCTATTTATTTGTTTAAATCATCTGTCATGCCTTAACAAAAACCTCCTAAGAATGTTCCAATTTAGATTTGTTTGCACGTGCAACTGAGATCGTATTAACATTAGTCGTCACTCTGTTGTTTTGACCTAAGTGACGAGATGCTGGTACCTGCCAGGCATTGACCAACTATGATAACAAACAGTTAAACAGCAATAATTAGAGATTTATCCCTTTATTTCCCCCAACTAGCCTACCTGGAGAATGTTCTGTTACATCATGAAGGCACAACACATTAAATATTTTGTGGCTATGGTCTAATAACACTTGTGTTACAACAACATTATCGTATATGAGGATCAACACAAACTCTGTCATTTCAACAAAGTTGCAGACACACAGTTGCCCAATTGAAACTATTTTTCAACAATGATTTTTTTCTTCAATATATGCTAATTTTGATACGTTAGTTTTGCATGAATGACAAGCACAGGATATTCTATCACTTTCTGAAGGATAACATCTTCCCATTAGTCTCTCACTTAGTGCTACTAATTAAGTGATTTTACTTTTTCCTACTTTGAAAAAAAAGATGTCAAGAAAAGGTTCTGAAGTTCACACTTTTGCAGTAGTTTTTTTCTGTTTAAAGTTTTCATTTTTTTCTCTTTATTTTTTTACAGAATTCCAGTATAATGAGCTATCATACAAGAAGCAAGATTCCAGAACCTTTTTTAAACACGGAGTTTGAGATCCTTGAACAATGTGTGTCAGACAGACGACTAACGCAGAAACATCATCACTAAAAGAAACAACAAAAATAACAAGAAAGAGAAAATTAAAAAAATAAAAAGGAAAGAAGCAACCATAAAACACGGAATTATGTTACAACATTTTAGGTGAACGTTATAAATACACAAAAGTTGTTAATAATAACTTGCTTCTATTTACAAATACTTTAACACTGATAGACTTACAAGTGTCCACTAACGTTGTTAACAGCACAATAGGTTTAATGCTTATCTTTTTAAGTTTTGTCTGAAGTATAATGTCAAGTATAGTGGTCCGAGCACAAATCAATGACAAAAAAGAGCACAAATTTCTAACTGGATATGTTTGTCAGTCACTCGAATCCATGGAACTCCCTTACTCTCCAAATGCATATTCTATTGTTCATAGCAGCAGTCCAGGGTCAAAAACAAAATGCAATTAAGAAAAAAAAAAAGGATATTTGCACAATGGAGAGATCTCTGGAGAGTTTAATCAATTCCAGTAAACAAGACCACATGGCTACTAGAACTATTTTCTCTCTTATGTTGCAAATCATTGTATCCTCCATGGTGCTAAAACAAAGTTATGCATATCCCTGCTTTAAGGGGCATAGCTGTAGAGATCTATTGAATACATAAAGCTCTGACACACAAGGTATTAGCATGTCTATTTAGATTAAGGTCATTAAGTCCTATATAGCCTTTCCTTAGAGTTGGTGCTCTTTAGGACTCTCAATTGCGCCTCCTGATTGCTTATAAGACTTCAGATTTGCCAGAGGAATGTCTGTCATGTGGCTGCCATTGTTGAAATGGCCTTCATTGGAACCATACTGCTTACGGTCATTGAACTGGTTCTTGTTGCTGTCTTCTTTCCAGGCTCTAGTCAGAGTGTGCCCATTCACTAGCTTGTCCTTCTTGACCCATTCTTTCTGGGGTGCAAAGGTTGAGAGAGGAGATTTAGGGTGTTGATATGGGCCCAAGCCAGGAGGCATCCAACAATTATCAGAGTGACCCAAAACCAAGCACTCTTGAGTGCACATCTCTGTAGCTTCAGCTAATCCTCGGGGACCCAGAGGCCCATCTGCAAAGGACAACAGATAGAGAAAAAAAGGTAAGAAAATGGTTAGAATTTCCATTTGAAATTAGCTACTTAGAGGAAAAGTTTATTAAGTTAAGCAATTCAAAGATATTATTCCGTGTCCTTTTAAGATGAACACAGGAATCACATTCCTTGTTGTGGAGGTAAAATTTTACCTGTTTTCTTCCTTAAGCCTTAATTTACATCCAGAAACATAAATACAAGATTGGTATGTAGCTAGGTAGCTAGGTAGGTAGATAGATAATAGATAGGTAGACAGACAGACAGATAGATGATAGATTAAAAAACAAACAAACAAACCCACTGCCTTCGAGTCGATTCTGACTCATAGCAACCCTATAGGACAGAGCTGAACTGCCCCATAGAGTTTCCAAGGAGCGCCTGGTGGATTTGAACTGCCAATCTTTCGGTTAGTAGCCGTAGCTCTTAAACACTATGCCACCAGGGTTTCCAGATAGATAGATAGACATGGGTAAATAGATATAACCATAATGTATCATTTCTAATCAACTTTTTTCATAGCATGTATGTTTTTCTGATTTATAAGAATTTATAAGAATTCTTAGCAAAAACTGATACTTGTAAGAACTCATGAAAAGTAGAAAAACTTTAATGCTCACAACTGAATAACATGTAAATGCTATAATTCCAAGAAAATAGAGTATAAAATAATACTCTACTTTGTGAACATTAAATGTGCTTCTGGTGAGGCTTTACAAGGAAATGGTAAGCAGGTTACTGGACACTGTATCATTAAAAAGAAATACTCTAAATCATTATATAAAATAGTTTTTTTTTCTTTTTCCATACAAGCTCTTCTTATATTTTCTTATATGAAATCACATGGAGATAATTTTATAACATTAAAAAAATTAAATTCTCATATTAAAGAATATTTTAACTATAGTATATTACAAAGACACAATTGGTCAGCTGCAAGCATACTGAAATCCAAGTCAATAAAGAAGCCATTTGCATCCACAGACAGCGTTTGACTCCTTCTAAGCCTAACCTATTTTCTACATTTCTAAGGGTACAAAACTGAAGCTAAGTTGCAAAGTAGATCACATGGAATCTAACATTCAGGGGGAAAAGAGTCATCATATATATTTCTCTTTTATTTTTTACACCAGCAGGCAATCTAGAACATACATCTTAACTGGGATTTCAAAAATAATTGTTTTCTGATGTGTAAAGAGAAAACCAGCCCTTTACAAAAAGAAAAAAAAATAGTCACATGGTTAAGGAAAAGGTTTTTTTTTGTTGTTGTTGTTATTTTTCCCCTTGATTAAACAGTCAAGTGATAAGTGATAGCTTGGAAATTAGGAATTGATTTTAAGAATGACGTTAAGTGGATAAGCAAGAATGCCTGAGGTATAAAGTATTTTCAAAAGCAGAGAGTCATCACAATAAAAATACAGAAGAAAACATGTCTGCAAGTTTGCATAGCTAACAATTAAAATAACTAAGCAATTGGAATGTAGGTCTTTGCTAAAATCTAAATCAGTACTACTAAAATTTTGAAGTGCTAATCATTTTTGGCTTTTTATATTAACATCTATTTTTTTCTTAATAATAGCCTAAGGTGGTAAGTTACATAGACTAACTATTTCTTGCATCTGAAAAAGTACCTGCTGAGATGGACAACGGTGATGGCAAAAGCTTGAGACAAAAAATCGCAAGCAACATCAGAAGGGAAAGTATGGATGTGAAGAAACTGTGGCTAAACTGCACTTTGTTACACAAACTCAAATTTAACTTATTTTTTTTAATCTAAAAGAGAGAATATGCGAAGTTATTTTTTAAAAAATCTTAAAATACCATCCCATCCCACCTGTATTCCCACCTCCTCAAAAACAACCAGCTTTATTTTGCTTAAACTCTTGCTCATTACTTAAAACTATTTCTCTCACAAACTTCTGATGGCTTCTTACTTCCTATGATAATTAAATTAAGCTTCTCTATGAGCCTTCATTGCCACACTTTGAAAGTTGAAACTCATTCTCACTTTTGGTTCACTTCGGTGTGCTCAGGACTCTGCATCCACCAAACACATTTACTCAAGTCAATCCAGCCTCCTTGCAATAAGATTGCAGGCTTAGAAGACGCTTTTTGCCTGGCCCATTTCCATTTAATTACTGATTCTTTCATGGGTCAGCTTATGTTCTACATACCACAAGCAAGTTTCCTTAACTCTTCCAATTCATGTCCCGTATGAACCTTAAAGATTTCCACACCTCTTCCCTACTTGATGAATAAAAAAAGCTTTCTAACTGAGTGCCCTCATCTCTGAACTTCATGCCCTTTTTTTGACTTTTTGGGGGATTCTATACATTCATGTCAACCCTCGTCTGTCAGTTTGTCGTACTATGCTACTCACGTGCTGAAAGTTATGCCACTGATAATTCAAATGTTAGCAGGGTAACTTACGGTGGACAGGTTTCAGTGGAGCTTCCAGACTATGACAGACTAGGAAGAAGGCCTGGCGATCTACTCCTGAAAATTAGCCAATGAAAACCTTATGGACCACAATAGAATATTCTACAATATTGCACTAGAAGATGAGCCCAATAGGTTGGAGGCACTCAAAACACAACACAATAGCCACAACAATGGACACAAATATACCAACTATCATGAAGATGGTGCACAACTGTGCAATGTTTTGTTCTGTTATAAATAATGCTGCCATGAGTAGGAGTCAACTTGATGGCAACTAACAACAACAATGTATTCATGAGTATAAGTTTTTATTTTTGTTTTCTCTCAACTAGATTGAAAATTCACTGATGGAAAAGAAAATGACTTATCTGTCTTCTGATTCTCTCACAGTGCTAAACCATAGTGGCGATATATAAAGGACTATCATTGTTAATTAAAATTTTATAAGGATGAAAATGTTCTGAGCAATTACTAAAGGTTTCCAGCTTAAAGACAGGCCTTAAGTAATTATAATAGAAATTGCTTATTCCACAAACATCACACCAAAACTTCCCTCAACAACAAATCCCTTTGCCTAGCAATACTCTGTGACATTTAATGAATGAATTCCAGAACACTTAATTGTGTTCATATGGAACCAGTACATAGAACAAGAGGCAGTCATTCCAACTGAACAAGGGGATAATTTGAGGTTTAAAATCAGGAAAGGTGTGGGTCAGGGTTGCATCATTTCACCATACTTATTCAATCTGTAGGCTGAGCAAATAATCCAAGAAACTGGACTGTATGCAGAAGAATGCAGCATCAGGATTGGAGGAAGTCTCATTAACAACCTTCAATATGCAGATGACACAACCTTGTTTGCTGAAAGTGAAGAGGACTTGAAGCACTCACTTACTGATGAAGATCAAAGACTACAGTCTTCAATACTGATTCCACCTCAACATAAAGAAAACAAAAATCCTCACAACTGGACCAATAAGCAACATCATGATAAATGGAGAAAAGATTTAAGCTGTCAAGGATTTCATTTTACTTCGATTCATAATCAATGCCCATGGAAGCAACAGTCAAGAAATCAAACAGCGTACTGCATTGGGCAAATCTGCTGCAAAACACCTCTTTAAAGCAGAGATGTCACTTTCAGGACTAAGGTGCGCCTGACCCAAGCCTCAGTATTTCCAATCACTTCATATGCTTGTGAAAGCTGGGCAATGAATAAGGAAGACCAAAGAAAAACTGATTCATTTGAATGATGGTGTTGGGGAAGAGTATTGAATATATCATGAACTGCAAGGACAAACAAATCTGTCTTGAAAGAAGTATAGCCAGAATGTGCCTTAGAAGCAAGAATGATGAGACTTCAACTCACATACTTTGGCCAAGTTATCAGGAGGGATCAGTCCCTGGAGAAGGACATCATGCTTGGTAAAGTAGAGGGTCAGCAAAAGAGAGGAAGACCCTCGAGGAGATGGATTGACACAGTGGCTGCAATGATGTGCTCAAGGATGGCAATGATTGTGAGGATGGCACAGGACTGGGCAGTGTTTCATTCTATTGTACATAGGGTCACTGTGAGTCAGAACCCACTTGATGGCACCTAACAACAACAACAGCGGTACTCTGTGACAGTTAATGAATCAATTATTAAACTTGTCTGTTAAATCTATCCTTTCTAGACATCAGTGGTGTTGAAATAGATAATCACGTTTGCTGTGTAACAAACTGAGGCCTATGAACCAAACCTTAATCTTTGCTTTTCCAGTATCATTAATAAGTTTTTTTCCCTTATTAATATCTCCAAGAAAAAAATAAATAAATAGTTTATTGACTACCTCAGAAACTCCAATAGAATCTGGTTTTTATCAAGCTCGTCAAAAAAGAGAGAATATGCAAGGTTATTCTTAAAAGAATCTTAACCATTTTTGCCATCTTATTATGAAAAATGACCTACGGATTGAAAATGATGTTTTTGAATGTTTATCTATGAATATGTGTAGAACTTAATTCTTCAGCTCTGAGTGACACATTTTAACAGACAGTATATTCTCTTTTTTTTTTTCAGAACAGATAACACTTATTTATTCCACAGATATTTATTGAGCATGTACTATGTGCTGGTACTGTGAATAAGACAGTTATCACCACTATCCGTATGGACTTGCTTTCTATCCTAGGAAACAATAGCCGTAAGAGCAGTGAACTGAGAGGGGAGGAAAAGGTGTCTTTGGGAAGGACAAGGAGGCAGTTAGCTGATTTAGGGAGCCTTGTCTCTTTACAGGAGTCCTTGGGTGATGCAAAAGGCTAATGCACTAGGCTACTAAATGAAAGGCTAGCTGACCACCCAGAGCCTCCTCGAAAGAAATATCTGATAATCTACTTCTGAAAAATCAGCTGTTGAAAACCCTGCAGAACACAGTTCTACTCTGACACACATGGGGTTGCTATAAGTCAGAAACAACTCGATGGCAACTGATTTACTGGTAACAGATGGACTTTGTCCATGTTATATCATTTCTTCCATTTCTTGAAAGTTCTTCTTATAGATAATTGACAAATTAAGACACAATTTTCACTGACAGAATTTGTGTCACCACCTCTTTGTCGCTTTGTTATACTGTGGTGGCTTGCATGTTGCTGTGATGCTGAAAGCTATGTTAGTGGTATTTCAAATACCAGCAGGGTCATCCATGGTAGAAAGGTTTCAGCAGAACTTCTAGACTAAGATAGACGAGGGAGAAAGTCCTGAGGATCTACTTCTGAAAACTAGCAAATGAAAAGCTTATGAATCACAACAGAATATTGTCCCATATAGTGCTGAAAGATGAGCCCCCTAGGGTGGAAAGCACTTAAAATACACAGTGGCTGTAACAATGTACTCAAGCATACCAATGATCGTGGAGATGGTGCAGGACCAGAAAACATTTCTTTCAGTTGGGCATGGGGTCGCCATGAGTCAGAGTGGGCTGGATGACAACCAACAACAATAACTTACAAAATCTTATCTTACTAAAATTAATTTCCTTCAGTCAAATAATATCATTTACTCTGTGAGAATTGTACTTGCCATAATTAGTTCTTGTCAATAAATTTGAAATTTTTTTTAAATTATGTAATTTTGCAGACGTTTCGTAGATTCTTAGATGAGGCTTTTAGATAGCCTATTTGCTGATATAATCGGTAGTGTGAGCTGCATTTTTGGAAAATACACTTTGCATTATGTTTTCACAAGTTTTTGTTTGTGCATATTACCTTAAATGGGGAAAATTCTACTTTTTTAAAAAAAATTGGGGCCAATATTTATAATTCCCAGTAGTTGTCCTAATATTAAATGGGATAAAAAATGAGTTTAATTTTGGGAAATAAAAATGCTTCCAAGTTGTCTTGCATAAAGTCTATGTCATAAATTGGTGAGAAAAAAATAATAAAACAACTTTTCTTCTTTTTTGGTGAATAAGCATTGATTGCTAAAGGGAGCACAGTCATTCTGCTGGTTCCCTATGACAGACTCTGACCCTTTAAAGGTTTACTATCTGATGTATGCTAACCATTAACTAGTTCCCGATTTGTTTTTCTCATTTTTTTTAAGAAGCACTGACAGAATATTTTTATGCTCTTGAAGAGGAGAAAACAATTCTTAAGAAAATATTAACATTGATATTGACATTTTCCAAAATAGGATTGAAAATAATGTATGATTCTCCATCAAATACATACTATTTAAAATTTTCAGGAAATTTTTGTTAATACTGCCAAAATCATATCCACTAAAATATTTTCTTTCTCTTTGACCTTGAATTTTTTTTTATGTTATTACAATAACTAATTGTCTTAATTGGTGAACAATTATATTTATTTTTGGTTCATTCATTCCCTCTATAAATATTTATTGAACATCTAACATGTTTCAGATACTATTGTGCTGGATTCTTAATACATGCCTTGATATATATATTTGTGTGTGTGTGTGTGTGTGTGTGTGTGTGTCTTCCCTATTCCCTGTTCTTCCAGTTTTTTTCAAAAATTAATCGTTAGTGCCCTGTTTATATGCTACAACATGCAATATATATTTGGAATCCTGATCAGGATTCCTATCTGCTTATAAACACACTCTATAATCTCATCGTTACAGAATTAGTCTCCTTTCTCTTAAAAATAAATTAAAATCCCTCACAAAAATTTTTTTAACACTGAAACATTCACTGATTTTTTTAAACACAAATTATTTGTTCCTTTCACAATCTGCTATCTATGAGTTTGGTTATTCAATCCTGGTTTTTGAATGTATAAAGACACAAATGTTGATAAAACTGTACAAGCCATCTGTCTCTTCATTTAAATGTTTTGAAAGCAAGAACAAAAGCACGTAACAGAAGTTTCTTGAAAACTGTCTCGGTTAATATTTATATCAAGTCTCAACGTATTTCCTTCCCCACCTTCCCGCAGCTCAAGTTCTCACTCCTAACCAAATAAAATACATTTCCTATGGTTTAGGTGTTAACAGCTGTCAGACAGCTGCCTGAATTGTTAACTTTTAAAGATGCAGGTTTAAAACGTGAAACAATCCAAGCTAATGGAACCCCAGCTAGACTTAGCTGGTAGGATACTTGAGTGGTCCTTGATCTCGTGTTATTGTACCTAGAAGCAAAACTGTTACTTAATTGACTAATTCAATGCTGTAATTAACAAGTAGCTTCTGGTCTGTTGACCAGCTGCTTTTCAACCAGAATATTTGAAACCCTTTAATACAAAAGCTAGAAATCTGTACTTAAAAAAAAAAACAAACAAAAAAACAAAACATGATACTTTATATTTCCTAGATAAATTTCACAGTGTATGAAGTTTTGGTCTTTTAGGTGAATGAATTTTTCTTAGAATTTTTACTGTTGAGTAAAATAAGACTAAACAGACTACCAAAATTGAATTGTAAAATGCTGCAATATATGAGTTTGGTTATTCAATCCTGGTTTTTGAATGTATAAAGACACAAATGTTGATAAAACTGTGAATCACTAAACACTTTAAAAATAAAATGCTTTCACTCATTTGGATTTGCTGAAGTGGTTTTCCTGACACTTAGGCACAGTGATGAAATTCCTTTACTTGTTTTAAAGCAATTTCCATTTTAGGGGGATGTTTAGCCTCTAATTTTCTTTTGTCCTTTCTGTTATTAATATACTGAGAAAATTCTTAATTGTCATACTTGCCCCTTGCCTTAATCAATCTTCCTACAATATCATTTTAGAGAAATAGATATTCTCTCCACTACATTTTAAGTTTATTTTAGTATCTCTAAGCGAATAATGCAATAAAATTCAGTATTTTTATTAGCTTATTTTAATTCTCAGCTTATTTCTATTCTACTGGTTTCTGAGACAATGTGTGGAAGCATAATAATATCTTATCATTCTTGTGGATTATCTTTTGTGGAGAGATAAAGCTAACTGTTATGTAAATCTGGAGGGACCTGGAAGAAATATCAGAGGCAAATTCAGTTGATGGGTCGCTTGATTTATCCACTAGCTCATCATCTTTCTCTACATTTCTCGAACTGTCGCTGTTAAAAATCAAATCAGTTAATTAGCTTCCAGTCTAAATATAGTAATGCAAAACTTAATTTCAAATATGAGAGTTGGTATGAGAAATTGAGGAAATTTTTGAGCATTGCCCACATTGCCTTTTGATATTTCATTTTTACTTTAGACCGCTTTGCATGGTGCCGATTGATACTTATAAATCAGTGCCACATGGGAATAAACATCAGTTATCACTTTGTTATTATTACACACAAAAAAAAAGGGGGTAGAGCTCATTGCCATTGTAACTCAGATTTTTGTATGATATAGTATAGGGTCACTATGAGTTGGAATCAACTTGATGGCAAAGAGGTTTTTGTTATTTTTTTTTTAATAGTATGTTATAGTTATGATGATAGACTAAACCTGAAAGTGGGTCTGGCTAATCTGAGTATTCTTATGGGGAAAATGGTTCATATAGTCAATAAATTTTGGCGGAGCTCACGGTAGGTTAAATGGATTCTTTTATGAAATATCTAAAATCAGAACCATCTCAGAAATTATAAGGTACCTGATTTCTATAGCTAGAGCAAATAGAGGGGTAAGTTTTAGCCCCAGTACGACAATGAATTAGTATGGACTTTGAGAACATAATTTCAGATTCCTTAGTTATCAGTCCTTCATGTATAAATTGAGAGAAATATATTAGATTTTCAGGTATGGCCTCTATATACTCTCTTATTCCTGTACTAAGTATCATTTTGGCTTGTCATCAATATAATCTGATAATCAAACTTTTCAAGGTCACTTTAATTTTACTAATGGGAAGCCCAGGACAGGACAAAGAAATTACCAATCAATTGTTCAGGAAGATTACTTTATCACTAAGGTCATATTTGTGTTCCAGCATGTGAAATTACATTTAGTAGAACTACTTCTATTTCTAAACCTAAGTGAAAAGCTAATGCTTTAATCAGAGTTTCAGCTTAAAGCTCAGATTTAAGTACAGCATTGTGAAGGCATCAACAGTCACCTTGAGAAACAAACAAATCCACACCAGCAGAATTTGACAAAACCTTTGATTAACAAGTAAACAAGGATTAAATGTTTTACACGTTCTTCATACAGATTTTATTCCTTAGTCTCAGATGAAAAGTCAACATTTGCACATGGAGACGGTCCAAATACAATAACACATGGCAGCCCAAGCAGCAGCTTCTCTGCCTGAGAGGATGTTGTTATTTGAACAGACTTTATAAATCAAAAAGAATGGAGAACATTTTCTTCTAAATCTTTAGTCTTCCTCTGCAGAGCATGAACATCAACTGCCTTTTCCTCATCTGCTAAAACTAACTACTGAAAAGAGCATCACCTCTGATAATTTTATTTATTCATCATTAGTATTTGACATTGCAATCAACTGAATGACAACAGTCTTATGAGAAATATCTTCATTGATTATGTAAATTAACTTTCAAATTTTGACCAAATTGCTTGATGTGAAATACTGTATTTACTTAATGAAGATCATATTCTGTCCCTTCTATAGTTCACCTTTTCTTTTAATTATAGTTAAGGTCTTTAACTTTTAAAACTCACTCCTACGCTGTTATTTACTGAATTTTTCCCCATTCCCTGCACTTTGCAGTGTTTCTCAGAAAAACTTGGTAAATTTTATTTAATGTGAAACAAATTTTACAAAGGAAATTTAATGTGTTAAGCAATTAAATATTTCTTTAGAGATTAATTTCAAGCTGAAATCCTAGTTGAGGAGCAACTCATAATCTTCTGTTCCCTTAAAAAGTCTCAGTTGTTTATCTGAGGCCAAGCCAATAGTACAAAATGTTGTGAATTAATTTGCCTTTTCTCGATGTCTGATATTGTCCACATTTCCGATATATTTAACTAGAATGGGGAAAAACGGTAAAGTTATTTCTCGTTTGCCTCTGATAAATTTTTCCTGGGTCACTTATAACCGCAGCCTTGCTCTAACCCTAGACCCTGGGCTAGAGATTGTACTTCTCTAGGTCTTCAGAGGGCGTGGAGATTTGTCCCAGGAGGTTTTAAGTAGCAGGCAATTTGAGGAAATACTTCCCTAAGTTATCAAGAATTTAATGACTCCCCTGTACACTCTTTTAATTCAGTATTGAGGTCACTCCTGAGGTTCACCCTTCAGCTAAAGATTAGATGTGCCCTTAAAACAAACAATAATACACGTAGCTCAACCATCTATATAATACCAAATGGGCACACCAGCCCAGGGGCAAGGATGAGAAGGCACAAGGGACAGAAGAGCTGGACGAATGGAAATGGGGAATCCAACGTTGAGAGGGGAGAGTGTTGACATGTTGGCAACCAATGTCACAAAACAAGATGTGTATTAATTGTTTAATGATATACACATTTGCTCTATAAACCTTCATCGAAAACACAATAAAAAAATAAAATAAAAAAGAATTTAAGGACTTAATAATATATAAATTTTAAAAGATGCCAAAAAGATTGTTTTTAAAATGGAATAAAACATCAATTATTGTGCATATGATCTGTGTATGTACCCACATGCACACCAGTGAGTATGTGCGTGTGTTTACATCTAGTTTTACCATCACCGCGAATTCATATAGCATAGAACAATGCTTCTCAAATGTTAATGAGCACATGAATCACTTGGGAAAATAGCAAAAAATTCAGATTCTGATTCTGTAACTCTGGGTTGGCTCCTAAGTTCCTGCATTTCCAACAGTCTCTCAAGTGGTGCTGATGTGCTCAAAAACCACATTCTGAGTTGCAAGGACATTGACAACTTATCTGTCGCCATTTGCTCTTTCCCAATGGGCTAAACAATTTAAGAGATCTCAAACGTATATCCAGGGACAGATTATCCAATAAGCAAGATACGCATTGGCTTACTTGTGCTTACTTACTCATCAGTTGTGCACAATTTCATCTGTTTTTCACCATATCAAAGACAGGGTAACATGTGAAAGTGTGCATGGCAGATTAGTAAATAACACAGTTAAGCTGGTATGTACCTTGCTTACTTGTTAATCTGCCCCTGTGTATATCAGTATTAACCGGAGGACCTGTTAACTCATAAATTTCTTGGCCCTACCCAGGGATTCTAATTCAGTAAATTAGGATGGACTCCAGGAATTTTCAACTCTAACAAGTTCCTTGGTGACGCCATAGTCTCCTGGTTTCTCCTCTCCATCACTACCCTCTCTGCTTTGGTCTCCTTTGCTGGCACCACAACCTTTTCCAGGCCCCTAAATGTGGAGCCCTGGTGGCACAGTAGTTAAGAGCTCGGCTGCTAACCCAAAGGTTGGCAGTTTGAATCCACCAGCCCCTCCTTAGAAACCCTATGGGGCAGGTCTACTCTGTCCTATAGATTCTGACTATGAGTCAGAATCAACTCAATGGCAACAAGTTGTAAATGTTGGAATGCTCAGTGCTCCAATTTGTACCCTCTAATCTACCTTATCTGCACTCACCCTAGGTGAACTCACACACTTTTTCAGCCTGACATATCACATATATGTTGATGATTTCCCAATTTATATTGCCAGACCCTTTATCTTTCTCCTGAGGGCCATAGCAGTATATCTGCCTACCTACTGATTAGTAACATTTGCATGCTTAACTGGCATTTCCAAAGTACATAATTCTTGCTTATTTTTTCCTTTTTCCAAAACTGCTACTCTCCTTGCATTTTCCATTCTTACATATAGCTGCAAGGTCAGGGCCACTTAAGCAAATCCCGTCTTGCCTACGGTGCCAATTGTGCAAACCCAGTCCAGGGAGACTGACATCATCCACCTCTGACACCATCTGTGTGGTGGATAATAAATTCCACTTGACAAGCCAACTATATCCTGTAGAAATCTAGGCTTCCCATCCCTGGTCAGACCTAGCCCCCAGCTGCTGCATGCAGCCCTTCATGGACTAGGCCAGCGAGTACTGGCCCCTTCTCTATCTCTTAGGTCTAATAAACCATTGGAATGAACCACAACTCCAGAGAAAGGTGTATCTTTAATCTAGTGGATGAAAGGATGCAAATACATAGGATGAGATACAGGAGGGGTCTCAGTGCAGAGCTTCCATGTCCTCGGCAGATACACTGACCCTCCCAATGGTAGATGTTCACTCTCACCACCTGGGGATGACTACTGAGCCTCTGCCTTCCAAGGCCTTTATTGGCCTCACCATGTGGGCCTAGCACAGTACTTAAACACGTAAAGCCAAAAACCTCACTTTCCTGCCTCCCATCCCAGTCATGATCTGAGCCCTGCCCAACTCTCTGACCACATGTCCCACCTCGCTCCCCTTACTCCCTCTGCTCAGCCACATTGACTTTCTTGCTGTGCCTCACACACACCAGCTTCGTGCTTTCTATTTGGGTTTGCTATTATTTGGACCTGGAATATCCTTCTTACTTGCCCTAGACGTTAACTTACTCCCTCATTTCATTTATGTGTCTCCTCAAAAGTCAGTTCTTCATTGAGGCATTTCCTGACCACCTTTTAAAAAAATAATATCCTCTACCCAGTCAGTAAGGCACCCTGGTATGCAGTGGTTAAGTGCTAGGCTGCTAACTGAAGGGTTGGCAGTTCAAACCTACCAGCCGCTCCACAGGAGAAATATGTGGCAGTCTGCTTCCATAAAGATTTATAGCCTTGGAAACCCTATGCAGTTCTATTCTGTCCTATAGGGTCACTATGAGTTGGAGTCAACTCGATGGCAATGGGTTTGGTTTTTTGGTTACTCAGTCAGTCTCTAACCCCTTATCTAACTTTATTTTTCCTGAGAACAGTCATCACTACATGATACAATATATTAATTTGTCAGTGGTCTATCTCTAACACTATAATGTGAGCACAGCAAAGCCAGACATTTTGCTTTTGAGACTTGCATCCTCAACATCTGTTTTTATGACCTGGCACATTGCAGATAATTATTAGAAATATCATGAAAAATAAGATAAAATATTTGAATTTATTCTGAGCCCCAAATCAGTGAGCTAACATAAAAACTGTATGTAAAACATTATTTGGCAAATAATTTTCATCCAGAATATTAATTAATAATTAGATGCTTCTTACTCTACTTAAGAAACATTGCTAAGAAATCACAGCATAACATTTCACAACGGTAATATTTGGGATGTCTAAATGGTATTAACAAGGGCAAACTAGTTGCATTCAAAAATACTCAGTACTACCTTATTCTGGAGTTGAAGCAACCGGGAATGCCCCAAAGTGAAACATAATTAGGTTGCTTCCTCTATGCCACTGAATCACGTAATCATTCTAGACAGTTCATAATTCCTTTAACCAACAGAGCTCTTTAGATGTCTTCAGAAGTCCAGAATAACAAGATACATAATAAAACAATGCGTTAAAGCCTGAAGACAGGAAAGTAATTATTAGCAATTATTCTGGGGGAAAGCTCTAATGAGTTGCAGATAACTGTGCAGGATTTAACTCTCTGGTACAGGTATGCTCAGGTAAATGGGAGGATAGTTAGAAAAAAATTGATTGGGGGAATAGACTGGAAACTTAAATGTGGGTTAGACTCAGTTTATAAATACATTGGCTTAAAACTATAAGTGACAGTGTTACTTTACATAAATATTAGGGAAAAAGGTGATTTAAGAAAAAGGTTAACAGTTCAATTTAGATTGTCGACAGAATTTCAGGTCTATAGACATGAAAATTCAGTGAAATTCTGTGCTTAAACTAGGTTGTACACAAGAAAAAACTACGCTAAAAATCAGAAGTAAAATGTTATGTTTTGAAAGAATCTCCCAAGGGAACCATTGAAAATGACATTACTCCTCTTATTGAAAACGGCCTGTATAATTGAGTATCCTAAAGAGTAATCTTGCCCTCTCAGAGAAGTAGATAAGATTACCTACTCCAGTCTAAAACATATATTTATCCTTGAAAGCATCTTGGAATTCCAGAGAAATTATGTCATTAATACAAGTCTTTGTAAGATAAGCTTATATTTTAATATAATAAGAATTATGTGTGAATTGTATAGCAGCTATATAAATTTGGCTGATATTTCCTGCAATAGTTTATGCTCTGGCTATTAAAAAGCATACACTGTCATTTTCTAACAGTAGAAGAAAAGTTACACCTCTCTAGTACTTTATTATTTTATTGGTAGTTTGACCATTAGCCCTAACTATTCAATAGATACAGTGTTGGCATATTTATCATAGAAAAATCGTTAATTGTCATTATTAATTTTATACTCAGAGACATGAGTCATTTATCATTTTTGTGAAATTAAAAAAAAAAAAACTTGATGCATCGTTAATGTGCTTTAACATTTAATCAAAAACCTTTAAAAATTTTGCAAGAGTAAAATGAGGTTACATGCAAAAGTTTGGGGAAACCAGTATTACACACAAAATAGAATTTCTTAGTAAATGTAGAAATAAAATAGATGAAAAAGAAAAAGGCCGTCATTAAGTTCTATATCTAGGAGAAAAACTCTTGGTAAGCAAAATTTGACCTTGTCTTTTCAGGAGTTGCCTTTTTTATTCCTCTAGGTTATTTCAAGAACTTCTGAGGAGCTATGGCTATTCACATCACATTTGCTTCCCATCTAGATCTGCTATCTCTTTGCAATTAAATATGCTTTTATTATCTTCCAATCTGTCTCATCAAAATGACCTGTCCCTTGGGCATAATTGGTAGTTGGCTACTCTGATTAGCTCATTAATGTTACAATGTTATTGACCAAAATGCTAAGTGTTATCCTTTGAAAGAATATGTGTACTTCAATATAAGCCTTGTGGAGCTGCTACCATCCAAATACATGAATGTTTGAGGCACTATAGTGAATGAATATGGTTTTGACATGGAGAAGGTTTTGAGGCATCCATCAAATCACAATGTGAAATCATTCCTCTCCATGAGGTGGCATAGCTTGGGTATCTTTCAGGGTCCTGACACGAAAGAGTTGGCACTCAAAGAAAGGGATTAATTGAAGAGAGTTTAGGGAAGTGATTCGATGCAGAAGTGTAGACTGGGTGGCATGACGCAATAAGGAATGATGAGGAAAGCAAGAAACTGAAAAAAATAGGGGAATATAGCCATCCCTAGGCCTGGAGAGGGAGGATGCCAGGTTCCTGAAACACAGACAGAGCTGTAGAATATTACAAAGAATCTATGCAGTAAACCAAAGAGCAAAGAGGCAAGACATCTTGTAGAATCAAATACAAGAGCAAGTGTGGAAAGAAATTTTGGTTTTGTATTTTTACAAATCATCCGATATAAAGCCAATAAATGTCCTTTGAGATCAACTTCAGAATGAAATCCAAATTTGAAGGGCTTTATGGTCTAAAAACAACTTCAAAATCCTTTATGATAATCTACCTCTAATCTGTTGTTATTGTTGTAGAAGAAATAAAGAGATTCTCATGAGCATTAGCCATTTGTTGTTTTTGTTAGATGTCCTCGAGTCGCTTCTGACTCATAGTGGCCCTACGCACAACAGAATGAAACACTGCCCAGTTCTGGGCCATCCTCACAATCACTACTATACTTGAGTCCATTGTTGTGGCCACTGTGTCAATCCATCTCATGGAGGATCTTCCTCTTTTTTGCTGACCCTCTACTTTACCAAGCATGATGTCCTTCTCCAGGGACTGATCACTCCTGATAATATGTACAAAGTATGTGAGACGTAGTCTCACCATCCTTGCTTCTTAGGAGAATTCTGGCTGTATTTTTTCCAAGACAGATTTGTTTGTTCCTCTGACAGCTCACAGTATATTCAATATTCTTCACTAACACCATAATTCAAAGGCATCGGTTCTTCTTTGGTCTTCCTTATTCATTGTCCAGCTTTCGAATGCATATGGGGTGATTGAAAACACCGTTGATTGGGTCAGGCACATCTTAGTTTTCAAGGTGACATCTTTGGTTTTTAACGCTTTAAAGAGGTCTTTTGCAGCAGATTTGCCCAATGCAATGCACATTTGATTTCTTGACTGCTGCTTCCATGGGTTTTGACTATGGATCCAAGTAAAATGAAATCCTTGACAACTTCAATCTTTTCTCCGTTTATCATGATGTTGCTTATTGGTCCAGTTGTGGGGATTTTTGTTTTCTCTGTGTTGAGGTATAATCCATACTGAATGCTGTGGTCTCTGATCTTCATCAGTAATTGCTTCAAGTGTTCTTCACCCTTCCAATAATATATATTTGTTAGGATTCTGATGTTTAATTTTTTAAAAAGCAAATGTTAGTATTTTAATATTAACAAATATTAAATATTTATATGTATATGTAGTTTAATTTCTTATAATAATAGTATATATCTCTTAAAACCAAGCTACACGAATTTCTTTATGTTAACCATGTTCTCACTCTACTCTGTATTTATATATTTAATGTGTTTTAGATATCCACCCCTACAAAGTGATGCCATTATAGTTTTCATGATTTCAAACTTTGTAGGAAAGAAGTAATAAATATGCTGTCCAACAAAAATAAGTTTTTCTCCTACTGTGGAAAAGGTTTATCCCCTTATCTTTCCCTCTAGAATAGTGGATAAGTAATGTTGCTGCTGTTGTTTGTGCCTTCAGTTGATCCCAACTCATGCAGACTCTATCTATGACAGTGTAGAACTGTCCTGTAGGGTTTCCTAGGCTGTAATCTTTATGGGAGCAGATCACCAGGTCATTTATTCTGCAGAGCCACTGGTGGGTTCACTTTCAGCAAGCAAGGTTGTTGTCATCTGCATATCACAGGTTTTTGATGAGTCTTCCTCCAATCCTGATGCCAGGTTCTTCTTTACATAGTCCAGCTTCTCAAATTATTTGCTCAGCATACAGATTGAATAAGTATGGTGAAAGGACACAACCCTGACGCACACCTTTTCTGACTAAACCATGCAGTATCCCCTTGTTCTGTTGGAACAACTGCCTCTTGATCTATGTACAGGTTCTGCATGAGCACAATTAAAGACTCTGGAATTCCCATTCTTCACAATGTTATCCATAATTTGTTATGATCCCACACAATCAAATGCTTTTGCATAGTCAATAAAACACAGGTAAATATCTTTCTGGTATTCTCTGCTTTCAGCCAGGATTCATCTGACATCAGAAATGATAACTCTTGCTCCATGTCCTCTTCTGAATCCGGCTTAAATTTATGGCAGTTCTCTGTTGATATACTGCTGCAACCACTTTTGAATGATCTTCAGCAAAATTTTACTTGTGTGTGATATTAATGATATTGTTTGATAATTTCTACATTTTGTTGGAATGCAATACAAATATGGATCTCTTACAGTCGGTTGGCCAGGTAGTTGTCTTCCAAATTTCTTGGCATAGATGAGTGAGCACTCCTAGTGCTGCATCTGTTTGTTAAAATGTCTAAATTGGTATTCTGTCAATTCCTGGAGCCTTGTTTTTTGCCAATGCCTTCAGTGCAGCTTGGGCTTCTTCCTTCGGTTCTTGATCATATGCTACCTCCTGAAATGGTGGAATGTCACCCCATTCTTTTTGGTATGGTGACTCTGTATATTCCTTCCATCTTCTTTTGATGCTTACTGCCTCATTTAATATTTTCCTGGTAGAATCCTTCAATATTGCAAATGGAGGCTTGAATTTTCTCTTCAGTTCTTTCAGCTTGAGAAATGCCATGCTACTGCCTGTTAACTATAGGTGATATGCAAGCCAATTATTATAATAATAAATCAGAATAAAAATCATTTACAAATTGCAAGCAGCCTTGTGAGTTGAAAAAGAGAAAACTAGTGAGATTGAGTGAAATATTCCATTGTCTTTAAAAATATTTTAGTATACATTCTTGAAATGCTGTGCTTAGTATATTCACCAAATACAATTTTTTTTATACATGGATCATTAGTAAGTTATTAACCTATTTTCATCTTCATTAGATGTAAAAAATTGTTAGCAAGTCTATAAGTCACAATTCTTGCATCTTTTTTACTTCATAAACTAAAGCATGGTAAAGCACTTGATTCCTGTTTTGAGTTTTTGAGCTGGCCTCTGTGCCTCAGTCTACCACATCAATAAAATCACAAGACAGCCAGTCCTTGCCAAATATTATCAATACTGCTTAGGATGTCAGATTGTTTCTTTCTAACAGAAGTGAACTGCACAGTGAACCTTTACTTTTTAATCTAGACGAAAGTTAAAGTTTTCGAGATCTGTGAACATTTGGTAAGATTTATAAAGTTAAGTTGTCTTCTAGAACAATGGGTATGGCTTTGGTTCAAAATCAATCAGTAAGAGTATTTTTAATCTGACTGAACTACCCCAAAATGTTCCCCCTGTCAGCATGAAATGTAAATAGAACTCCAGTAAACAGCATATTTCACAACTATGTTATAACTGATAAATTAAGTGGAGATAAATTACTTGGAATATATATGTGTATATATACACACACATATATATATATGCATATGTAGGTATGTATCTGTCTGTCTCTCTATCTACCTCTCTGTCTATCTATGTTAGGGCTAAAATGTTAACAATAGCACATTTTAGTTAATAAAACCATATTAGCTTCAATTGTTGTTAGTTTCCGACTATTTATATTTGGCTAGCATTCCTTTAGGTGTCCCTGGGTGTTGCAAATGATGAACACGCTTGGCTGTTAATCAAAAGGTTGGAGATTCCAGTCACCCTAAAGGCACCTCAAAAGAAAGGTCTAACTATCTACTTGAGAAAAATCAGCAAATGATAACCCTACAGAGCACAGGTCTACCCTGACACACATGGGATCATCATGAGTAGAAATCAGCTTGACTGGTATGGTATAGCTTAATTTTACCAAAAGATTAAAAAGATGATGGAAGATGAAAAGGTGTTATTGGGTTAAACAGATGCTTTAAGATCACCACATATATCTTGAGCATTGCCCCTTTAAGCAATGCAATTGGACAAAGTTTATTTCCCTTTCAGAGCTGTTGTTGTTAGCTGCCTTTGAGTCAGTTCCCACTCCTATTGACCCTACGTACAACAGAACGAAACACTGCCCGGTCCTGCACCATCCTCACAATGCTTACTATGCTTGAGCCCATTGTTGCGGCCACCATGTCATTCCATCTCATTGATGGTCTTCCTCTTTTTCTCTGACCCTCCATTTTACCACGCATGATGTCCTTCTCCAGGGACTGATCCCTCCTGATAACATGTCCAAAGTATGTGAGATGAAGTCTAACCATCCTTGCTTCTAAAGAGCATTCTGGCTGTACTTCTTCCAAGACAGATTTGTTTGTTCTTCACCAGTCCGTGTTATATTCAGTATTCTTTGCCAACATCACAATTCAAAGGTATCAAATCTTCTTCAGTCTTCCTTATTCATTCATTGCCCAGCTTTTGCATGCATATGAGGAGATTGAAAACACCCTGGCTTGGGTCAGGCACATCTTAGTTTTCAAAGTGACATCTTTGCTTTTTAACTCTTTAAAGAGGTCTTTGGCAGCAGATTTGCCCAATGCAATATGTCATTTGATTTGACTGCTGCTTCCATGGGTGGGTTGATTGTGGCTCCAAGTAAAATGAAGCCCTTGACAACTTCAGTATTTTCTCCATTTATCATGTTGTTGCTTACTGTCCAGTTGTGAATATTTTTGTTTTCTTTATGTTGAAGTATAATCTACACTGAAGGCTGTGGTCTTTAATTTTAATCCGTAAGTGCTTCAAGTCCTCTTCACTTTCAGCAAACAAGGTTGTGTCATCTGCATATCAGAAGTTATTGATGAGTCTTCCTCCAATCCTGATGCCCTGTTCTTCTTCATATAATCCAGCTTCTCAGATTATTTGCTCAGCATACAGATTGAATAACTATGGTGAAAGGATACAACCTTGACACACACCTTTCCTGACTTTAAAACACACTATATTCCCTTGTTCTGTTCAAACGGCTGCCTCTTGATGTATGCCCAGGTTCCTCATGAGCACAATTAAGTGCTCTGGAATTCCCATTTTTCACAATGTTTTCCATAATTTGTTATGATCCACAGTCGAATGCCTTTACATAGTCAATAAAACACAGGTAAACATCATTCTAGTTTTCTCTGCTTTCAGCCAGGATCCATCTAACATTATATCCCTCATTTCATGTCCTGTTCCAAATCTGGCTTGAATCTGGAAGTTCCCTCTCGATGTACTGCTACAACCGCTTTTGAATGATCCTCAGCAAAAATTTATTTTACGTGATATTAACGATATTGTTCGATAATTTCTGCATTTGAGTGGATCACCTTTCTTTGGAATAGGCAGATGTATGGATCTCTTCCAGTCGGTTGGCCAGGTAGCTGTCTTTTGAATATCTTGGCATAGATGAGTGAGAACTTCCAGTGCTGCATCTGTTTATTGAAACTTCTCAATTGGTGTTACGTCAATTTCTGGAGTCTTGTTTTTCGCCAATGTCTTCAGTACCGCTTGGACTTCTTCCTTCAGTACCATCAGTTCTTCATCACATGCTACCTTCTAAAATGGTTGAACATCAACCAATTCTTTTGTACTCCTTCCATCTTCTTTTGATGCTTCCTTTGTCATTTAGTATTTTGCCCATAAAACCAAAGAAACCAAACACGTTGCCGTCGAGTCAATTGCAACTCATAGCAACCATATAGGACAGAGTAGAACTGCCCCATACAGTTTCCAAGGAGTGGCTGATGGATTTGAACTGCCAACCTTCTGGTTAGCAGCCAAGCTCTTAACCGCTATGCCACCAGGGCTCAATTTTGCCTATAGAATTCTTATATTGCAATTCAAGATTTGAATTTTTTCTTCAGTTCTTTCAGCTTGAGAAACACTGAGCATGTTCTTCCCCTTTGGTTTTCTAACTCCAGGTCTTGGCATGTGTTATTACAATACTTTACTTTTCGAGCCACCCTTTGAAATCTTCTGTTCAGCACTTTTGCTTTATCATTTCTTGTGTTCACTCTAGCTACTCGACTTTCAAGCACAAGTTTTAGATTCTCTTTTGACATCCATTTTGGTTTTTTCTTTCTTGTCTTCTTAATGACCCCTTGCTTTCTTCATGTATGATGTCCTTGATATCATTCCACTACTCGTCTGGTCTTCTGTCATTAGCGTTCAATGCATCAAATCTCTTCTTGAGATAGTCTCTGCATTCATGTGGGATATACTCAAGGTCATACTCTGGCCCTTGTGGACTTGTTCTAATTTTCTTCAGCTTCAACTTGAACTTGCATATGAACAATTGATGGTCTGTTCTGCAGTCGGCCCCTGGCCTTGTTCTGACTGATGATATTGAGCTTTTGCATTGTCTCTTTCCACAGATGTAGTCAATTTGATTCCTTTGTATTCCATCTGGCGATGTCCACGTGTATAGCCACCATTTAAGTTGTTGAAAAAAGTATTTGCAATGAAGAAATCTTTGATCTTGCAAAATTCTATCATGTAATCTCTGGCATCACTTCTATCACCAAGGCCATATTTTCCAACTACTGATCCTTCTTCATTTCCAACTTTCACATTCCAATCACCAGTAATTATCAATGCATCCTGGTTGCTTGGTCGATCAAAAGAAGCAATGCTTTTGATTTAGTGAAAACCTTTCAGAGTGGTTTTCACTAAATGAAAACCATTGCTTCTTGATAATTACTATTATAGCTACTGAAATGTATTCTCTTCTCAGTTAATATGCTTCAAACACCTTAGGCAGAGCTTAAGATATTTATCTGGTGTTGCTTCACGATGGTGCCTGACTGGGCTCCTGAAGTAAACAATAAAAACTAGTGATTACAAACTGTATTTCAAATTCTGTGACATAAGGTTGAAGGAAACCAAACTCATGAAACAGGAGATGTACCAAAGATTTTTCTCAGACACAGGGTGTTAATTTTCCATTAGATTGCTCTGCCTGTGACAAAATAAAGATTTAATTTTTTTTTTTTTATTTTAAATTTGCTTGTTTGTGGAGAGGGGGACAAGATGTTCTAACTCATTTTAAAAAGTTAACTGGAGATGACAGCTATAATATATTTTCCTTATGTAAAGATCAGGGTTTTGAAGGTAGTATTCCAGTGAATGAGCATGGATGAAGCTTGGCATGACATGGACAGCATTTTTGTACCTACATAAACTATATTTTTGGTTAATGGTCATCACTACTCTTTGTAGGAGCTAACGTTGTTCGAAAGGGCATTGTTTGGCTAGCTGCCTACCTCTGAGCCTTTTTAATCTCTAAGATGGTCAGGTCAATCACATGAAATGCAAACCTGTCTTCATTTAATTAACATGGTCACTTTAGATGAACAGGTTGCATTTGTTAATACACACATTTAAAAAACCCTGTTGCCATCCAGTCAATTCCAACTCACAGCAACCCTAGGACAGAGTAGAACTGCCCCATAGAGTTTCCTAGGCTGCAAATATTTATAGAAGCAAATTGCCACAGTTTTCTTCTGCGGAGCTGCTGATGAGTTTTAACCACTGACCTATTGGTTACTAGTCGAGTGTTTAACCACTGCACAACCAGGGTTCCTTTTCAAGCACACAGAGTATTTATTTAAAAAACTCATCCTCTCTAATTGTTATACGCCAAAATGAGCAATCTCAGTCTGTGTTTTCTGAATTCCTGTCAGATTTGAAATTTGTTTTAGTGTTTTCTCTTTTGAGGTTGCTTGAAGATTCCTCTTTGTAGCTCACTATGGAAGAGATGTTATCTTTCTTGCTATCCATCCTTTGTATCTTCACTAACCCTACAGTGTCTGTTGTAATGGACTAGAAATATTCTAAGCCTTTGACGTGACTCTCCCTCACCAGTTATTATTAAACCTACATCATAAGTAACACTGATAAAATGTCCTAAATTACATTAACAGGCCCATATATTGTATATTTGAGGAAGAATGATGTCCTCAAATATTCAATATATGGGCCTGTTATTGTAATTTAGGACATTGTATATTTGAGGATGCATGGATGGGGTGAGGAAGCCCTGGTGGCACAATGGTAAAGCACTTGGCTGCTAACCGAAAAGTTGGTTGTTTGAACCCACCAGCATACCACGAGAGAAAGATGTGGCAGCCTGCTTCCATAAAGATTTATAGCCTTGTAAACCCTATGGATCAGTACTACTCTGTCCTATAAGATCACTATGACTTGGAATCAACTCAATGGCAATGGGTTTATGAACGGTGTAATTATTATTGACTTATAATTATTATTGGATTGGATAATATGGAATTGATGTTAAATCGGTATCATGTAAGTTTTTCAGTTTTCCTGAAGGACATGATGGGTTCATTCATTCATTCACTTTTAAATTTCTTTCCATGCATGAGAATGCATTTTGGGGTTACTGTATTCAAGTTCCTAACTAAATGCTACAGATAAATGGGGAGAAACACAAGCCATTCTATTCTCTCTGGTTATCTCAATGACAGAAGTAACTTAACCTATGATCATTTTGCCTGGGATGATCAGAATTGATTGGAAAAATGACCACAGCACCTACCACAGCTCAGTTTGTCACTTTAAACAAACAAACAAATAAACAAAAGCAAAGTCAGAGTCATGGTGAATCCATGTGTGTCAAACTGTGCTCCATAGGGTTTTCAAGACTGATTTTTTAGAAGTAGATCACCAGGCATTTCTTCCGAGGCCTCTAGGTGGACTTGAACCACCAACATTTTGGTGATGGGCCAATCTCTTAACGATATGTGCCACACAGAGACTCCTTGTCACATATAGGCCCTTACTAAGTTGTTTAAATGCATTAATAAAAAATCTGACACAGTTAAGTTCAACTTGAGTTGCAGCATTCAGAAGCATTAGGGACTGGAACACAGGCTGGATTTGAGGCAAGCTGGCAATCTTGCCCTGTTTATGATTTACCACCTTGCACTGACACATCTTTTTTTCAAGCCATCTGCTTCCTTCATATCAAGAGAGAACAAGGCGCAAACCATATTTCTTCGATTTATTTAACAGCATACTTGTTGGTGACTGTGTATACAGTCCTTATTAATTAAAGAAGTTGTACTTTCAAACAAGAAATTATGCTATATGGATGTTGGAAATTATAAACTCCATGAACCAAGAACATGAAATTTACCGAAGTAGGTCCAGTGATTTTTAAGCAGGCATTTAGTGAATATTTAGTAGACATTTTAGTTTCATTTGTGTATGCACTTATGTGTATTGTAAGCTTTGCTAACAAAGCTAAATGTATGGAATATCCCTAGGTATTTCATGTCCAAATGCATTACAAAAAATATGGCTGGTAATGCTCTCTTTTTCAAATTCTTCCAATCATACATAACAGGAAAATTTTTCCATTTTGAATTATGATACGTTACGAGTTTCCATTTTTAAAAGCAAAAATATAGTTTTAACAGAACTATTAAGTAAGATCAGGAAAAAAGAACTACTGCATTTCCAAGTGTTAACATATTCAGTGTTTCCCTTTCTTGACAAGAATAGCAGTGCAGATGTTAATTATGATTTATAGACTGCCTCATTAAGACACCTAAAATCCTTGGTCTTTGTACCTTATGGTCCCTTTGTACCTTATGGTTGGGTTGGATGACTGGCTTATGTAGGAGAATAATGAAATGGACCTCTAACAATCATTTAAAATAAATATCTTCTAATTCATCACCCCCCTCCCCCCAAATGCCTTTCTGGAACATTTGACTTTACTCCAAAAATTAACTTTTGGAAAGGAACTATTATAAAACTCTCTTTAAAAGGGTATTTGCAGTTGCCGTTAAATCAGATACTTACTCTTGCTCTTGGTGAATTACATTATTAGAAACAATTTCAGAACAGTGAGTCATTTAAAAGCAATAACAGACAATTGAATTAAATATATATGTTTATGTATATATGTATGTGTATAAGTGTGTGTGTATAGACAGGTAGAGATTCCCCCAGTACCAAAATTAATAAGAAAACAAATAATAAAATAAAAATTCTCTGTGTCACTGAAGAAACAGTGTTGCTTAGTTTCATTTGAAGATTTAAAGAGTTTTGTTACTTTGGCTCCTTATAATTTGAATTTATTGCTTCTCAAGCACAGATTTTATGGGCAGTGTGGAGATTCTTTTATGATAAACTGATTTTTATTTTTAGTCTTCCTTTTGTTGGTTTTGTTTTACTTTGGCACTAAAATTTTTTGAAACCTATGGTGGCATCACATCTTAAGTAGGTTTAAAAGTGAGTGCTTAAGGCAAAATTCAGGTGCCGTCAAAACTACCCTTGAAGTGTACTCAGTATGTCAAGATGCTCACATTATAAGAAACTTGAGGGGACCAAGGGAACACAGATTCATGTCACCCATGGCAGGTACTCTGGGACATCCGCTCAGTCTCCCTGAGAGAAATGACCTGGACTATTTTAACTATGTCCCTCTTCTCTCTTCTCTTCCTCCTCCCCCTTCTTGTATTCTCTCTCTCTCCCTCTCCAGCAAATATAGTTGAAGTTATGTTATTGAAATGTCATACATATATATTTTGCGACTTTGCTTACAAACATTACTTTATGACCACAATTCTGCTTTAGCTCCTTGCTTTCCCCTTTTTATTCTTCCTAAAGAAGGGCTGCGAAGGAGGAAGAAAGGAGATGTGTGCAGAATGCTATAGAATAGGAGGGGGAGCTATGAAAGACCAAGCAAAACACACGAAGCTTGGTTTTCTTTTTTGCGTCTGAGAGAATACCATTGGAGATCTGTGCGCCATCTTTCTCCCGTGTGCTTCGGTCTTGTTCCCTTTACAAGATGGGAGAAGGTAGATAAGCTGATGAATATTGCAGACCAGACTAAATGTTGTAGAACTGTCCAAGAGAAACATTAGCATGCATCTCCCTTGCCTCCATTATTTTCATTAAGGAAGATGCCTTCAGAGAAATGAAGTGATTTGCCCAAGATCACGTTGCTACATAGAACTAAGAGGAGATTTAGAACTTCTAAATCCAAAACCAGGGATGCATGCTGCTGCCTCTCTGGCTGTTGACTGAGGAGATCTATTTTACTTTAATGCTGGTAATTTAAACAAGCATGAACAGAAGAAAATAAAATTATACGTGTCAATTAGAATTTCCTAAATTGCAAGTGCAGGCTTTGGTCATCTTGTGGAATAAGACACTTGAAACAGTAGAGTAATAGTGTAAGGGCACAGGAAAGCTGATCGCAAGGCTAAGCACTGGAGAAAGATAAATTTTCTAAGCAAGCAGACCAATCAAAATTTCTTCATAAACACGGAACTATTCTGTCTATAAACTGGAATTATTCAGAACACAGGTAAATATAATTCACCAAGTGACAGGTTTACCACTGCAGAGTTCTTTTACCACTATTTCTGTATTGGTCATCAGAACCCTTAAAAGGTCTCCATGCTAACATAAATAAATCTGAGCACATATGCAAACTTGCAGCACCTATAATCTATCACTGTCATTCCGGCCATCAAAATCTCCATTTTGACTAAGCTACAAATATCATGCACGTCTTGTTGTTGTTAGGTATTGTCCAGTCAATTCTGACTCATGGCCACCCCATGCGTGTCAGGGTAGAACTGTGCTCCATAGGATTTTCCAGACTGTGATCTTTAGAAGCAGATCACCAGGCTTATCTTCTGAAGCACCTCAGTGTGGGTTCGAACTGCCAACCTTTAAGCTAGTAGAGCAATTAATGATTTGTGCCACCCAGGGACTCCCATTGTGCCTTAAGTATAGCTCATAAAATATCATTTATTGATATGATAGCAATAATATATTTTACTAACAATCTGCTACATTCATCAAATTCTTGAAAACAAAACAGTTTCTCTGTCATACCAATATCATACGTATTTTAATAATTGTTTCCTTGTTGCATTCAGTTCTGTATAAGACATATTTGCCATTCTATTTCAGAGTAGGATGTTGTGAAGTTTGCTGCTGGAGAATAGTTATTCAAAGAGCTAGTCTATTACAAAGAGGAGGATAAGTTCTGGTCTTCAAGTTTATGACAGATTGCTTCCCACTTTCATGGGTTAAGGTTAAAATGTACTTACTATATTGTTGGAATTTGTAATGAGTTGTCTTTAGCCCATGAAATGGGGGAGAAAAAAAAAAGCTACAAGAACCTAAAAAAAAAGAAAGAAATTTAAGGACAGAGATAACATCTGTGCCAGTGTCTTCTACAATTAGAGATGACAAGGTTAAATTTCTGATTTTCTTTTATTAAAGAGTGAGCCAGGATTCAGTGACATACAAGGGCGTTTTTCTTTCTTTTTTTTTTTCATTCCAGAATTTACTTAGGAAAATGGTAACTAAGAAAGAGCACTGTGTTCCTACAGTAACATATCCTATGCATTGTCTATAGGATCACTGTTCTTGCTCCATATAATTAATCCAAGAACATATCAGTGGGAGGTTACTCTTGTTTTATTCACAGTTGTTAAAGCATTAGCTTCTGGTTGCTATTAATGAATGCAAGCACTTTCAAAAGATACTGGAAAAAAAGTCATAGATTTAGATTAACTATGTGATCTTGTGTCCACGGAGTTTGACTGAATTAGAATGAAATAGCTTTGAAGCAGAGGTTCATTACAATCGTAATGAAGCAAAATTGGCAGATCATTCCCACCTCTTATTCAGAAAACTAACAGGAACTGTGGCTTATTTTTTCCTTGTAATATGTCTCAAGTACATTATACCTCTCATTACTCTATCAAACCTCTGTCCAGTTTCTGGTTGTTTCACATCCAGAAAACTCTAATAGCCTTGTTTTTACCAGCCTCTTACTTTTCACGTATTCGGTTAGTCTGCTCTAAATGCTATGACAAAAAAAAACTATATTCCTTCCGTACCACAATGATTACATCTTCATATGGTTTAAACCAGGGAAAACTGATGAATAAAGCTTAAACAAATAATCACAGAACTTTTCTCACATACACATATTTGACCCCATGGGTACTCTCTTGGCTCTGTGTTCCCTGGTTTTCCAACTTTCCCAGTTATAAACCCTTTGAGATTAACAGCCATGTCTTCTACACTATTTTATAAACACACAGAGAAACTGGGGCAATTGCATAGATTCACAATGCATTTTAATTCATTGTAATTATATGCCAATGTGTGAAATTAATGACAAAGACACAGTGAAAAATCCTTAAATTTTTAAACTTCATAGATTAAAAAATATATTTATAGAATTTATGTGAAAATAAGTTTTTAAAGTATGAAACAAAATGCCTCTATTCCCCATCCTACACACAGTGCCTTAGTTGAAATCTGCAATTTCTCACTCAGAAAAAATACCTGTGGACTGGGTCTTTTCCCTGCATAAAGATGCTTTCTTTCCTTCTCTTTCTTCTCTCTAGGATGGCCAAAAGTATCTTTCTAAGTAGAATTATCATTTAAACTACAAAGTCACTCTTCTGTATACGAAACCTTAGAATAGCCTTGAAAATGGAAGTCCCAAACTCTGAAATAGTCACACCACAACACAGTTCTAAGAACTACATGTGAGTTTGTTTGCTTTGGATGCTAAGGAAAAAAACCTCCACAATAACCCTGTAAACAGGTTGATACCTGTTAAACTTCCGATAGCAGGGATGCTGCTTTTGGTGTTGTGTTTCACTTAAATCCCTCATACTATACCATAAAACCACGGCCAACCAAAAAGCCAAACTTGTTGCCGTCACTTGATTTCTACTCATGGCAACTCTGTGTGCTACAGAGTAGAACTGCCCCGTAGGGTTTTCAAGGCTGTGATATTTACAGAAGCAGATCACCAGGCCTTTCTACTGCAGTGCCTCTGGGTGGGTTCCAACCACCAACCTTTAGGTGAGTAGTCAAGTGCAGACCATTTGTGGCACCCAGGAACATAAAGCCATGGCATCCTGTTCTATATTTAGTGGAAAAGAGGGTAACTGCCTACCACCCTCTTTAAATTTGCTTTTATTTACTTTGGTTGGGGGGCAATCACCTCTATGAATAAGTGAATGGAAATTACTTCATCCAGAACTTTGAGAAGCACAGGAAATTCCTTGGTCTTGAAATACGTCCTTCACAAATCTTCCCTTTATTTTTCTAAATGTACCATATTAGTCATTCCTCTAAAATATTAACCTTGGAGTAACAAGAATGACATCATGTTCATCTAAAAGATGTGAAACACATTTTCACGAGAGGCAGCATAGTGGGGACTACAGAGATCTGGACTAGCTTCTGAGAACCAAGGTTCAAACACCCGCATCATCCTAGGCAGTCCATGTTGGATCTTATTTAATTTCTCTGTACCTTAAATTCTTTATATCAAGAATTGTGGAGTATAACGCCTCATTTATCATGAGGTTATTGTGAGCATCAATGTCAATTAGATAAACATATTAAGTGACAGTTGTGAAAAATCACTATAAAAATAAAATGAAAGCTATACAGCTAATGCATCCACAATCTTCTACTCTGTCTTCCTCAGCCACGAAACCTAGAATGAACTTCATTTTATTTATTCCTCTCTGTCTTTAATCTCTTTGTAACTATTTGTATTTTTCCACAATCCTTGGAACTAATTTGGCGTCTTCTGACATCTAATTAATAAGCTTTTAGTTAGTTATTAAAGATCAATGATAAAAACATAAATAAAATATCAGTGACCCTTCCAAGATCCCACCAGGTATCAAAAATGGATGTAGGATACTTTATAATTAGTTCTTGCATAAAATTCATCCGTCAGTTTTTAATCTTCTTAGGTTTACTCTCATCAAAGCTAGAAATATTTTATCACTCCAAAATATTTTTTTTGGCATTGAACAAAATGGTTTCCCATTTCCATCATTTATTATTTTTAGCCTCTGGTTGTATAATTACAGAGACCAAACCAAGGATGTTTTTCAGACATCAATAATATTGGCTCAGTTCTGTTTGTAATTCAGTGGGCTCGTGTCATTTAAACTCCCAAGCACCCTGACAGCATCTACAGAACAAACTTATGAAAGCAAGAAGTACCTTAGAAGTACAACATGTCATTTGTAGTAAATTAAGCAGCAGTTAAGGTAGGGCATTAATCTAATATCATTTTTCAATTACTTTATTTTATTTTTCATTTAAAATACAGAAAATGTACAGCATGGTATTATGATCCAACATCCTTGTGTATCAGGAACCCTCCTGGGCTGCTCTCCGTTTCTATTGAGCACTCAAATAACCTATGTGAGGGTTGACGTCCGTACGTCTTAAGGGCAGTGGAGTGGTTTATATTCTTTCCAATTGATCCATGTTAACTGAGAATAGGTTTTCTGCCTGGATTGAAGACAGTTACCAAGTGTGACGAGTATGACTGACAGCAGCAGCACAAGTAAGCACTTTAGTGTTTCAATATGATTTCTGCAGTTAAGATGTGATTTTTTTTTTGCCTTAGACAAAGATACTGAATTGAACTTCAAAGAAATTTCAAAGCATATTTTCTTGGAGCCTGGCCCTAAAAGTTGAATGTTCATTTTTAAACTGAAATATGCCTTAAGGAAAAAATTCTTAAGCCTTCCTTTTGTCCCTGAACTGTAAAAGATTAGTTAATTTTTAGGTTGTCAGTTTTCAGTTAGTCATTCAAAGATGTCATTTTCTAACAACATTCTTCTTACTATGTTCTTTTCTCATTTTCAAGAAAATATATTTAAAAATAATTCTCTCAAGGAGACAATTCTGTTTTTTTTTTCTTCATGTTAACTATAGAAAGTTAGAAATTTATAAAGTGATAATAGAAAAGGACAGTTGGAGAATAGTTAGCAAGTCACATCAGAAAACATCTATCATTTAATGCAGATGGGCTCAACTACCTACTAAACCCATGTAATTTTAGTATTGTTATACCTGTAAGTTTGAGTCTAAGCTATCAACTGTAGTTGCCTAGATTACAGTGTGATTGGCAGAATAAATGCTTAACAATTATTTTGACTTTACTGTTACGTAGAAAAACTATATTAAACAGTTTGAAAAAAAAAAAAGTTACCATTTGGAGATGCTGGGAGTTGCCCAGTCACTGAACTTGCGGATTCCATCCTAGTATAAATTTCAGCTCATTATCCCGCCTCCTCTCACTGCCCCCCAGCTCCCAGCGTTTGGTTGCCCAAAGGAATCTATGTTCAATGTTTTTCAGGCTCCTTTTTCCTTGAGAGAGTGTAGCACACTAGAGAGACTGTCCCCAGCTGATGAAGGACACCATGATTCATGATGCTCTCTAACGACTTTCCCTGTGGCTAATACATGGAATGGGCTTTTAATAAAATGTTCAGGGAACACTTTTTAACCCTTGTCAGCCAAAGAAAGCCTGGCTGTTTCTCAGCTCTTAATAGATTAGTGTGTGTGTGTGTGTGTGTGTGTGTGTGCATGTGTATATTGTGGAGGATGTGTCCCAATGTAAGTGTACACGGATAGCCAGAACGGAGAGTATAAAAACAGAGGTCTCTTTATAATGATACAGACTATGCTATAAAGTTGAACTTTCTTTTCTGAGCTTAGCTAAAAATCACTAAAACTAAACAGGTATTTCTTTTTATATGAAAGTGTTGCATTTCTAGAAGAAAAAATGTATAACGTCACAACATCTACAATGAAAAACATCTGGTAGCTGTTCTGAATATAAACTTTTTATTAAACACTCAAGCTGTTTCATTTCAGTGCTAATTAAATGAAATTTAACCCAATTAGAGGGTTAAAAACACTTTGTACGTGCTCGATAGCAGGACTGCCTGAGAAATGTTACACTCCCCCATTCTGTCCCCTTACACGGCACTGGCACATGGCATGAATCATAGAGAAGTCTGTTCAGTGCTGATTTTTATGTTTCTTTCCTGTTTTATTTGCTGTTTAAAAGCTTCTAGGCCAATAGCTTGGCACTGGCAGTTTACTCAGGACACTTGCTAATTCACCACGTAATTGCTCATATGGTCCCATTTTCAGAATTGAAAAGTAGAAGTGGAGAGATCTTCTGTTTCCTGCTGATACAGTGACATACTTAGAAGCTGTAGTCCAAACAAGTGTCTGCCTCAGCGTGTCCTGCGGCAAAATTCATCACCCACCAGAAGCACGTGCCCATGTTGCATATTCACCATGCTTCCGACACTCATCCTTTCTGCCAACACCTACTGTGCTTCCACTGGAGCCCACTGGACAGATTTGTCTCCAGTGCTTGGTTCATTTTTCCACCCAACTCCCTGCTAGCAGAAAAGGAGGGAACTATGATAAACAAAACTCTCCCATAAGAAAAGATCAAGGGTAAAATAACTTCCAGAAACACTGTTTTAAGATTCTTCTGGTAAAGTTCAAGAATAGATCTCAAAGGCTTACAAGCCTTATTTTTTACTTAAAAAAAAACAAAAACAAAAAAACTTGCACATAATCATATATATAACAAAATGTATAACAAAATGCCTGCAGTACGTTATGTGTTCAGGTATAAATGGCCTATCTTCATCACATCCAGCCTCAACATAAGATAGTTCCCTGAACTGGCTACGATATTTTAAGCAAAGAGGATACTGTCCAGAAAAAAATAAAAGAAAATCAGGCTCACGTCTAAAAGCTATGTAGTTTGTTTAGAATAAATGGATGCAGTGGGATTTTATTTATGTCTGAGATAATGATACACAAATGCACTTCTCTCCATTTTAAGAGAAAATTATACTTGGAAGGATCCTGATCAGAAATTGATTAAATCAGTCCCAGAATAGAATGGACATGAACTTTCAAATATGTTTAGAAGAGAAAGTTGTGTGTGTGTTTGTGTGTGTGTGGTATGTTTCCCAGGACATATTTAGTTATTTAAAGCAAGTATTTATACTTCATGCTAAAATATACAGTAAGCAAACTCTCATGATTTTGAGAACACTTGGGAGACTTTTCAAATTAAAGTACAGTCATATCTGTTTGTGACTTGGAAAAGTCCAACCTTGGCAAATCCATTAATGAAAGGGATGAAGCTTGGCCAACACATATTGAAATACTATTATGGAAACTCTCTGGCCCAAAACTATGTGTGTGCCAGAGGAGAAGTAGATGGTTACAATAAATCTCTTCCTCTGGTTAAACACTTGCTGGAATTTCTCATTAGGCATGTCTACATGCACTAAGAAACTGCCATAGAAGCCATTGAAAATTCTCTGAAGATTTGATGAAATAAATTTACAAAGTAGCATAAAAGGGTTTAAAATGTTTTATGACTTACTGACAAACTCATTTAAACTGATGACCATTCCAGATGAGCTGGCAGGAGACTTATTCATTCAGTAAGCCTTTATCGATTCTTTAGTTGTTCCAGACACTCTGCTAGGTACAGGGGACACATCTATAAACAAGACAGCATGTCCCCATCAGGTTTATAGTTTAGTGGCAACAAACGAGTAAATAAGCCGGACTTTCTCTATACAGGAACTTAGAAGCAGCAAATTGGTTGGAAAGGAAGCTAAAGGACTTCATCTGAGGCACATTGTATTTAGTTTCCATGCTTTATTTGGGGGTGGGACTGGAGGCATTAGGCTGTAGAATGATTTATTGAAAATGGCGAGGAGGTGCAGAAGGGAGAAATCTGTATTGCCTCCTTGGTACGCACGGCAGTGAAATAACCAAACACTTAAAATAATTATGGAATGTGATAAATGCTATAAAGCAGAGTGTGCAGTGAGAGAGGATAATACAGAATCAAAGTTGCCAGCAGGTGTTTGCTAAAAAGCAAAGACAAGGCTGCTTTCAGTGGCCTTGCTAAGAAGAGGATTTGAAGGTTCTATAAGCCTCCTTGGCTCACAGAGGAGACAAGTGCCTTCCAAATCGCTGAGGTATTCAGGAATGCAATGTGAATCTCCATTATGAAGTGATTCTGCTGTGCCCATTCAAGGAAGACAGAGGGGATCGAAAACAAAAACAGGAACTCATATGAGAAGGAGAATCCGCCATGATAAAACAAGGCATTTAACGAACTCTTGGTAAGCCACTGCAATGGCTTGTCTGTGACTACCTTCATTTTGTCAAAAGACAATGTTACCAGAAGCTTTATTAGCAGAATCTACAAAGCTCTGTCATAATTCTTGAGTCAATACAGATCACTAGTTATTTATTGATTTAGTTTTTAATATTTGTTCACTCATACAACAAATAGTGATTGTGCAGACCCCAATGCTACATTCAAAAGAAACAAAAGCCAAAAGAGCTCAGTTCCTGCCTAAGGGGCTAAGAGCCTCATGCGGGAGACATACAAGTTCAAGGCAAGCTGGACTTGTACGTGCTAACAGAGGTATACTCCATGTGCTATAGGAGCACTGGAGCCCTAGTGGTGCAGTGGTTAAGAGCTCAGGCTGCTAACCAAAAGGTCAGCAGTTTGAATTCACCAGCTGCTCACTGGAAACTCTATGGGGCAGTTCTACTCTGTCGTATAGGGTCACTATGAGTCATAATTGACCCAACGGCAATGGGTTTTATAGGAGCACTGATGCCTGGCACCGAGAACAGGGGCGGGCAGAAAAAACTTTCTGGGAGAGGTGGCGTCTGGGATCAAGTCCATGGAGAGGACATTTTTGTACAAGAGAAACCAAAGGGGAGGGGGCAGAGCAGTGTGCACTGGAAAATCACAGGCTGCTCAGCACAACTCTATAGCAAGGTTTATATATGTCACTATATGTGAAAATATATGTACTTATTAACTCCACTCTTTTACAAAAGTAAACAGGGATGTGGTTGTCACTATTCACTGAGACGACAAGCTCATTTCAATGCAGTTCGAGTTTTACTCTCTTAGCATTTCTGGCATTATTTGTGCTCTTACTTTGATGCTGACAGATGCTTGGTTTGTATTTAACCCAAAGGTGGCACTTACAACCACAAAGATGCTTAATTATGATAGAATTGAAAATATACAGGATTCCCATTACTAGGAAGCCTCCCTTACTAATACGCATTCCCATTTAAAACACTAAATACAAAGTTAAAAAAAAAAAAAAAAAGGTAAGAATCCAGGACTCTTATTTAAGGTAAGAAAAATAATCTTATAGGGTGTGCAGACTTTCAGTAAAAAGACTAGTGTAATAATCTCAGAATATTTGCCACAGGATAAGACGGAGAATTTTTGTAAACTGGCCCCAGACGTTGAACGGCAGGAGTCATCTGAAATCTGAAATGCCCTTTGCCATGCACTAAGGTAGAAATGATGGAGTAAGCACCCCATGAAGTCCAGACCAGCAGGGGTGCCATGTTCTTCACACCACAGCCACTAGCAACTTGGTATTTGCAATGCTCTTTCTCCTTCTGTCTTGAAGTAAACAGTGGGGTCCCCAAGGACCACTACTTCTATGAAGAAGAAAAATTACTTTGGATAGAAATTTTAAAATGGAATGACCTAAGAACAAAGATCTTTATTATTCTTTTCTTTTTTGTTGTTGCCCAAGTTGCAAGTTTTAAAATGGAAGGAGAAAAGTTAAATAAAACAGATTTATTTCAGAAATAGATTTAAAGGGTTATTTTTGTTGACTAGAATAAGCATTAAGGAAAAATTTGTTAAGGTATCTTTGCTTCTGTTGCTTGAAATATTTATTAATAACAGAATGACTACTGAATAATAGAGTGATTTGAGTTTAATTCTGAAAAAAATATATATACATTCAGATATACATACATAAATATAGATACACACACACACACATAATCCTGTGTGTGACAAAGAACTTGGTTTGGCCTTTGTCTCTGGTTTCTGAAAATAGTCCGTGGAATTCTGGAATAATCGAGGTGCCCATTTGTTTTCCAAAACAGTCACGCAATACTTAAACATGTGTAAATGAATAGGGGCTGCAGGCTCCACCCTGGCAGCAGACCTTAGAAAGACGGGGGCATGATACACTCAATCATGAATATTCATTGATTGGATCGATCATAACTATGCATTAAGGCCCCAGTCATGCATATCCATTGAGGTCCCAATTACTAAAGGACCCTGGACGTTGGAGCTCTCTCCTTTGGGGTGTCCAGGTGTGGCGAGAACATCTGTGCAGGGGAGAGTGGTGGCACATCCCTGGGGACAATGAAGGACTCATGCAGGGAACTTTCTCAGACTTTGCTTGTATCCTTTCTGATTATAATACATGGGTAACTGTAAGTTTAAGCAATAGTTTCATGAATTTTGTGAGGCGTTATAGAGAATGAATGAACCCACAGAGGGCAATGAGCCAGCAGGCCTGGCAGGACAGAATCTTGACTTGTGAAGATACCAGCTCGGGGTGGCTGGTGGTCAGGAAAAGACTGCACAGGCAGTTGATGAAGGACACAGTCCTTCTAGCTTGTGACCTGGGCCCAGGGGGCCAGGGAGACAGAAAGGGGGTGAGGACTGGCTGGTCTGAAGTGCAGGGAATTGTGCAAACTCCTGATGACTTTGTCCCCAGGTGATCAGGGTTGAGGTCTGACCTAACTCTGGGTGTTTAGGGTCAGAGACAGGAAGTGCTACGGAACTGGCTGATGATGAGGAAGTGATAAAGGTAAGGTTTACCCACCTTGCCCCTTTAGTAGTGCAGTTACTAGTGTCACATATGTTTTCCCTATTAAAAAAAGAAAAAAAATACAGTCTCATCATACTAACACTGTATCACTAAGATTTCTTTAAAACCAGTTGCTGTCAAGTCGATTCCAACTCATGGTGACCTCATGTGTATCAGAGTAGAACTGTACCCCATAGAGTTCCGATGGCTGATTTTTAGAAATAGATCTCCAGTCCTTTCTTTTGAGGCACCTCTGGGTGAACTTGAATCTTCCACCTTTCCATTAGCAGCCAAGTATAGTAATCATTTATGATGGACTTCTGATGTTCATCTTGTGAGAAGAATGTGACTAAGGACCCAAACTCAAAACTCGTTGCCATGGAGTCAATTTCAACTCATAGCAACCCTACAGGGCAGAGTAGAACTGTCCCATAGAGTTTCCAGCGAGCAGCTGGTAGATTCGAACTGCTGATCTTTTGGTTAGCAGCTGAGCTTTTAACCACTGTGCCACAAGGACTCCTACCCATACTATTCTTACAACATTTTTTTTTCTTTTGATTCATGTTTTTTAAGGACAGGCACTGGCATCTTCCTTCATAATTGAGCCTGCATTATATATTCTTAGGGTTATACTATAAGCCTAGCAACTCCCCCTTCCAATGATAATTTAAAGTCTTATAATACATATATTTATTGATTTCATATCATTGAATTTTACAAAACAACAACAACCAAAAGACCTAAGACATAGGCATTCATATCCCTATTAAATAGATGATGAACGAGGATGTGTCTTTCCCAAAACTTTACAATATTAAATGGAAAAAGCGAAGGGTGCAAAACATTTATTAATCACTTGGAGACTCAAGTAGTGGAGCTGATAGTCAAATCCAGTCTATCCAGGTATCCTAAAATTATCTAAGCACATAAAATAGTGTGTGGAAGAGCTAGGGCTGCAATTGAATTCAGCAAACTCTGTTAAAAAGAATCAAAACTCACTGGAATTTGAAAATAACGTTTATTCTGAGCAGCTTTCTATATTCATAAAGGAAGGCCATTTTGACTCCAGAAAAAGCAAGTGGCTCAAACAAGGTGGGTACAATGCAGCTTATAAAGAGAAAGGGAAAAGAAAATAAAACAGAAACAAAAAAACCCATTGCCTTCGTGTCAATTCGGACTCATACCGACCCTATAGGACAGAGTAGAACCACACTGTAGATTTCCAAGGCTGTAAATCTTTACAGAAGCTGACTGCCACATCTTTCTCCCTTGGAGCAGCTGGTGGGTTCATATGGTCAACCTTTCGATTAGCAGCAGAGCACTTTAACCACTGCGCCACCAGCGCTCCTCCATAAAGAGAAGAAAACCAAAAACCCATTGCGGTTGAGTCGATTCCGGCTCACAGTGACCTTATAGGACAGAGTAGAATAGCCTTGTAGGGTTTCCAAGGAGCAGCTGATGGATTTGAACTGCCAACGTTTTGGTTAGTAGTGGAGCTCTTAACCACTGTGCTATCAGGGCCCCTATAAAGAGAAGAGGAGGGAGAAATATATTGAAGATCAACCACTGGTTAATCTTAACATGACTGATTGAACCCTGCTTTCCCCCTTTACTGAGATCAACTGATAACGTTTACTTCTGGCCTGGCTATAAGGCCTCTACCCACTTGCAACCATGAGGTTTTCTGACATTTAAATTAGGAGGTAATGGTTTGACAACTATCCTTTTCTAGCAGATAAGACAAATTTACATTGCTAGAGAGTAGTTTCTGGCAGGCTCTTGCAGTTTGGGTAAGATTTTTTATGTTTCATATTTGGTTTCATGGATAAGGAAAATCTTAAAGTAAGATGTCTGTTATTAATTTTCCTATTCAACAACTCCAAATCCTTGCTTTTTCCATCACATCACAGTAACCTAAATCAAACTCGTTAACTCTTATATCCTTATTTTTTGTAGTTATTGGATGTTATAGTGCTATTACATGTTAGCTCGGCAGTACATATAAAAGAAAAGCACTGGGTGAGTGCCCCTTTCCAATGAGCAAACTCTTTTTGGCATATTTCAAAGTACAAAATTCCTTGATTCTAATTCTTTTCTCCTTACTTGATATTTGAAAATTTTTTTCTCTCTTAATCATCTCCTCTTAACACAGTTTGACGATACTTTTTACTTGCTTGACTCACCTAATATTTATGTGTTTCCTCACTTGTTAGCTTGTTCTGGTAATCATATTAACAACAATAACCAAACCAAACCTGTTGCCATAGAATCAATTCCGACCCATAGTGACCCTGTAGGACAGAGTAGATCTGCTCCACAGGTGTCTTAGTTATTTAGCACTGCTATAACAGAAAAACCACAAGTGGATGGCTTTAACAAACGAATTTATTTTCTCACAGTTTAGGTGGCTAGAAGTCTGAATTCAGGGCCCCGGCTCTAAGGGAAGGCTTTCTCTCTCTGTCAACTCTGGGGGAAGGTCCTTGTCTCTTCCACTTCTGTTTCCTGGTTCCTTAGAGAGTTCCATGTGACTTGGCGTCAGTCTTCCTCCATCTCTACTTGCTTGCTTGTCCTAATCTGCTCTTTTTTATATTTTTTAAGAGATAGACTGAAGACGTACCCTACACTAATCCTGTCTCATTAATATGAGAGAGACAACACGTTCTCAAATGGGATTATAAACACAGGCACAGAGGTTAGGATTTACAACACAAATTTTAGGGGGACATAATTCAACTCATAACATTACGGTTTCCAAGGCTACACATCTTTACAAAAGCAAACTGCCACATCTTTCTTGCGAGGAGCAGCTGGTGAGATCAAACCTCCAACCTTTCCGTTAGCAGGCAAGCGCTTAACCACTGTGCCACCAGGCCTCCTTCATAACAAAGACTACCAAAATACAAGAAATTAAGTGAACAACTACAATGACAACAACAACAAAAAAAAAACACTAACTTTTTTGGGTCCTTATTTACAGGCACCTTGCCAAGTGCCTGATATGCATTATTTTATTTAATCCTTAATAATCCTGTGAGGTGTGCTTTTTATTCTTACTTTAGTAGCGAAGAAACCAAAAGCAGAGACATTAATTTGCACAAAAAAAGCTGAGTTAATAATTCAGTTAATAAGTAGCCAAGCTGGGATTTAAACCCAGGGATGTTTGATTACAAAACTTAGACTCTTAGCCACTGTGGTAGGCAGGATGAAATATTCCCTTACTGTGAAAAGTGGTTTGACCTTACAACCTTTCTTCTTGACAGAGTTTTTTATGAGCTTTAACAGTAAACAAGAGGAACTTGACCCTCCTCTTCATAAACCAGTAAAATATTAGTAGAAAGTACAGTGGGGCTTCTGCTGAATTGGAAAGCACGGCTTCTGGATGCCTATGTTGTCATTCTCAAGGAAGGTTTGCTGCACAAGAGCAATGCAGCAACTGTCTTTTGGCAGAGTGCACACTAGAAAATGGTATAAGCACAGATTGTCCAGCTACATTCTCCAACATCCTCATGGCTGCAGCCTCTTCTAAAGATAAGCACTCATGTGTGGTAGTGGGTGCCCTGGTGACGCAGTGTTTAAAGCGCTTGGCTGCTAACCGAAAGGTCGGGGGTTTGAACACACTAGCTGCTCCACGGGAGAAAGATGTGGCAGTTTGCTTCCATAAAGATTTACAGCCTTGGAAAGCCTATATAGCAGTTCGACTCTGTCCTATAGGGTAGCTATGAGTGGGAACTTACTCAAAGGCTATTGGTTGTTTGTTTTTTGTTTGTTTGTTTGTTTTGGTTAATGCATGCATAATGGAAAAAGAACCCTTTGAAACACATCCACATAGGCAAAGCCCGAGCTAAAATGTCTATAGGAATCCACTCTCTATTCATAGAAGTAAGAGGGCTACTTGAAATCTTATTAACATTGTCAATTAGAAAACAAAACAAAACAATTGTTGTCAAGTCAACTCCAATTCATGGCAACACCATATGTGTCGGAGTAGAACTATGCTCCATAGGTTTTTCAGTGACTAATTTCTCAGAAGTAGATTGCCAGGCCTTTTTTCCAAGGCATCTCTGTGTGGACTCGAACTGCCAACCGCCAACCTTTAGTTATAGCAGCTGAGCATGTGAACCATTTGCACCGCTCAGGGGCTCTGTCACTTGAGTGTCATTTAAAATAAATATACATAAAACAATTAATCTATCCTATGCTTCAGTACCCATCCAAAGACTTCAAGTTGCAGGATGTTGTTTGTTTGCAAAATCCTCTATACTAGCTGAGAATACATGTTTGAAATTCCACCAGTGGGAAGATTTGGGGTACAAATGCATAATCACACCTCTAGACCTGATATGGGCTATGTTATTTACTTTGGAGCTGGCCAGCCTGAGTTAGAAGGATAAAGTAACACTCTGGAAAAGAGCAAAGCTATTTCAGTTGTTTTACTAGAAGAGATCACCAAAAGAAAATAATTTAATATAAATCAATACAATAAAAAAGATATATATTAATACAAACTAGCCTACAGATGCTTTTAAAATGCTAAATAAACTTTCACAGAAACTGAATAGAGAAAAATAGTTTAATGTTCTTGTAGCTGTATGCAAGTGAAAAACAAATGAGCTTTCTTATTTGGGCACAATTAGGCTGATGATAAATTTTTAAATGCATATATTTTCTAAGTTGTAAATAGTAAAATGCATGTTGGTAATTTGTGGCTCTTTGCCAAATCTTTAAAGGTAAAAGAAAGATTCATCTGAAACATTATTTTTTCCTTTATCCTAATTAACTAAATCAGTATAGATTCTATTTTTGAGTTGGTTTGTCAACTTTAGCCCAGGATATTGTCCTCGAGTCTCCTAAGCATCATCTTCTCCCTAAATCCAAATCCTATAGATCCCTTAGTAACTAAATATAGACAGTTTTGATTAAATAAATTACATTATATGCAACCTATCTATAAATAATAAATAAAATTAAAGAATAAAAACAAAAAATAATAACTATAGAGGGTACATTATAATAATGTGACAATCTATTTATTATAAGGTTTTGTCTTAGGGATATTCTTTTCCCTAAAACAAACCTTGAAGATTGTTTGACTACAAATCAATATTAAGTACTAAGTAGAGAGTTTAATGACTATGTATATGAAATCATCAAGAGAATGTAGTCACAATAAAGTAATATTTGGTGTCTTTCAAATTTCAGACATAAAAGAACTTCATAAAAAAAGACTGAAAATGTCATAAGGTCAAAATTAGGCTCAATAATAATTATGACTTCCATTCAAGTTTGCATATATTTAGAAGCTAAAGATTACCCTGAAAGTTATTTCCAGATATCTGATTTGGTCTCTGGAGAGAAATGCAAACACAAAAAAGGTAACTATTCTTGAAAAAAAACAGGGGTTTCATTAAAGAGCTTAGTGTTAATTGGTCTGTAGTTAGAATTTCCCATCCCAGAAGTCCCTTGGAGATTGAGGGAGGAGAACAGCATATCTAGCCATTAGACTTATCACAGTCTCTTTAAAAACTTTGTTGTTGTTGTTGCCACTGTCCAGTTGACCTGACTCGTGGAGATCCCATTCCCAATGGAACAAAACAGTGCCCAGTCCTGTACCATCCCCATGATGGATTGTGGATCAGATCATTGTGAGTGGCTGATTTTTTGGAAGTAGACACCCAGGTCAACATGCCAGTCCCCACAGAGGGAGTGGTGGTGGCTTTGCTTGAGGTGCATTGGCTGGGAATTGAACCCTAGTCTCCTACATGGAAAGTGAGAATTCTACCATTGAATAACCACTGCCCCCTCAAAACTTTGGTTCATCCTAAAACTTATGCTATTGGATTACAATATGGTGTTTTAGTATTTCTAATTGTTCCTATTTAACTCACCTGGAAGTTCCTGTTAAAAAAACAAACAAAACTAGACTAGTATTCCATTAATGTCTGATAATGACTTTCATTTCTGAATCTAAGTCTGAACCACTCAAGCCATTTAGGGGTACTAGGTTTGTTTCAGAAGATGCTTTTGACTTTGTGGTCATAGTAACCATCAGTTTAATGTAACTGCACAAACTAAATAAAAGGGCCGTAAGATCTCTAATTTATTCAAGAAACATTTATTTCAAATGTAAAGAAATTTTAATTAAATAAATTTTTAGCGTGACTTTGTAAGGGAAATGTGTGCTTTTGGTTTCAGAAAATCAAAGCATCATTAAGTATGTGGCAAAAGAGTTGGAGAACATTGATAATGTGGGTAGGCAAGAGGAATGCCCACAATCGGTGAATGATTTTCTCTTATGCATTGGAGTCAGATGGGCCTGGCTCCAGGGACACCATATCCGCCATGTGTTAGCCTTGTGACTTTGGGTAAAGTACTTGGGCAGGCAGAACTTGGGTTTTTTATTCTGAAAAATTTGGGACAGTAATGCCTGCCTCTTAAAAATAATGTGAAGTATATTAAAATACAAAAAAAATCATATACTACAGTACAAGGAACATAGTAGGTGCCCAATTAATATGTTTCTATTCTTTCATGCTCCCTTCTTTCCCCCTTCCCTATCATCTATCTTCAGTATACCACCAGTTATAGACAAATTTATACCAGCCCTTACTGATTCATATAAATTTGAATATATACCTGACATGTTAAAAAACATTATTTGATATAAACATTATCTGGTGGAAATCCTGGGTGTCGCGAACTGTTAAGCGAAACACTCAACTGCTACCTGAAAGGTTCATGGTTAGAACCCACCGACAGGCACCTCTGGAGAACGGCCTGGTGATCTGCTTCTGAAAGATTACAATCTTGAAAACCCTTTGGAGCAGTTCTATTCTGATACACATGAGGTCTCCATGAGCCGGAATCGACTTGAAGGCAACTGGTCAGTTTTGATTTTTTGTTTTTGGTGTAAGTATTGGATATTAGTTTAACAATTTTTGATAACTAATAATCAAAGTAAGGCATTTTACTAATTTTAAGGTGGCAAGAAATGGATGCAACAGCACCCGAATTATATTGCGAGTGCCGTAGTCACCAAATCTGTCCTGAAACTCTTTAAATGTTTGGTTTCATACTTACTTAGAATACTTTGTAAAGCTAATTAAGAGTACTCTTAAATAGGAGAATGCCTTCGTAAGACAGCATATTCACTGGCAAATGAGTGCTTGATTTTCTCAGAACAATTTGCTATGAAAGGTGGGGGGGGGGTTCTTTATGTTAGAAATTCTATCTGCCCTCTAGCTAAGTTTGCTTCAGTGGAAATGAGATCCTGACCACTGGACTGATGGATGTACACATAACTGACTTGCTCAATTCTAATTTAATTCTGGAAATCTATTTCCTTTCTGCCTTTAATTTTTCTGACATGAAAATGTTCTATCTTTTTAGGCCTCCATTGCTTCTGCAGAGCACAGTATTCTCCAGTGGCGAGGGGGAAAAAAGTAGTAAAGAAGCAGCAATAAACAATCCCGCAAAACCAATTTTCACATTGGCAGAAAAACACAAGAACTCCAAATAGCCATAACTTGAAACAGTGGCAGATCCTTGGCAGCGTATAATTTGAGATTATTAATGAAAACTTTTACTACAAACATGCACATCTTTTAGTTTCAGGAGACTGGGGTTTCTCAACACAGGCTATAGTCTAAAAGGACATTAGACCAAAAGAGAAAAAAAATAACTTTCCCTTTCAATGCTGTGACAGTTACGGCCTTTACGATCACAGATGAGCTGAAACAGACCCAATAAGGTATTCATTTCAATTTTCTGCAGTTTTTAGTAATGAGAGCAAAAAAAAGTACAGGGACAATCCTAAGGGAAATCTTTCTACCCCTCTTTGTTTAACCTAAGTTTTAGCAATGACCTTAGTCTTCTGGCTTCCCAGCTGCACTAGTAATTACTTTCTTTTTATAAAAGAGATATTTTTACTTGCCTCCTACATCACAGATATTTTGTTGAAAATTATTGAGATAATATATCTAAAGCACAATGAGATATTCAGAAAAAAGATGCTAAATAATGGCACCATATAATGATGATATATTTTGCAAAGTTTATGCATTGCTTTATTTTCAAACATTCGGAAGGAAGCAAAATACATTTGTTCTTTTTTTTTCTCTAATTTTAATCTTTTTGAACATGCAGTTGAGGTTGACTCAAATAACACAATGGGGAAAAGAGAGCTTGGCTGCTAACCAAAAGTTGGCAGTTCGAACCCACTGGACGCTCTGCGGGACAAAGATGTGGCAGTCTGCTTCCATAAAGATTACAGCCTTGGAAACACTATGGGGCAGTTCTACTCTGCCCTATAGGGTGGCTATAAGTAGGAATCCACTCAGTGGTAACAGGATTTTTTTTTTTTTAATCCACACTTCGGAGGCACTTTCTTAAAAAGGGAATGTGATAGCAACTTGTGGCTTCCTCTAGTTCATGTCTTTGGTTTTCTTCACCCTTGCCATCGTATCAAAAATGCTCTTTATTCATTTTTTGTTTCTCTAGGCACGTAATTCTCATTCTCTTTGAAGCTGACTCCCTTAACACTTTTTAAAAATCTATTGTTCCTGATACAGGCTTCTTCCTTCAGGTCCCTGTGTAACTACATTTGCAGGAAAAGGTGAGGGGGGACAAATTTTCTTAAAACAAAGCTCATCCATTGTTTTCCTCAATTAAAAACTCTAGTAGTAATTACAAATATGCAGGATCCAAGTGAATAATGAATGTGATGACTCTACCATTATTTTCAAATATTTCAAAATCAATGCTGTTGTAGATGAAACCAAAGTGAAGGTGGCAAGGAAGAGCTACTGTTTTAAAAGTTCTGAGGATCTTTTCTATTTTATTCTCAACTAGTTTGATACTAGCAAATTTTCTCAGCTGTGAGAAAGTTAGAAGTGGAAAGATTCTGTATTTTTTCTTGAGGGAATAGTTTTCAGGGTGACTGCTTGCTTTTCCAATATGCTGCTTGATATTCCTACCTCAAACCAATGAACTATCTCTTATTGGCCAGAATCAGAGCCCCACAGGAGTGAGTCACCCCAGTCCACTTTGTAAGACAACCTGGTGATGGAATGTATAGTGACAAGGCCCCCACTTGTCCAGATAGTCGTTGGTCAGTGTGGTCTGTTCAGCAATAGTCTGCAGAACCAAGAAACAATTAAGGGCAGGACCGGTGAGTTAAAGAGGCAAAAATAAAATCCAATAATACATTAAGAGACACAGAAAGGACGGTTCAAGAAATTATTTAACTTGAGGGCCCTTTGCAGACTTTAGCCCAGGAAGGGGATACTGAGAGAAGTGAATTTGGCACCAACATGCTACAATATACAAAAATTCAGTGTGCAAGAGAGAAGAGATAAAAGGTTTTTAAGTTCTGATTTAAAAAAAAAGCAATTGCAAAAGAAAAGATCTAGGGGAGCATCTTCTAAACCGGAGTTTTGTGATAATAGTTTCACAGGATGCTGCTAAAAAGGAAAAAAGAAAAAAAAAAAAAGAGAAGATATATATGGTCACATATGTTTGAAAAATGATGCATATATACCTCTTCCTGTTGATTCACAATGTAAATTAACATATCAAAGACTCTAAACCACCTACCTTACAGAAATTGTTTTAAGTTTGTATGATAAGGTATTCCCCAAACTTCATGACCATTACACACTTTTGCATAGAAAAACCTATTCATAGCTCCTTGACTGGAGTTACAGCTCTTTTGGGAATTTGCGGAAAAGAGCAGAGAAGTAGGGTGATAGTCGGAGAGGGATGTAGGATCAAGTGATCCTACATTACAGAAGAAAGGCCTGGCAATTTCCTTATGTAAAGACTACAGCCAAGAAAACCTTATGGAACTCAGTTCTACTCTGTAAGACTTGAGGCCAACATTAGTCAAAATCTGCTCAATTGCAACCGGTTTATTCAACCATAACAATAATACTGTATTTATATGCAAATAAAGTGCATCCTCTGCATTTGTTTGCCAGCTAAGCCCTCCCACCATGAGACACCTTCACAAGCACCACCATGCCAATCCTCCTGGACATGTAGCTGTAAAAAACAATTAGCATAACACCCTTACAAAAAACAGGAGTGACACCCACTGAACCCTTTTGTGTTCTCTGTCTTTCTCTCCATTTCCAAAAATGTGACTAAGTCTTTTCTCAAATCTAAGACCCATGTTTTTGTGTCAAACTCTACAATTTCATTAAGCTTTCCAGTCCAAGGCCTAACAGGCCAGTTATTTAGAACTGGCATTTCACTCTGACTTCACTGTTCCAGTTCCTGTACTCTGGTGAGTGTCATGGATTGAATTGTGTCCCCCCCAAAATATGTGTCAACTTGGTTAGGCCATGATTCCCTGTATTGTGTGGTTGTCCTCCATTTCGTGATTGTAATTTTATATGAGAGGATTTGGGTGAGATTGTAACACCCTTATTAAGGTCACATCCCTTAGCCAATGTAAAGGGAGTTTCCCTGGAGTGTGGCCTGCACCATCTTTTATCTTACAAGAGATAAAAAGAAAGGGAAGCAAGCAGAGAGTGGGGACCTCATACCACCAAGAAAGCAGTGCCAGGAGCAGAGTGCGTTCTTCGGACCCGGGGTTCCTGTGTAGAGAAGTTCCTAGTCCAGGGGAAGATTGATGACAAGGACCTTCCTCCAGAGCTGAGAGAGAAGAGAAAGACTTCCCCTGGAGCTGATGCCCTGAATTTGGACTTGTAGCCTACTAAACTGTGAGAGAATAAATTTCTCTTTGTTAAAGCCATCCACTTGTGGTATTTCTGTTATAGCAGCACTAGATGACTAAGACATGAGTCAACAGTTTCATTGATTGGTTCAGCCAGTTTTGTTGCACACATTTAAGATAAAGCTGACAATTCTCTCTGCCAATTAAAGATGTGATCCTCTAATTCTAAAGAACCAAATGTTCCACCTTCCAGAACGTTGACTTTTTGCAAGTCCTAAATTATGGGCCCATAATCTGCACATATTTACAGAAATGACAAAATATTACCAAAGACAATGTAGAATTGCAATGGCCATCATGAGGGACATTCCAATTGAACAAATGTGCCCATTTAAGAGGTGCACTTAAAAGGAAATGTTCCCAAATAAAACAAAAGAAATGGGATACCTATTTTAATTCATATGCAAAATCCTCCAATAGATCGCAGGGGTCCAAAATCCTGTCACTAAAAGATTTGCTCCAAAAACCAAATGAAACGCTAAAAACTCAGGAACCTTCAAAGACATATGACCTCTCTAAATATGTGACTAATGTGTCTTTTTCTAGTGCCCTGGTGGCGCAGTGCTTAAGAGCTCTGCTACTAACCAAAAGGTCAGCAGTTTGAATCCACCACCTGCTCCTTAGAAACCCTAAAAGCAGCTCTGCTCTGTCCTATAGGGTCGCTGTGAGTCTTAATCAACTCGACGGCAAAGGGTCAGTGCCTTTTTCTGCCCCTCTTTGCCTAAATAGGCTCCTTCTGCTAACCATTGGTCACAAACGCCTTTCTATCTATTTCAAGGAAACAGTTAAGTAGCTGCCGTTTAAAATAAGATCGCCGAAAGATGAATTCGACTCCCTATGAGTCACCTGTCTTGTTTTTGCCTTGAGAGCTTGGCTTTAATCTAGAGGAAGAGTGTTGCCTCGGGTTCAGCCTGCTAGGAAATGCAGACTGGTGGGTCTGTTTTTGGAGGCGGCCAACTATCAGGTTGGGGGCACATTCCTACTGGCCATTGCCAACCCTGATGATTATTTAAGTCTCAGTGTTCTATTCTTCCAGGAAATATTGTTCCCTGTGTTTTCTCTTGCTCTTAATTCTTGGGCCTATCTTTCTAAATGGTATAATTTCACTAAGGATACTTTGGGCCTTCCGTAACCACCCTGAAAAACGTTTTATATATAAATTGTTTCATTTAAAAGGGTCTAATTCTTTGCTATGCAAAGTGTGTGCTAAAACCAGCAGCAGTTTCATCACCTGGGACTTTATAAGAAGTGCTGAATATCAGGCCCCACTGACATCTCTTGAATCTGAATCTGCATTTTAACAAATCCACAGGTAGTTCCTATCTACATTACAGTTTGAGAAGCACCACTCTAATTAATAACTGTTGATTTTTTCATTGTACAAGTGACCTGCAGAGAAACACATACCTCTTATATCTATGTGTGTTCAGCCTTACAAGGTGTACACTTGCACAGAGCTGGTCTGCTAGAACCACTCCAGTACTAACTGGCGTAGGGCTTTTGTATCATGATGGCTATAAATCTTCAGAATAAGGTCAGGACAGAACAGAGGCAGAATGGAGGAGAGCTGGTGACTCCACTGCACTCAAGGGAGACATAAATATGCACACTTGAAGGGTGTGTTTACATACACTTTGCTAGCAGCTGTATAGGCTGCAAGCAATAACAGGGCAAGTGTCCGCTTCAGTTAGACTGACGTCTCCATAAAACGGAAAAAACAGAAAAGCGAACTCTCGCCTCTTCTGCTGGGAGCTGGGTAAAGACTGTAGGCTCATCACTAATGTCTTCATAAGTTCAAAGGGAAAATTTTGAAATAATTATTTTTTTAAAAAGAAGGTACTTTTATTAAAACTGTTAAGGCATACTCAATGAAATTAAAATTAATCCGACCACATGGATTATTAAATATCTATATTATGAAGTAGTCCCCAAATTAAGGTTGACTGAACTTTACTTAAGGATATGTTTCAATTTTAAAAGCAATATTAATTCTGTTTCAGAATTTTAAGAGAAAGGACTATGACCATTATAGTTTTAAACATGCTAGAAAATTAATAAAACATGACATTTCTCATTTCAAATAGAGTTCCTCTTGAAATAGCTAAAAGTATTTACAACTATAAAAATAGACAACTATAATAATCATCAAAATAACTAGTATATGCAAGTCACTTAACATATGCTGGACTTCACAGGTATTAATTTATTTACTCTCATACAAGGATTAAAACAAACAAACCCATTGCCCTCGAGTTGATTCTGACTCATAGTGACTCTATAGGACGGTGTAGAACTGCCCCACAGGGTTTCCAAGGAACATCTGGTGGATTTGAACTGCTAATCTTTTTTGATTAGCAACTGTAGCTCTTAACCACTGAACCACCAGGGCTCCTCATAACAGGATAGGTACTATTACTACTCTCCTTTAACAGTTAAAGACACTGAAGCACGAGAGAGCCTAAGTAACTTACCCAAGTTCACATAGCTAGTAAGTGAAGGGGTTTGGCTCTAGAATCCATTTAATCAAGTATTACACTATACTGCCTCCTGACTTATGTTTTTGGTGATGAAGAATGTCTCTTCCTTCTAAATATCCAAATAAGCAAGCGAGTAAACAATAAACAAACAAAAAACGCATCCCACAATATCTGCAACAACTTTACGGATATCTGTAATTGCTTTAGCTGGTGACAAGTATTTAATTCCATAAATAAAGATAATAGTTAAACTGCTGATATTCCCAGGAATGGTAAACTTCTGATAGAGGCCAGGTGTGTTAATCATCTATTCCTGCCATAACAAATGACCACAAATTGAGTTACGTAAAACAGCACCAATTTATTAACTCACAATTCTATAAGTCACAAGTCTGGTTTCAGAGTGGCTCAGCTGGGTCCTCTACTAATAGCCTCACAAGGCCAAAAATAAGGTGTGGACAGGGCTGCATTCTTTTATGAGGCTCTGGGGATGGATCAGCTTCCCAGCTTATTCAAATGATTGGCTGAATTCAGTTTCTGGAGGTGATAGGGCTGAGGTTCCTGTTTCCTTGCTGGCTGACAGCTGGGAGTGTTGCTAAGCTACTTAAGGCCATCTGCATTCCTCATCACATTGTCTCTTCTATGTTCACACAGGCAACAGTTCATTGAGTCCTTCTCCCAATTCAACTCTCTCTGACTTCTCCTTCTACCCTGTATCTTCTGCTTCTAGCCAAAGAAAGTTCTCCGTGTTTAACGGCTCATGTGATTAGATTGGAGTCCCTGGGTAATGCAAGTGGTTTGTACCTTGGCTACTAACCAAAAGGTTGATGGTTTGAATCCACCCAGCAGTGCCAAGGAAGAAAGGCCTGGAAATCTACTTCTGTAAGACTGTTGTGTTGTACTTGCTGCCAAGTCAATGCCAACGCAGCCATTGAAAATCCTGTGGAGTGCAGTTCTACTGTGACACACACGGGGTCATCCTGAGTCAGAATCAACTAAACAGCTGTGGGTTGGGTTTTTTGGTTTGGTGATTGGATTGGGTCCACCAGGATAATCCAGAATAACGTCCTTATTTTAAAGTCCATAACCTTAATTACATCTGCAAATTTCCTTTTGCCATACAAGGTAAAATATTCACATATTCCAGGGATTAGGACATGGACAGTTTAAAGGCAGGCTGGGACATTCTGCCTACTACACAGAATCTTTAATTATTTGCTTTATGCAGAAGAATGTCTTAAATCAAAATTTTCTCAAAGTATTGGCCAAGGGGGGGAGTTGTTAAAAGTCAATTTGTCCATGTAACTTAAATGATACATCTGGTACAAAGGGATAGGGTCAGCATTAACTTTTGTCCCCCTCAAATTCATAAACTGGATGAAAAATAAAATATTTTCATTCTTAACCTGTCAGTGGTTCAAAAGTGAACCCATATACTTACTCCACCAAGTGGATGCAAATGATAGTGTAGCTTGTAGTGTTTAGCAAAGGAATGTGAATCTTATCCCAACAAAACAAGCCAACTATGCTACTGAAGCCTCAAGCTAGCTAGTGCAATATGTTCCACTTTTTGCAGAAATGTAAAACCCATTAATCCATTCCAAACTCATTGCCGTCGAGTTGTTTCCGACTCATAGCGACCATATAAGACAGAGTAGAACTGCCCATAGTGTTTCTGAGGCTGTCATCTTTACCGAAGTGGACTGTCACATCTTTCTCCCACGGGGTGGCCGTTGGGTTTGAACTGCCAACCTTTGGTTATCAGCCGAGCATTTACCCACTGCACCACCAGGGCTCCTTCTTAAAACCTATTACATGGAGCAAAATGAATTTTAGAGTTCCGCCTTTAAACTTCAGGATGCCTTTGCTTTTCATGATGTCTTTGCTTTTAGAAATACTAAATATTGTCATTACTAATTCTATAAATACAGTAGGCTTGCATTGCTGTTATTAATGTTTCTCAGTGGCCCCCTCTGTAAACACGGTGCAGCTTAAACCAAAATACACATGCATGTCTCTAAAGAAGACTGACAGAGGACTGCTGACACATGAATGGGATGCTTTGTCTAACTAACACAAAATGCAAATGAATTGCAGAGAAAGAAAACTAAGGAATTCAAAGGCTTTTGTGATTGCCTTCTTTAAAATGCCAAGAACTTAAGCTGGCCTTTCGTATCTTCCACTACGTGCATGTGACACTTCAGGAGGTCTTTCTTATTGTACTATAATTCAGGGATTGTTCCAGCTCTGTGCTCCATGCCTTTTTCCAAAGGGCAGCCTGAGATGTATAATTCTGGTAATGAACAGCTGCATAATTTAAGGGTCGAGCTAGTAGGGCACTGTTCCTAGTTTGTGTTGCTTTAGCAGTTGCCAAGATGTTCCAGGCCTATTTAGGAATACAATTTTTTGACTGCTTTATTTCTCTCAAATGATATATGCTGGGATTTGGTTGTGTTCCAGAAAGCGGATTTTATCAGCAGAAGTACCAGAGCAAGCCTCTCTCTCATTTTACTCCAAAGGGCAACAGCCCTGAGTTATAATGAGGTAATTTTTTTCCAGCCATGCACACTCTGTGTTCTATCAGGCAGGGTTGTTTAAACCTAGTCCTGTCCCTTTCCAAAGCATGATAGACTCAGTTACTGAGTTATCAAAGGCATTTCCACACTACATCCGTCTCACACAAGGCCAATCTCCTGAACGTTCAAAAGGGCCAGGCAGCGAGGCCCTTCAAGATGAAGGCTGCATGCTGATTAATCAGTTGCTTTTTTATTCCATCTTGGCAAGTATCCCTTGTTTGTAAATAAAAGGTTTACCCTGAATTTCCTGTAAACTAAGGAGCATAAGGCTTATTTGGACCTCTTTCACAGAGCAAGAAAGCTGTCTGGTGTTGAAAACACAGAGATGTGCTATGTCCATTGTCACAAATACTCCTTCAGGTGTCTCGAAGCATGCCCTGAGAAAGAGCTTATCTACAAACAACTGTCATTTCATTATGAGAAAGCAGAAGGGGCAGATCTTTAAAAATATTTTTGTTCTCTTTTACTGTAATACTCCCTAGCTTTTGGAAAGACCCCAGTGAGCAATTTGCAAAGGTATTGGAGTGTACACCACACAACAATAAGCTTGTAGGGGAAAAACAGTAAATAAAATGGGTTATCTTTTTTCGAGAAATAAACTAGTGCACTCTCTCGCTCGTCAGATGGTAAATAGCTAATGGAAAAGAGATGTGACAGACCACGAGGACTAGGAATTGTCTGCAAACTGGCAGGCACAGTGATTTGCTGATGATCCAAATTATTTTCAGGCAGTTTGGTACATCTCAATTTGTCACATTTACACTCCTGAGCCAAATGCATTCGATTAATATAAAGTATTTCCATTTTCTTCAAGCACTCCTTGATTGCTCTGAAACACCCCATACAGCAAGAACTAGAAGCCTCTTGTCACTCACCTTTGGTCATCTTCCATGATGAGCACAGACCACTAAGACATTTATTCTGGACTAGAAATTTTTGTGCATACAGGAACATCTCGACTGTGCACGTGTGCACGCAGAGCTCAGAAAATATGGGTGCTGAAATAACTTTTTGAGATGAAAGTACAGCATTCCCCCCCTGCCACCGCCCCACCTCGGTTTTGTCTGCAAGGTGAAGAGGCTCATTTTGTGAGAGGCGAAATTTTCAGAATCAATACCAGGGTTTGACACTACTGTACAAGCCCATTTGTCACAGTGAGGCCATAATAGCAATGCCTCACACCTTTCCCCGCGGTTGGGGGAACAGCCTGGGTTTCTGGAAGGGTACTTATGGAAATTGCTGTCGAGAGATAGAATGCACGAGCTATATACAGCAAGCACTGACTAGCAGCCCTAACTTGTAGTCCTAGCTTTTCCCCATCTGGCCATGTGTTAGTTACACCTGTGTGGATGTGACTTTAAACATCCTTAAAATGAGGAATTAGCCTAGATGAATGCCATCGCTACCTCCCAGTTCTAGGAACCTATGAATCACAAACACTCTAAGAAATGTTTTCATTAATTCTGCCTAAATGCATAGGAGTCAGAAAAGCTCATAACAAAAGCCAGCAACAATAGTGAAAATAAAAATGCTAATTTCCTCCAAATAGAGGCACTTCATTGTATGCAATTTAGTATTATGGGGAAACGGGATATATTAACTCTTTCAGGTCCTGTGGGGGTTTGTGTCAAAGACCACATTTTTATAACTGAACATGTACTGTGTATTACAATTACAGTTATAGCTAGCTATATAAAATTTATTCACTAATATAAAATTTACCTGGCATGGAAAATTCAAAAATGTCTCCAGAGAAAAATATATTAAAGCTCTCATTCAACCGCATACCAAGTGCATTTTAATGTATTCATGTTTCTCAACATATGCAATGCACAAATAGATTGCAATAGTATACTGCATTTACATCTTGAATTTTAAGTTTTAGTGAGTCGATCTGTTTAGATGGAGAAAAAAATATATTTAACAGTTACAATTCCTTTATCATTCGGCGTACTTAAAAGGTATAAATGTTTCTGGCCTTAGGCTGTAGTTGAGACTGCAAATAAGAAACCAAAACAAATGTCAGAATAGACAAAAATGATTCCACCACTCAGAATTGCAAAAAAAAAACTTGACTTCTGAAATGATTATTTACAAGCAAAAATTCATCTTGCCTTTTTTTTCTTAGGCCTACTGAATGTGTTTCGTTATCCTAATGGAGACTGACAGTCCCTCAGTCACTTCCTATTCCCTGGTTTATTAACCTCCTTCTGGCCTCTCCTGCCCTCCTGTCCAGACTTTGCCCCATAGTCAGCCATATCAGAGGCTCCTGCAATGACCTTAGAAAGCCCAGCTCCCCTGACATTCAGCTGTACTCACCTTGCTAATTCTCCACCCTGCAAAAGCCTCACCCCATCTGCTTCCTGTGCATTTCTTCTGAGCTGCCAGCTATTGCTGAAGAAATTCAGAAACTAGTGTTGACAGGCTCTTCTACAAATCTGTGCTGTTCAACCTCAACTCGACCCTCACTGTTGTTCAACAATTCCTTTAATCATCGCTTATTGACTCACGGGAGAATTCAGCATTGTAGCTTTTCCTCAGGCCTCAGTTCAAGTCTAAGCACTTCATTCTTGGCAAATGGCGCCATTTGCTATTTAACTGAGAATATTGAGGCCCTAATTGTCTTTATCTCTTCTCCTTTACCCTCATTCCTTTGCTTTATTAGTCTCTCAGAGAAAGGAATTATCCCGTGCTTTGCCAAGGCTATTATTTCACGTATTTCCTTTCATGTCTTTTCTGTCACATTCCTTGAGGTCTTGCTGGTTTACCAGCACACCACTGGGTTTTGCTCTATGAATTATACCCCCCTACACACACATACACACACACTCACACATACACACGACAATTCTGTTTTATTTACCCTGGCTGCAGGTTTCTTTCCCTGGAGAAATGTGCAAGTCCTCCATGTTAAAAACCCAGTAACAAAATTTAACCACTAAACAATGACCCTTCCCCCTGACATTGCTGTTGCCTCTCAAGTGCTCATATGGTTCCAATTTACCTTTCTTTTAACTATCAACTTTCTCTAATATTTAATAGCCTAATCCTAGATAGAATCCACTTCCTCACCACCCGTTAAATCCGTACAATCAATGCCCTCCTGTTGGTTGAAATTATTTTTTTCAAGGTCACATTAGACTGCCACATCAACTAAGTACATTTTGTTACCTGTAGGTCCTGTTCTTCTTCCTCTTTACCACACTCACTCATCACACTGGAAAACATTTCTCCTTCCTCGGGTATACTAGGAGTCTCAGCCTGGGATTTAAGCCATGTACACATGTAAGTGCACGTGTCCATTCCACATGTACAATTAAGATATAGACTGGGATGTCTAAAGCAGGAGAGACCCAACACAGTTGCACACCAGATCTCACTGGATGATAGATTCCTGGGCTCACACTAGACCTCCTAAACCAGATGCGTCAGGGATTCTGACGTACGGAGAGTTCGGTGAGCAAAAATCCAGAGGCCTGCTAGGACAGGCCTGCCAATGGCCTAGCTGCGTGAGAAAAATATCTCATTGTATGGTAACTAACCATCAGGCATTGTTTGGTGGAGGAAGGAAGCCTGCAACAGAAATAAATATGTATTGAATAAATGCAATTATGAATGTATGCCTTCATTGCCGGAGGGAAGGGATGATTTAATTTATAACCCTGTGTTTGCCACTCTGTTTTGTCTTCAGGCTCAGCTTCCATTAACTCATAGATGACAAGTTACCGCCTCTAGATTTTTGGAAGAAGTACAGCCAGAAAGCTCCTTAGCACAAGGATGGCGATACTTCGTCTCACATACTTTGGACATGTTATCAGGAGCGACCAGTCCCTGGAAAAGGACATCATGCTTGGTAAAGTAAAGGGTCAGAGAAAAAGAGGAAGACCCTCAACGAGATGGACTGACACGGTGGCTGCAGTAATGGGCTTAACAATAACATCAATTGTGAGGATGGCACAGGACAAGGCAGTGTTTCGTTTTATGTAGGGTTGCTATAAGTCAGAACTGACTCTACAGCACCTAACAACAACAGCAACAAAGAAGGAATGCTTATGTCCAGTCTATAGAAGGAGAGAGAAGGCTCCTTCCTACTTTGGATCAGAGTGTGTCTTTTTGCTTTGCAGGAGTCAGAAAATATGTCATAGCTTTGGCACATCCACGGCTCTTTGCACAGCAGCAGTGCCCGCAGCTCTGGCAGGACACCTAGCAACCAATCTGCCAAGGGCACCAAGTGCCAACATCTTCAGCAGTAGTTGATGAGAGAACCAGTGGCTTTTGGAGCAACAGGAGATAGCACTGCTGATTGTAGTCCCCAACAGCAATGATGCTACCTTCACCTGGCTTAGTGGGTAAGAGAGGGTTTGCCAACTCAATAAACAGAAGAGAACTACAGAAGAAAAATGTCAGACAGCAGTTACAAACTGAGAGAAGGGAGCCCACAGAAGCTGCATGTTTTACAAGGTTGGAAGGAGTAGTGCTAGGGAACTGCCAGTTTTCATTACTAATGGTATTACATTTTTAGCCACTGATTTGTACATTCAAAAGAAATACTTGACTTGAAAAATATTATATATTCCTGTTTCTCTTAATATTGTTCTCACTGCCCCCTTCCACTTTTTAGTATTCTTTGATGTTGTTTGGTGCCCTCCAGTCAATTTTTACTCATAGCAATCCCATGTGATAGAGTAGAACTGCTCCGTAGGGTTTTCTTGGCTGCAGTCTTTCTTTATGGAAGCAGATCACCAGGTCTTTCTCCCGGGGAGCCACTGGATGGGTTTGAACTGCCAATCTTTCAGTTAGCAGCTGAGTGTTTAATCTTTGTGCCACCAGGGGTCCTTTAATCTTCTTTATCCTATCATTAAATGTAGGAATTCCCAAAATACTTCCATTGATATTATCTAATCCCACTGCTTCAACATAATCTCTAGTCATATGATACTCAATCCATAGCTTCCAATCCTGGCCTATCTCAAAGCTCCAGACTCATATTTGAAGTCAAATATGTTTGATTTGATGTCTCCACATACCAGGAATTCAATAAGTGCTAAAGTAAACTCATTATCTTCTGTCCCAAATCTCTTCTTTCTTACTTCTTAATATATATTAAAAGCAACATTATTTCTCAATCATATATGCTTGAAGTCTTCAGGTAATTTCCTCCCTCTATATCACAGCGTTGAACACAGTCAATCACTTCCTCCTTGAAATTCTGTATTTTCTTTGTTTGGCCTTGAAAAAACAAACAAATAAGCAAACAAACGGAAACCCTCTCTCGGAGTTCTCCAACATTACTGGCCACTGCTTCTCAAATTCCTTTTTCACAAGTACAAAGTATTGGAGTGTTCCAGGGGACAGTCCTTGGTCCTTAGACACCTTTTCTCTAACTGTATTCCTTGCAGAGGTAATCTCATTTAGTCTCAGTATTCTCTGTTCAGACTCTCAGTCAATAAAATCATAATTCCTCTGGTGTCTCCAGACAAAAACTTTGTAGTTATTTTGTACGACTATCTTTACCTCATTCGACATTCCATACACAATCATATTCTGTGGACTTTCACGATAAATCCAATGTCTCAGAAAAGACTGGAGAAACACCATGACTGGTAGCTTTTGGTATTGTGAGCAGTAGGAGACCCCTGGCATAGCAGATAAAAAATGGGTAGAATCTCTTTTCCATTATCTTCTAGGACTCTTTAAATGAACTTACTCAAGATTCAGTCTTACCACTATTCATACAGTTCTTACCACTTCCATTCTAGCACCTTTGTCCAAATTACCATCTTTTATTTTTACTCAGATTATTATTATTATTATTGCAATAACCTCCTAACTGGTCTTCCTGCTTCTTGTTTTCTAAATCTATTGTCCAAACACAGTCAGAATGATTCTTTTAAAACTTGTATCAGATTATGTCATTCCTCTCTTCACAACTCTCCTATAATTTCCATTTCACTTTAATCACTGGATCATGGAGACTGTTAGGTCATTTAATGGATTTAGAAATGGTATTTGCCTTCCTACCAAACTTCACTGTTAATTTTTTTCTCATTTACACTGTTTCAAAAAAATGTAGGACCAACTGTACATCACAAAGAAGATAGACTTTGCAACTCCTAGGATAAACAAGATGTTATTACTAATGATAAAAGTTTATAACCATAATACTAACTACACTAAGAATAATCATTTACTAAGCACTTTCTTCGTGTTTGGCTCCATACTAAATTTTTCATGTTCATTCTGTCATTTATTCCTCTCCAAAAAACATAACTTAGGTACCAAAAATGATCTTCCTTTAACAAAATAGCCAGGATTTGGCAACGGGGCCCAAGCCTGGTTAGATGAATCTTGGATAACTTCATTCAAAGAGGCCTAGAAGATGATGGAAAAGTGACTATACCTATTTTTTATTTGCCATGCCAGGGATCTCCTATAGCTAACAACACCAAAAGCTTCCAGTCATGGGGTTTCTTCAGTTTTTTCTGAGATGCTAGTTCTTTCATGTGTATCTGAGTAGGGAACCTGTGGAGGGAGAAAGATGTTTCATTTATACTTATTGTCATGGGTTGAGCCCCCCCAAAAAGTTATGTTGGTGCACTAACACCCAGTACCTATAATTGTAAACTCATTTGAAAATAGCATCTTGGCAAATATAATTAGTTAACATGAGGTCATACTGGAGTAGAGTGGGCCCTAATTCAATATGACTGACGTCCTTATAAAAACAGGACAAGAGAGACAGACAGAGACATGAGAGAAAGACAGCCATGCAATCACAGAGGCAGAGATTGAACTTATGTTGCCACAAAACAAGGAACACTTGGGGTTACCAGAAGCTAGAAGGGGTAAGAAAGAATCATCCCCTAGAACCTTTGGAAAGGGCTCTGTTGGCCCTGGCAACAACTTGAATTCAGACTTCTAGCCTCCAGAACTGTGAGACAATACATTGCTTTGTTTTAAACCACATAATTTCTCGTAATTTAATACAACAGTTCTAGGAAACTAATACAGCTAGCTTAAAAGAGAAAAAAGAAAAAAGCAAAACAAGCTCTGTTTTTTTTTTTACCCAGGTCAATCTTCATGAAATAATGGAAAATAGGAACAATGTTCCAATTCATCAAATATTTACTCAGTGCTTTTTTTTTCTTTTTTGATTAGCTGCCAATAAATTGGGCCCGACTCATGGCAACACCATGCACGACAAAATGAAGCACTGCCTGGTCCTGCACCATCCCAGGAGTGGCTGCACACGGAACCACTGTAATCCACAGAGTTTTCATTATCTGATTTTCAGAAATAGATCACCAGATCTTTTTTCCTAGTCTGTCTGGAAGTTCCACTGAAATCTGTTCAGCATCATAGCAATACAGAAGCTTCCACTGACAAATTGGTGGTGGCTGTGCATGAGGTTCATTGGCTAGGAATGGAACCTGGGTCTTCCACATGGAAGGTGAGAATTCTACCACTGAACCACCAATGTCCCTGATTTTGTGCCCAGTAGATACCAAACAACTGTTATGTATTAAACAGATTTTATACATGAAGAAACTGCCTTTTAAATACATTAACACATGTCAAAGATCACAAAGTAAAAAAGCAGCAGAATCAGAATACCTACCTGTATTTTCCAAATTTTTTTCCATTACAATTTATCACTATAACAGTATGAACAAAAATAAACTCACTTCACTTATACATTACTTTCTATTTTTCATCTTTTTCCTCAACATTGTAATTGTTCTATACAAGGAATAATCCCGAAAAAACCTCCTTAACTTTAACAAAAAATTAATAGACATCCTACCAAAGACACCCCCTTTGTTCCTTTGCTTGTAAAACATCTTGTAATTCAGAGATTTTTTTTGACATTATTCACACTTTCACATATTCTTGTTCTTTATACACCCTAATAAGCCATCTTATTACTGGTCCTGTATAACGTGTTTTATAAACAAAAGTTGAAAGTGTTTCCAGGAGGTTGCTTTCCAAAATAAAACTGCTAGTTGACACTGATCGTCACTAACATCTGGCAACTTACAGATGGATCACAGCACTGTGGAACACTTAAATGAATTCTTCCATACTGATCTATCCATTAAATGATAACCACGACCTAATGCACAGTCATGATCAATACAAATGTATATAGTGGCTGTTAAACAGCCTCTCTAACCAATGAGTGTAATCCTCCATTTTACAGATTTGAAGAGCCAATCAACTGAAAGCTGGATAAGGTCAAATACTATTGATCCAAGATTCAATGAAATCCCTTCTTTTCCTTTTCTCTCTTCTTATTTTTCTTGTGATCCAAGTATGGCTGCCTTAAAATACATTTTTCCAGCAGTTGCACTTACATACTGGTGGAAAGCAAATGGTCCTCAAAAAACATAACGGTTCGCTGGCACTGAAATCAATAATATTGTAAAACCTTGGAGGCATGAAAAGATTGAAAAATAAAAATATTAATGCCTTAGTTTCAAGAGCATATTTAAAAAGGAGAATTTAAGAGCTGCCCATTGCTAGCAGAAGGTAAGTAGTGTAAATGGAAAAGCTTCAAATAGATGCACTCATGTCAGACATAAGAATGACGGGGCCAATATGCATTACTAGGAAGCAAAAAGTCAGGACGTAAACCATTTGTTAATGGGAAGAATGTTTCAAGATGTAAACAATCTGTTCCTGGGAAAAATGTGTTCATGAGTGTAATCATGTATAATCAAACCACTGATGGCACTCACCTAAGTGGTAACTCACTCCCTCCTAGCCAAGTGGCCGATCTTTACATTTCAAAGGATTTCAAGCTGAAGCTAATATTTTCTACACAATAATTTTATGCAAACAATGTGTGTCTTCTACATTTTTTTGCCAACTGCTCCTTCCCCCGACACGATATTCTCACAAGCACCACTATGTCATTTTTTTTTTACATGTTGCTATAAAAAAATTAGCATAAAGCATTGATGAAAATACCTCTGGGGGAAGGGAGCAGTTAGCAAACAAACATGGAAGGCATGCATTATTTGTGTAAAAATACAACAATCAATCATTAACCCCCTACATTTCTTTTGTTCTCTGTGTGTATAGACCCCTCTCTCCTCTTGATCGGTGGACTGCTTTGTATTTTTACTTACCACTTCCTGGCTTGAGCTCTATTATTCCTCAATAAAACTCCTTTTTTTTCACTCCTAACAGAATATGGCACATCCTTCTTTGATATTTCTGGTGTCAGAAGCAGGACTTCAAAGGTGCATTATCTTTAATGATCCCCAGGGCATCCCGACATGGGCACAGTATCTGATGAGCTGCTTTGGGCTCTCTGCATCTGTAATTCTTGGAAATCATTTAAGGTAAAAAACCTCTAGAATCTGAGCTCCACTCCCTTGCACTGATAGCTTTTCAAGTTTTATTGCGGATGTGTTTTGGTTCTTGCAAGTAAATTTTGTTTTTTGTTACTGTCTGTCAATGTTAGGATTGTGTGTCAACTTGGCTGGGCCATGATTCTCAATGGTTTGGCAGTTATGATGTATTTTGGCAGTCATATGATGATGTGATCACTTCCATGATGAGATTTGATATAATGTGATCACCTCCATGAGGGGATCTGCTGTGAGTAGCCAATCGGTTGAAAGGGAGTTTCCTTGAGCATGTGGCCTGCATCAAATATAAGTGGACATTCTGGCAAGGCTTGTGGGCTTTTGCTCACTCTGGATCCTGTATCTGGCTCCTGTTTTACTGACCTCCGGTTCTTGGGACTTGAGCTAGCAGCTCACCTGTGGTCTTGCTTGCCTATCTTGGGATTTGTCAGTTTTTGCAGCCTGTGAGCAAGAGCCTTGCTCTCTGACTTGCTTATCTTGGGTTCACCAGCCCCTATAGTTAAGTGAATCAGAAAAAGCCTCCAGCCTGACCCGTGGATTTGGGACATTCTAGCCTCTACAACAGCATAAGCCACTTCTTTTATATAAATCTCTATATATATTTATACGCTTTACTGGTTTTGCTTCCCTATAGAACCCAGCCTAAGAAACTATCATTATAAAATGAGGAATGCCATGTCTAAAGGAGATTTGGAGCCATCTTCAGGGATTTCTGCTTGCTGCATGAACAAGCATTATGGTCCCTTATCATGCAGGTTCTAGTCTATCTGGCATAACCTCACTGGCAACAGTTTGGAAGATCAATGGCCACTTTGGGGTTCTTTTGATCTCTCTAAGTTAACTTTTCATGCAGTAAGTTAGAGAATTGAGGCTCCTGGATTAAACAGACTCAGTGGGTTGCCTATTTTGATTAGTATATTGAGAGCTCTAAAAGACATCAAGACAGTAAAATTGCTTCCCTACAGGATGCTATCTCTAAATTAACTAAGCAGAATAAACAACTACAATGCCAAATTTCAGCTCCCACACTCCTGCTCCCCTGCTGGTTGCTACCTCTTTATACCCATCTTTGCCTTCATACTTCTCTGGTAACACTTTATTTGAACTTCCATTTTTCCCTAAAAAACTAGCAAATAAACCTTTGCCTGAAATATCCTTTAAGATTCACCCTATAAGTGATGCTGAAGATTCCCCTCATATCACTTTCGCCCAGTGGACATGCTGAGAATTACGTAGCATTGCGAAAGATTTTCCTCAACTCCATGAGGGCTCCTACATATTTTTTGAAGTTTAAAATCCTGTTAAAGCCTACCAGCCTGGGCTCCCTAACTTATATCAGCTTGTTCACATGATTACTGGTCCAGGGGAAGCCCAATTATGACTAGAATAGACAGAATGGAAAGGGCTCAAGGATAATTTAGGCTTAAATATTAATAAAATGGCCACTGAGCTGTTGGAAGACTCTCGGGCCATGAATAAAAAATTGCTAGAGGCTATCCCAAAGGTCTTTCTTCCACTAATTGATTGAATTAAAATTCACTCTGGTAAACAAAATAAAGATGAAAGTGTTTATGATTATCAAACTCAGCTGCTCCAAAAGTTTTCTGAACACTGTGGTCTCACTTTTACTGCACCAGGTGCCTCCTGCTCTTTTAATGCTGTTTTCATATCTGGTCTTAGACCTGAGATCTCAGCCTTAGTAAAGCAACACTGATTAGACTGGGAGACAATTCCTATTGTCAAGCTAACCAATTTAGCTTAAATACTTTCCCATATTCTTGAAGCCAAAACAGTTTTCTAAGGCTAATAAATTAATGGCCCTTCAGTTGCAACAATTACAGCCTCCAGTCAAAAGAAAAATGCTAAACCTTCCAATGGCACAAAGACAGGTATCTGTCATTATTTAAAAAAAAAAAAAAAACAAACCTAGCCATTGAAACAATGAATGCTATAAGTTAAAATGTGCCCTGGTGGCACAGTGGTTAAGAGCTCAGCTGTTAACCTAAAAAGATTGGCAATTCAAATCCACCAGCTGTTCCTTGGAAACACTATGGGGCAGCTCTACTCTGTCCTATAGGGTCACTATGAGTCGGAATCGACTCAACAGCAATGGGTTTGATGTTTTTGTTTAATAAGTTAAAAAATAAAAGGTTGACATAGTCCCCTCTGAAAAATATCCTACAATCTGATTCAGCATAAAGGGCTTTGGGAACAAAACAGGGGCATTTCCTGTGATGGCTCTTAATCCAGGAGAAACTACTGTATTAATGAAGGACCTCACCAATTATTAATTGACACTGGAACCACCCTGTCTGCTATTAATCCCACCTATTTAGAAAAGCCCCTATCCAGGCAGGAGTACTAAAATTTCAAAAGCAGTGGAGGTCACCAATTAGGAACAAATGTTGATTCATTCCCACCCTGCTCCAATATCTCTTTGTTCTATTAAAGATTTACACACTTTTTTTGCTGAATCCTGATACCCTGTCAATCTATTGGGAAGAGACCTTCTATACAAATGGAATTACTATTTACAGTTTAATGAAAAGGGGAAAATATTATTGAGTCTGTCTGATTTTCCTAAGTCAACAAAGGTAGACTCTGAATTAGACAATATTCAGGAAGAAGAAACCATTTGCTATATGCAAGCGCTTGTCATGCCTCTCCAAAATTCAACTCAGCCTAGTCTTCTCCCTTCCAAAATATTTTTCCTAGTTCCTGAAACCTTATGGGCCACCATATCCACAGATGTAGGTCAAGTTTTGTCAGCTGAGTCTATTTAAATTCAAATAGATTTATCTAAACTTCTGCCAAAAATTCCCCAATATCCACTCAAATGAGAAGCAGAAGGACTAGCTCCCATCACACAAAAGTTACTTTCTAGAAGTTTAATTGTCCCTTGTATCAGCCCTTGTAACACCCCCATTCTTTCAGCTAAAAAAAACAAATAATAGAGACTGGAGGTTTGTTCAAAATTTGCGTGCAATCAACAGTATTGTTATTCCTAGATTCCCAGTAGTCCCCAATCCTCATTTATTACTTTCCCATGTCCCTTTCAGATGCAACTCATTTTACAATTGTGGATCTTTGTTTTGCCTTTTTCAGTATTCCTGTGCATTTTGAAAGTCAATATTTGTTTGCTTTTACCTGAGAAAATTAACAATTTACCCGGACTGTAATGTCCCAAGGATTTACTGAACGTTCCATCTATTTCTCTCAGATTCTACATGGGGATTTGCAACCTTTACAGTTTACAAAGGAATCCACATTGCTGCAATACGTCAAAGATTTGCTAGTTTGCTCAACCTCCCAGCAGGCCTGCCTTGACAACAGCGTAGCTTTATTAAAACAATTGGCTGCTGGCGGACTTAAGATTTCCAAAGAAAAATTACAATTAGGTCAGCCTCCTGTTCAATATTTGGGGCACTTAATTTCTGCAGAAGGCATCTCTATTGGTCCTAAACAGAAAGAAGCTATTCCTGTCTTTCCTATACCTGAAACAAAGAAACAGCTATTGCTGTTTCTAGGACTCTGTGGCTATTGTTGAACCTCGATTCTCAATTTTCATTTGTTAGCTCAACCATTATACAAATATTTAAAAGCCTCTGAGCCAGACTCATTCCAAATTGTACCAGAAGATTGAGGGGCTGTAGTTCAATTAAAAGAAGCTTTAACGAACACACTTGTTCTAGGTTTTCTTAATTACAACCTAGATTTTTCCTTATTTGTACATGAAGTATCTGGAAATGCCTTAGGTGTACTAACTCAAAAACATGGAGGACATCAAAGACCTATAGGTTATTGTAGCGTACAGCTTGATTCTATAGCCAGGAGAGACCCTCCTTGTCTTAGGGCTGTGACTGCTACTGCCAAACTTGTGGAATCCACAGCAGACATGGTACTGAAAACCTTTTTAGATGTCTGTGTGCCCTATGCTGTGTCTGCTTTACTTAATTAATTCTGCATTGACACAACATCTTTCTGCCAGCAGGCTCACCTCCTATTAAGTTCTTCTCCTGGCTTCATCTAACATTAGACTACATTCTGTGGTCTGTTTAAATCCAGCTACTCTTCTCCCCACAACTAATGAGAACAACTATCCTACACAATTGTCTAGACTTGACTGAGCAACTTTTAACCCCTTGGAAAGATTTAAAACTTTTAACTAATCCTGATTTAATTTTGTTTGTGCATGGTTCCTATTTAAAACCTAATCCTACTAGTCCTCACTATCAAGATGGGTACACTGTTATGACTTCTACTGAAGTCCTTGAAAGTCAGGCTCTCCCTGAATCCAATTCAGTCTAACAAGCTGAATTAATTGCCCTCATTAGAGCTTGTAGAATTGCTTCAGGAAAATCTGTTAATATTTTTATGGACAGTAGATATTATTTTGGAATTGTGCATGGTTTTAGCATGTTATGGAAACCAAGAGGATTTTTAACCTCTTCTGGAAATGTCATTAAAAAATGGAGCTTTAGTAGTGGACCTTCTAGATGTTGTATTAATTCTCTCTGAAATTGCTGGTATAATAATACAAGCTCATCAGCCAAAAGGAGTACCCCAGACTGAAGAAATTAGAAGAAATGATCTTACTGATAGGGCAGCCAAACAAACTGCCTATAAAGTTATTTATGCACTTATGATAATTAAAGAAAGAGATTCCCCAAATTTGTCTATTAATAACTCCATCCTTCATGAATTAACTTTAGAAAAACTTTTAAAACACCAACAATTAGCCAAAACAGATGAAATAATGGCATAGAAAAAGGCAGGCTGTTACTAGGATCCTGCCACTAAATTGTGGACTGGACCTAATAAGAAAACTGTCTTATGCAGTTTCCTGTATGCTCCTATGATGTGAGGCTTATGTGAAGTTTCCCACATGGGATGCAATAAAATTATTGAAGCCTTTAAAAATATTGGTGGGGAATATTTTTTAAGAGTGCTGAACATATTGCCATCCATTTCCCTATTTGCTCTTGCTACAATCCCAGAAAACACCTTAAAGTCCTACCTGGACAATACTCTTTACCTTCCGAGCCTCTGCTTGAATGGTAGGTAGATTTTATTCAGCTTCCACTCTCAAATGTTTATAAATATGTATTAGTAATGATTTGTAGATTTTCAAATTTGGTAGAAGTCTTTGCCTGCCATCATGCTACTGCAGCCTTTGTGGCAAAGAAACCTCTTGAAAACATCATACCTACCTGGGGAGCACCAACAACTCTTCGTAGTGATTGGGAAACTCATTTCACTGATCCATTTATCCCAGAACTGTGTTGAGTTTTTCCTGTTTTTCAAAGGGTACATTGTTCCTATCACCCTCAGTATTCTGGTCTAGTAGAGAGAACTAATGGAATAATAAAGACCCAAACAGCAAAGCGTTGTGAAATTTTAAATTTAGCCTGGACGAAGGTCCTTCCCTGGGAGCCCTGGTGGCACAATGATTAAGAGCTATGGCTGCTAACCAAAAGGTCAGCAGTTTTAGTCCACAAGCCACTCCTTGGAAATCCTATGGGACAGTTCTACTCTGTCCTGTAGGGTCGCTATGAGTCAGAATTGACTTGACAGCAACAGGTGCAGGAATGTATTTTCCTTAGTTCTTTTACATCTGAGGTCCACACGCTTGAATCTCACAAACTTACCCCCTAAGAAATAATTTCTTGGGAGACCCATGGTTCTTCCTTATGTTGCCTGCACCAACCCCAACATTGTTCAAACTGAATTACTGAAGTATTACTCGTCTTTAATCCAATATTCTAAATATACAATATCTTTCACAGGTTAGAGGAATCTTTGGTGAACAGAAACTAGACTCCTGAAGTCTGTCTAACATCACCCCAGGAGAATATGTATATTGGAAGAAACACCAAATAAAAGACTAATTAGAACTTCATTGGAAAAGACTATACTTAATCCTTCTCACCAACCCATGCACAGATATATTACAGGGAATAAAATCTTGGATCCACTTTTCACAGTTAAAAAAGGCTAAGATTCCTCTTTGCGCTAGTCAACCCACCAGAGAATTGAACATTACATTTAAACATCCCTGTGGCCAGAAGCGGATGACACCTGAGGCAGACGACTGACCCAAGGCCCTGGACTGAGCTTGAAAATGCACCTCTTTATCTTTATATCTTTTTTACAGTCATGCCTCTATTAATGTTTTGCTAGATTGGGCAGACGCTGATGTTCACCGTTTAAAAAGATTTTAATTGTTGGATATGTGGTGCCCTCCCAGCCTCAACTCAGTCTGGCCTTCCCTGGTGGGTCTCTCCACTACAGGTATCTGATTGAGTTGCTGTTGACCTATGGATACAAGGACAATGGAGAAATTTTTCATTACTGCAGGAAATCACTATTACTAAATTTTCCGTTGATAAATGGCCTCTCTTCGGATCTGAACAAAACCTAGGCCATAACTTTTAATCTTAACTCAACTTACTTTACTAAATAAAGTCACCCAAAAAGAGCTAGCTAAAGAATCTTCCAAACCCACAAACAGCACTCTTCCTATTGTAGGTACATATCAACAACTGTGAGATGGATTCATCTGGGGTTAACTCCCCAATTGAGGAGGCTAAGTCAAGTTGTTCCCCTTTGCTGGGAACAATCTAACCACACCTACATGAACATCGCAGCCATCATCAAAACTATGAGATTGCTTCCAGTATCTGAATGTGCATCAGTTATAACCTTACAAGCTACTGATTTGTTCGCCACTGACTGGTTACAATGCTCAGGCGAGTAGCCCCTAATGGCATCTTTTGGCTATGTGGAACCAACTTTGGCCCTGGCTCCCAACAGGCTGGACTGGAAGATGCTCTCTGGGCCTGAGCTGGACTCAAGGACATATTTTAACTGAACTCATTTACTGGCCAATGTACCCATATTAAGAGCTCGATGGTCTCGATCAGTGTTTCATTGCCTTGATCATTTAGTGGCAATATTCACACCTCAGGTAGGACTTGAAGATTTTATGGCACTTGTAGAAATATTAACCAAATATATACAAGCTGCCCTGAATGACAGTGCCTATGGGCTCTGTCATGGATTGAATTGTGTCCCCCCAAAAATGTGTGTATCAATTTGGCTAGGCCATGATTCCCAGTGTTGTGTGGTTGTCCTCTATTTTGTGATTGTAATTTTACATTAAACAGGATTAGAGTGGGATTGTAACATCACCCTTACCCAGGTCACAACCCTTATCCAATGTAAAGGGAGTTTTCCTGGGGTGTGGCCTGCACTACCTTTTATCTCTCAAGAGATAAAAGGAAAAGGAAGCAAGCAGAGAGTTGGGGACCTCATACCACCAAGAAAGCAGTGCCAGGAGCAGAGCGCATCCTTTGGACCTGAGGTTCCTGAGCTGAACTGCTCCCAGACCAAGGGAAGATTGATGACACAGACCTTCCTCCAGAGCTGACAGAGAAATTGTCCCTTGGAGCTAACACCCTGAATTTGACTTGTAGCCTGCTGGACTGTGAGAGAATAAACTTCTCTTTGTTAAAGCCATCCACTTATGCTATTCCTGTTAGAGTAGCACTAGATGACTAAAACAGACTCCAAGAGATCAATACTGAAATAGCAATGATCAGAAAAGTAGCACACCAAAATAGAATGGCCCTTGACAGTTTCCCTGCAGCCCAAGGTGGTACCTGTGCCATAATAAAATATGATTGCTGTGCTGACATTTCTGACAACGGTGCTAATGTTACACTCTATGTTAATCATATGCAATGCATAGTATCTCGTCTTAACGATCTTGTTTCTTCCTTAACTGATATTATAAGTAATTGTTTTTCCCCTTGGAGTGAATGGTAGAAAAAATTGGAATCTTTATGTTCCTCATCATTTCTACAATTGTAGTTATAAAATGCTGTTTTGCTTTAGTTCAACACATTTTATCCATTAAATGCTGTACTTCAAAATCATTTGGCCCTTCACATAAGATCATGCTCATCTCACAGGCTTTCACCAATGGTCGTGTTAATTACCTCCCTTTGTCTCTCTGAGTATGTTTCTTCTTAGCCTCTATCATTCTGTCCTGACTGAGAAATTTTCCTCGAATGTAGCTTCCTCTGTTAAGATGCTACTCATAAAACTTACCCTGAAGATGAGGCCTATTAGCTCAGCAAGGTGAAGAAAGTAATTTTTATTAACCAAAGCTCCTCAAGAAAACAGACAAACTCCTTGCAGAAGAAGGGCTACTGTATTGTGGGTGACCAGCACACCCCTGGTGGAGGCTTGATCGAAAGAGGGAAATGTAAACAAAAAATTTCAAACTGGATATACTTGCATCACACAGAAGAATGACGGGGCCAACATGCATCCCCAGGAAGCAAAAGATCAGGATGTAAACCATTTGTTCACAGGAAGAATGTGTCAAAATGCAAACATCTTGTTCCCAGGAAAATGTGTTCATTATTGCGATCATGTATAACAGAACCGGCAGGCGCCACTCACCTAGGGAGTAACTCACTCCCTTCTAGTCAAGTGGCCAACCTTTTCATTTCAAAGGACTTGAAGCTGAAGCTGATTTTATCTACAATCAGTTATAAACCCCCTACCTTTCCTTTGTTCTCTATGTATATAGATCCCTCTCTCGGCTTGAACGGCAGAGTGCTTTGTATTTTTACCTGGTGCTGCCCAGCTCAAGCTGTATTACTCCTCAATAAAACTCCTTTTCTCTCACTCCTAACAGAGTACAAGATTATCTTTTTTGACAGTAGTCCGTACATCAGTTTAGACACACTACTTCCCAGGGTGTATCTGTGGGTATTGAAATAAAACAACATAAGGAAAGTGGTAGTGATGTTTTTACCATCCTTCATTCAACTCTTTGATTTTTGACAGAATTTCAGGTTATTTCTTGAAAGTACTATTAGAACTTAGATGGCAAATTTTATATACATTTTCTATTTATTCTGTACCACTTTTTGGTGTCTACTGACACCTTCTTTTTATTGATACAGCTTAAATTAAAAAAAAATAACGTCAAATAAATTCAATTCTGTTTTACTTAATGCAATGATTTGTTTCCATCTTTGTAAAAACGTAATAAAATGTTTTCTGTGTGTGTAACAATGCATTTCTGGTCTTTGTCTGAATTTGAGTCTCAAATTCTTATGTACATGTCTCTATCTGGAGATAGAACTATTTGCTGCTGTATTTTTTATCTCACTGTCTCCAGGAAATAGTAAACAGAGAATTGTAAATATTACATGCTTGGAAAAATTCTACTTGGCACAAATCAGTCACTAGGTGGCTAAATATTGTAAACGGAAACAACTGGCAAGAAGGAAAATCCTCTTTTTAGAATCCAGCAGCACATAAGAGCTCCATGTTAATGTGGAAACAAAAATTTGCTTTTGTATAGATAGCTTTGATAATGTTTTAATATCAGCAACTATTCCTTCCCTTTTCACTCCTCTCTTTTGTTTTATTCACAACTACATTCATTTTGAATTGTGCACTTGGTTTGAGAGGGTTTTTCTTTTTTAAAAATCTTTACTCAAAGGAGAGTTGAAAAATAAAAGCTTAAGTATCAGTTTCCCTCTGATTTTCCAGGAGATTTATTCTGCAGTTGGAAGTGGCCTTGGCATACTTAAAGTGAGAGAAACATTCTTTTAATTATTTAAAAAAGTAAGACCATTCACATTTTGTTAAATCTGTCAAAGAAACTCCAATGTGGCCATCTCTTGCTATTAAGATGAAAGGGAGTTGGTTTTTATTTGTGTGTGTAGCTCTGTTTTTAATGAAAACAATTGAATATACAGAAGGTCTTGAAAGTGGTATTTTTGTAAATCTAACTTCACTAATCATTTGTAAAGTTGCTTCTTAGAAAATACAAATTGACAGTTTTTTAAGTGATTAAAATAATAGCAGAAAGTGACAAAAACTTTAGAATGAGGATAAAAGTACGAAAACAGCATTGAAAAGTGTGTATGTCACTACAGCTGCTCAAAAAAATGAATTTTAAGGAAATTATAAAACAAGATCGAAAAAAGATTTTCCTTTTGACAAAGCTGATTTAGCGATGTAACAAAAACACCCAGGTCTCCATCTCTCCTCCATCATTAAGGCCACTGCTCCCATTTTTACACTTGTGCAGCGCTTAAGAAGTTGCCTAGAATTTTCATATAAACTTGCTTCATTCTATTTTTTCCTGGACAGATAAAGAGGACATTATAATCATCATTTTACAGATCAGAGCTTAATTCACTACAATTGAAAATTCATGCTGCTCACACCTTAAGATACATACAAATCATTAAAATGCAGTTTCTGATTTAGTATGCCTGGTAGGGCCTGAGAGTCTGCATTCCTAACAAGCTCCCAGGTAATATCAATAGTACCAGCCCAGGGACGTACTTGGAGTGAAAAGGCTGGAGTACAAGCCGTAGGTACGTTTTCACAGTTCAGCCACACAGCATAGTTATAGACATATTTTTGCTTCACTGTATACATGTGGTTTCTCACCCTAGTAACAACCTTAAGCCATGTGGATACTGTTTTTTATTCCCCAGGCCTTGATTCAAAAGCAAGTACCTTCTGGACTGTTCTTCAGAGAAAATGTCAGTGGAAACATAGACTCTAAATTAATATCCCCTTTGAGTAATAGTGGAGCCCTGGTGGCGTAGTAAAGAGCTCGGCTGCTAACCAAAAGGTTGGCTGTTTGAATCCACCAGCCACTCCTTGGAAAACCTATGAGGCAGTTCTACTCTGTCCTACAGGGTCGCCATGAACTGGACTTGATGACAATGGGTTTTTGGTTGACTAATAGTATTCCCTGTTTGGTGTCCACCACAACTGTCTCTAAAACCAGATGGTTCCAAACTATTTATAAGCATTGAAACGTAGTTTACTAAGTGAAAAAAAAAAAAAAAATGTGTGGAAACCTACATATACCATAGGCAAAAGTGAAATTTTAATGGAATAAAGGTATTCTATAAATTAAAAATTAAAATATTTACTTATAAAAATCAATTAATCGGAACAAAAGAGCATTAGAGGGTTTCAATGCATAAATGATTTTGGAATACAATAGTTTAAGCGCTTTTTTTCCTTTTTCTTTTTTTTTTAATACAACCCTAAAACCACATAAAACATTTAAATCTGAAATGTCAATTAAACTTTTACAGAATCCCTGAAGTATCTTCATAGAAGCTTGGAATTTTAAAGGTTAGTTTGAAACCACTTTTGTCAAATGAATCTGCCTGTTTAGACATTTGACATGGCCATCATTTCTACAATATGCATTCTCTTCAAACTCCTAATGATAAACTCAACTCTCATCTGTTTTCTTCAGATCTCTTCTAGATATCCCTTATACTGCCTCATATCTCTTCTCCTACATTTAAAACGGCCTTGATTTGTCTTTCCCATCAGTGTTTTATTTTTGGTCAGTCCTTTTGGATCCAAAAAGTTCAAGAGTTTTAAAATCCATAAGGCGATAATGTAACCTCTTCACAAGAAGCTATCAAGACAAAGTGCAAAGGCAAAGATGTTACATGGGGACCATAACAGCAATTGTATTGGATCTAGTTAGAGTAGATTAAGGACTATTTCTTTTTGGCAACTTTACCAGGCAGTTCTACTCTGTCCTATACGGTTGCTATGAGTCAGAACTGACTCGAAGGCAATGGGGAGATTGGATCTAATTGGAGTAAATTAAGGACTGTTTTTTAAGAGAAGGAGAAGTTCTTGGAGAATAGTGAGTCAGATCACTTACCTATTCAACGAATATACGCTAAGCACCTCAAAAAAAACCAAACCCAAACCCGTTGCCATTCAGTCAGTTCCAACTCATGGCAACCTACTATGTACAAAAAGAGTTAAGAAAGAGAGAAAGACAGATAGAAATTTAAAAAAAAATAATACATTTCCTATTTTATCTTTTTTTTTTTTTTTTTTGGTCTGTGTGGGAAAGAAAGAAGGAAAGAAGGGAGGAAGGAAGGGAGGATGGGGGGGGAGGAAGGGAGGGAGGGAAAGAGAGAGGGAAAGTAAGTTATGTTCTCTGCCACCAAGGAACTTGTAACCTCTCAGAGGAGAGAAGAAAATCACAAGGTGTGACAAGGCAAAATGTGGTCAGCATTTCAGAAGAATTAAAAGAAAGAAATTCAGAAGAACTACTCAAACTGTCATAAAGAACTTTGCATTAAGACAGGTCTTGTGTAAAATTCAAAGGCTAAAGAGAAGTGTGGATAGACTTTCTATCAAAGAAGTGGACAGAATAGCAAAATACAAACAGGAAAGTAAACGGTTCAAATGAGGATACAGGTGAAATCAGATTTTCTGAGTCAGAGGACTTTTTCAGGGCAATATTTGGGAGATAAACCATGCAAGATGAATTGTTAGCGAATCTATATGTGTTTTCCTGGTAAAGATAAGTGTACATTGTCTTCTCTAAGAGAGATTAGCCATAATTGCCCAAGTAAATGAATCAATTTATCAATTAATTCTTTGAGTAATTCAGCTCAGCAGAATCAATCACAAATCCTTTATAGTCAACCTCAGGCTCTTCATAGGAGGCAGATAAGAAATACAGTTGCATGTATTTAACCATATGTGTTAAAACTCCTAATTGCTAAATTGCATGCAAAGTAATTTAACAGATTTCACATAGTTATACTCACATAGAAATTTAAAAAAATCTCTCATACCTCTCATTATATTATATGGTAGAAAGTGGTCATATATGCTTTTAAAATAGTTAAATTCATGCTTCTCCATTGTACAATTACAAACTATTATTTTTAAAATAGTAATAAGTAGATATGGAAGACCATTTTTTTCAGGATGTACATTTATGTTTAAGAATGTTTATTAGAACTGAATTAATTTTATAAGCTATTACAAAACTGTTGGCAACAGAATTTCAAACATTGGTATAAAAATTAATTATGCAAGAAAATAAAAGGAGAACTCTATCTCCTTTAACACAAAATAAGTGTGATTCGTTATGAGTTACTTTCATCTTCAACCTAACCATTAGATATTCATTTCAGAGCATTTGTTAATTTGCTGTTTTTCACATGAGGACAAATAATCTCTCGTAAGACGATTTATAGCTAGAAGTCCCTAAAATGTTAACATAAAAAGATGCCGTATTCATTTTCAATTTTATCTTAAATATTACCAACCTTGTTATTTGTTTGTTTATTTGTTTTTCCCCCGTAAAGCTTCCCTCCCCATTGCTGTCTGGTAAACATCTTTTTTTCTTCTGAACTCATTTAAACATAGTCTTAAGTTTCAGGCAAATCATGATTAAATGGTGATTTCATACTATTTTGGCTTCTTTTTTTGATACTTTCAAATATAATTACATATAATCTCATCAGACTAAAATCAAATATTAAAAGGAAAACAGTTGATACTGAGTGATTTAATTTCACTGTTTCATTGTAAAATTGACTATATTTTTGATGCTTAACATTTTAAAAAGCACAAAAAAACCCACATTCCTCATTGTGTCATTTTTTTTTGTCTGAAAGACATTTGGGACATGTGGATAGTTGCTTAGTTTGAAGGAATGTCAGCATTCCACAAGGGCTGTTGATATTCTTCATTAGCTATAACATGGTTAAAATATAGCACCTGCAATAAATCAAAGTATTGGAAGATTGCATTAAAACTTATGACAGTTGCAGAGTTTGGTGTGTTTCGGTTGTTTTCTTCCTCCCCGGTGTTCTAGGGTCATCACTCATAATAGTGGAAACTATAGCATAAAGGGGAAAAAAAATCGGAATGTTCCTAAAAATAAAATAGAAAGCCCTCAGGAGCCCTTTCAGAACAACAATAAAAAGTATTGCTAGCTGTAAAATTTGTAAGCAGTTTCCATCCTGTCGGCACAGAAACAATGAAGATGAATTACATTCTAGGAGAAACATTGAGACTGTCTGGTAACTTAGTGGCAAATCTACTACAATGAGGACAAAGCACAACTATTTCTTCAGTGTCTTGAGTTGAAGGTGTCAGAACAGAAAGGTTATGAATTAAATGGAAACAAAGGAGCCTCTTTAGAAATTATCCCTTCAACCTCTCAGTTCACTCATTTGGGCATTGTTTGGGCTATTCAGTTTTCTGAATCTCTGTATTAGCCTCTGAGCTCATCAAGCCTAGTATAAAATTACATGTGTTAAAGTATAAACATATATACTTTCAATACAATATGAGTTAGTGTGATGGCAGCTATTTATATCTCTTCCAAACATCTCTAAATGTGATGGAAAAACAATTTTGAGGTTTGGGTTGGGTAGGCCAAGGTGCTTTTGTCTCAAGGAAGAGGACATTTGGTCTATGCGGGAGATGTTGGCAGCTGGTATGAAATGTTGGGGTGGATCCCACAGAGCCCTGCAGAGCAGACCTACTACATAGAGCCTTGTCTGCAGAAGAACTAAGAGTCCTGTTTTGCATATGTCCTTGGATATTAGTGTAGTAGCTGAAAAGACGTGTGGCTAAATGAGAAATATGTGGCTAGAGGTTGTTTTGTAGAAGTTGATGCCCACGTTGATGGTAGGTTATAAGTTTAATAACAAACTTTCCGTATCCTAAATCAAGGTCATCATATGCAAAATGAAACTCTCACACCTGCAGCAGAAATGGGGAGAGTGTTTATTAAACCTTAACTGTGAATCTCAAAGGACATTTTGGTGTGCAATATGCCTACCCTTCACTTGATTTTTAATTTAAATTTAAAACTCAGAGGTTTTCTTATGTGTTTAAAAATATTAATTTAAAAAGACATTGAATAATTTGAGCAACTATTTACAGAGTTTTTATTTGAAAATATTTGAAAGTTGCAGTCTTTTTATGGGGACATTCAAATTTTCTACCTATCAGTAATGAATGTGGCTTAAGTCAATTGTACATTAAAAATTGAAGGTAATATTAGGTTCTCTAAAAATTACTGAAAATTGCCATAATTCATGTTACAAAGTCTCAGTAATTGATTGCATTAAAGCAGTAGTGGAATTCAAGGTGAATGGAAATAAATGTTAAATGAAGGCTCTTTTTAACTTCATCAATATCTTTCTAATACATCTTTCTTTTTTTTTTCCGAGTTGGAGGGGCAACCAACCGGAATCAAATCTCAAATAATTACCTGACACTAGATACCGTATTTGTTTGAGTACTTAACCATCACTAAAGCCCTGGATTCTACCAGCTGAGTTAATTTTTGATGGGACACCATTAAGAACAATAGGTCCCTGAGAACAAATGAAGTGGGGCTACCACTGTGTTTCGTCAAGTGCTCTCATCTATCCCAGCCTTGGAGGGCTGATGAGGTAATCTGCATAATAATATGGGCCTAGCGTGTTTCTATTAAGTCAATGGGGCATTGATTATGCGCAAAGGCACCACTGGCAGCTATTAAGCCGACTGGATCTACAGACCCACAATGACTTTACTCATCCAACGGGAAGAGTTGTGCACTAATCTTATAATTGTACCCCTTTGCTCCTCCGCTCAGTTCAAATTTTGTCTGTTGGCAGTAAAATAAGTATCATTCCAAGTATAATCCTATTTCAATGAGTTAAAATGCACTGCTCTAATTATCTGTATATGCTATGTGGATTAAATGTGTATAAATAATTATTAATTCAAATTAATGATTTTAATGCAAATATAAGCCAAACAATACAGTGATAGTATTCATGTGGAGCTATAAACAGTGAAAATGTGATTTAATTACGTAGCAGTAAATACATTAGTCTTTTATGTTATTACATATCAGAATAGGATTTTCTTCTTTTTAAGTAAGTCACTCATTTGATATCTTCAGTGTCAGAAAATCCCAGGGATGATGAGATTGCAAACTTGAGTTCTTGGAATAAATATAAAGGGATATATTTCTGGATGTTTGCTATGCTAAATAAAGGATACACACACACACACACATACAAAATTGTGTAAATTCAAGATATCAATTGATACCAGGACATACATCTTAATGAAAAATAAGTTTCAACTTTTAAATGATTCAAGATACTGGATTTTTTTTTTTTAATTATAAGATAACATTTAAAAAATATGTAGGTTTCTGTGCAGGCAAAACAACTGCCTTCATTAGTGTATGAGCAGCTATTCAAAATTCCTGACTTAGCTGGCTAATGTCATACCATCTCTTGTCTTATGTTAAAATCAACAATTTTAAATTTGGAAGAAAAAAAATCTCAAAATTTTGCAATATCAGATTTTTTAAATTGATAGTAACACGTTTATTTAATAAGGAAAAGTTTCTTTTTAACCTCTCTGGTCAGGATTTTGTATTTATTATCTTACTCTAATATCATTATCAAAAAATTTAACACACACATACACACTCCTACACACACATACACCTACTCTTTTGCCAAAATTGCTAAAGCACTCAATGCCAAAAAACAAATCAAACCAGTTGCCATCTAGTTGATTCTGACACCAGACGACCCTATGTATTAGGGTAGAATTGCTCCATATAGTTTTATTGGCTGTAATCTCTACAGAAGCAGATCACTAGGCCTTCCTTCCATGGCTCCACTGGATGGGTTTGACCTGCCAACCTTTAGCTTAGTAGTTGATGGCAAAGAGTTTGTACCACCCAGGGACCCTAAATGCCATTAGAATACACTTTAAATGTGATGTGCATTTAGTATTATCTCTTAGTACAATCTCTCAGGAGCCCTGGTGGTGAAGGGGTTAAGTGCTTGGTTGCTAACCAAAAGGTCAGCAGTTCGAAACCACCAGTCACTGCTTAGAAATTCTATGGGGCAATTCTACTATGTCGATTCGACAGCAATGGATTTGGGTTTTTCTCAGTACAATGTAAGGCAATCAAAGTTTTAAAATGGGTAGACTGTCTCTGTGTTTTAGAAACTAGTCATATATTTTAAAATCTATGAGAAGTTTAAACAAAGTCTACCAATTTCAAATGTTTTTTTCCTTTCTAAAATTTACTTACTCATAATAAAAATCTTTTAGCCAAAATGGTTTTTCATATACTACTCCTGTGTGAGAGCTACATTTCCCACAATAATTAGGATTTCCAGTTTAAACATTAGTTAAATATGGACTCTACACTCAGGGAGCTACCCTTGAAGTCATTATTACTGGAAGAACCTAACATTACACATATCTGAACTGGGACCCTAGGAGTGAAAATCCTTGATGAGACTGTATGATTGTGAAGGACTCTCCATTGTAAAGGTCTCCATCCATGAAGGTGTCCTTCTGGACATTTTCTCGGTGTGAGATAAAATACTCTCCTATTAAGGGATGTGTATATGGGTGTTTCTTTTCCTTTCTCTCTGTTCCTCTTTCTCTTGCTGTGCTGCACGTGTATTTGGTCATGAGTCTGTCTGTGGCTAAAGGGTGTGTGCATACGTGTGTGTATTTTTGCATGTCTGTATGCGTTTGTGGTATGTGTGTTGTACATGAATGTGTGTGTAAGATGATCAACTGAGGCAGAACTGTAGTAAAATGATCACTATATCAGGTTCTAATTGTAGTCCTTGTGCTATCAGCAACATTTTAGACAAGTCACATATTTTATCTAGGTTGCATCTTCTTTCATCTATAAAGGGAGATGATTGGATAAAATTCTTATTTTTTGTGATGCTCTGTGTGACTAAACAAACATCTTTTAGATTGATTTTATCTTCATCTTATCAGATTTTTTAATTTTTTTCCATTGGCAAAATTAAAAATACAGTAGGTTTGTTTTCATCTTTTAAGGTTTTGGGCATAAAAGGATCAAGATTTTCCACTAGAATATCCAGCTCAAGTATTAGCCAGAAATCATTTGAAACTATATGTATCAGGTTCAATGGAAAATAAAAAGGCAAACCATGAAATTATAATAAAGAAAATTGTAAACTAAAAGTTTGATATTAAAATAATACTTTTTTTGGTTTACCATGGAAGACATATCTTTAAAATCAACAGGAAAATTATGAAGAAGACTATTCCAAGCTCTTCTTGCTTATTTCATAGATTCAAGACCACCTCCACAGTATGTTTTGTCACGAAAATATGTAAAATCCAGATGGCAGGGATCAATTTTTACTGAGTTTTATATGAAAAAATGCACATAAATATGAGTGACTATATTTGTACATGTGAACGTATTAGATATGCATAATGTCTGCCTTTCCCCATGTCTTCACGTGTATATTTCCATGAACACACATTAAGGTTTGGCATAATGATGTGGGGTCTATTACTTTTACCGATTCTATAGCAACGAAGTCTATTTTCTCATTGCTTTTTTACTTTTGTGTTTATTTTATATAAAAGTGTATACACAAACACATATTCATACATTGGATTGAGTTTGATCAACTACCCTTGATTTGGTTGTCTACAAAGAGCTAGATACCTTTAAACATGGATGTAAAGGGGGGTGATTGTTATTGTTGTTAGATGCCATTGAGTAAAGAGACAAGGAAGTCCTACGTATTCAATCACGATTAACTATATAATCCATCTAAAATGTTAGTAATTCCTTCCTCACTGGAACTTTTAATATTGAATGTAATTGGTAAATGTTTAAGACCTTTATACAGAAGAGAAGATGATTTCATTTGAACTGTCAGAAGTGTGATCATATCCCGCAGTAAGTTTATTTATTTATTTATTTATTTGGTCACTTTTGTAGAACGAATTTACTCAGACTACATGGGGAGATGATCCGGAATATCTCCTTTCTACGCACTGCTTTTAAATTTCCTACTTTTCTGACAGCTAGAAATACATTACCAGTGTACATAGAAAATGGAATAAAACAGTGAAACTCTGCTACAGATTAAGGTAGGGGAAAAAATGATCTCTATATAAGGGGGAAAAAAAAGCTGGAGATAGAAAATAGCTAGATACTGATACATACTTCAAATATGAGTTGCGGATTGATTTTTGTGCATTTTCTGCAGAGTAGATGCAAAGATGATGCAGAAAAGAGGACAGAACATAATTGTACAACGGCCGATGTAAACAGAGGAATGCAGGCTCTGATGCAAACAAATTTAAAACCAGGAAATGGCTCAGGAGGAATTTCTCACAAACTCTTCCATCCCTTTAAGTCTGTAGCTCTGCATTTCAGAAAGAATGAGTGCTTCCTCAGAAATGGCTTTTAGCATGGCTGCTCTTTTGAAGCATTGGCCTTTCCTATCTCATAAAAGGGAATGATACAAATGAACTTCATTTCTTTATTTTTATACTGAGCATCAAGAAAAACAACAACAACAACAACAACCATATCCGTTGCCATTAAGTTGATTCCGACTCACAGCAACCATATAGGAAGAGTAGAACTGCTCCACAGCGTTTCCAAGGAGTAGCTGTGGATTTGAACTGCTGACCTTTTGGTTAGCAGCCAAGCTCTTAATCACTATGCCACCAGGGCTCCATACTGTACATAAAGCCTGTTGCCATCAAGTCGATTTCAACTCATAGTGACCCTATACGACAGAACAGAACTGTCCTATATGGTTTCCAAAGAGAGGCTGGTGGATTTGAACCACCCATCTTTTGGTTAGCAACCAAACACTTAACCACTGCGCCATACTGAGCATAGTTGGGCTTGAAAAATAGCTCTCTTACATTTGTTTAGAACCTTTTTCCCTCCACTCTCTTTTCCGGCTCATCAAATGACAAAAGTGAAGCCCCTTCAGCAGGCAGGGAACATAACGACAAGATTCCCTCTTAAAGAAATGTCATCTAATGGCTCTTGTAGTCCAAGTGATATACCACCTCTGGAGAGCACGGTCGTCTGACAGTTATTCCTGAGTCATCATAATATATTTGTAACAGTTGTTTCTCTCCCTTAGACACTTGTCAATATGTGCAGATGATGTTTTAACTGGCACATTGTCACCAGCTACGTCAAATCAGGAAAAGTGGATTAGCTGTGAAAAATCTGACTTCCGACCCAAGTAAGACTTAGAGTACTGGCAAGAGAAACAAACACAGATTTCTTCAGAATAGGTGTTATTTTTATTCTTTTAAATGTACAATCTAGGTCTAACTCATAAAGTTCTGTCAGTGACACTACTGCATTGATTGATAAACATTAGGTAAATTTATTGTCTTTCTTGCATCCTAGGAAGATATGATTGAGAAGAATTAGACTATTTAAGTGGAAAATTAGAGACAATTATCAATTTTATTATTTTTTAAGGCATATGGATGGCCAGTACATATTCTTTATATGCTACTTCAATTGGAAAATTACTTAGGGTGTGATTTTTCTCTTTCCAGTAATACATTTTATTTATCTTTGTATCACCAGTGCCAAGGAGCCCTGGTGATGCAACAGTTAAGCGCTCAGCTGCTAACCAAAAGGTTGGCAGTTCAAACCCACCCAGCCACTCCACAGGAGAAAAGACCTGGAAACCTGCTCCTGTAAATATTACAGCCAAGAAAACCCTATGGGGCAGTTCTACTCTGTCACACAGGGTCACTATGAGTCAGAATTGACTTGCAGGCACCCAACAACAACAACCTCCTTAGTGCCCAGTACCACGCTTGATATATAGTAATGGCCCAGTAAATGTTTATCGAATAAATGAATGATTGATTATATAATATAAATTAGTAAAACTAAAATATAGAATTTATATAATCATATTTAAGTCACAAACTGGGTGGCTTAAAACAACAAAAATTTATTCCTTCACAGTTCACAAGACTAGAAGTCCCAAATGAAGATTTTGGCAGGGTTGGTTCCTTCTGCAGGCTCTGAGGAAGAATCTGTTCCAACTGTAATTCTTCTGAGGGTTGCCAGCAATCCTTGTCATTTCTTGACTTGCAGCTGCATCACTCTAATCTTTCCCTCTCTGTTGTTACATGGCCTTCTTCCCTGTGGGTCCGTGTCTTTTGCCTCTTCTCGGAAGAACCCCAGTCATTGGATTTAGGGCTCACTCGGTATAAATACATCTTTACTTGATTATATCTGCACAGACCCTATTTCTGAATAAGATCATATCTACAGGTACTAGAAGGGCATGAATTATGGGAGGGACACTATTCAACTGACCCAGTGGGAGATTAGCATGAAAGTATATTTCCCAATTTTAAAAATAACACTTTATGAAATACTATGTTTCAGAATAACTTAAACAAGACATGTAGAAAAGGTTTTCTCTCCCAAATTATAACAACATTATGATTCAATAAATCAAAATGACGAGATTAGACAACAGGAAAGAAAATTTATTGTGTGTTTTCCTTGGGCTTCAGATTGAACCTAGATGATTTTTAATGTTGCTTCCAATTTCATAAAAATATTTTTCCTACTCAAGATATTATTTTTGTTGTCATAAAATTGACCTCTGCAGAAATAGAAATTTCCTGGTTATACAGTATTTTTACCAAAATAACGCATGTCTTCTATGTTTGTTTGCCAACTGTACCCTCCACCTGTGAGGTATTTTCATAAGGATCGTTATGCCAATAATTTTTTTTTTACATGTTACTGGAAAAAAATTAGCCTAGTGCCATTTATTAAGATACCTCTTGGCGGGGGGAGGGCAAAGTTGGCAAACAAACGTAGAAGACACACATTATTTGCATAAAAATACAGTAATCATTCTTTAATTCTATTTATATATCACCTAATGCCAGCAGATTATGTCCACGGAATTTGCATGTTAGCTATATTTATTGACTAAAGAAGTCTTTCCTCAAGAATCTCTGGAATTTTTTCTTTTATCACAGTATCATTCAACTCATCCTAACTCAGAAGCCATATTTTTTAATAACAATATCAACCTAAAATTCTTTCTCCCTGTTTTAAAACAGGGCTTCGAAACATTTCGTTCTGGTTTGAACCCCTGCTGAAAATTTGCATTTCCACTTCAGGTATACTGAATCAGAATCTACATTTTAACATGATCCCCAGGTTATTCTTATGTATAATAAATTTCAGGAATCACTGCTCTACTAGTGGTTCTCGGAACTGGTTTCTAACCAGCAGCATTAGCATCACCTGGGAACTTGTTAGAAATGCAAATTCTCAGTAGGGATTCGAACCAGAATGAAGCCCTGTTTTAAAATCTCATACTAGCATTTATTGTTTGTAAAATAAGCCATGAAGTATGAGATTTCTAATATTATCTTGACTATTTTTTTTTTATGTGTACTTATATCATTTACCTAATTAAATTGTGTGTTCTAGAGGAAAGTGGGAAATCCTGGTGGCATAGTAGTTAAGAGCTACGGGCTGCTAACCAAAAAAAAGGTCAGCAGTTCAAATCCACCAGATGCTGCTTGGAAACCCTGTGGGGCAGTTCTACTCTGTCCTATAGGGAAGTTATGAGTCAGAATTGACTTGACAGTGGCGGAAGGTGAAGGTGTTATGCTTTTAATAATTTCTAACAGAACATTGCATAGTTCTTATATTAAATGTGTAGAAAGCTCCTAGTAAGTGTCCAACAAATATAAGCTCATTAAAAATAGTTGAAACTCAATAAATAATTGATTTCATAATAATTCAGTATACCTGGAAAGTGTAGGTAATTATATTAAATTAGCCCTGAAGAGCCCTGGTGGCACAGTGGTTAAAGCACTTGGCTGCTAACCGAAAGGTCAGTGGTTCGAATCCACCAATCACTCTGTGAGAGAGTGATGTGGTAGTCTGATTCTGTAAAGATTCACATACAACCTTAGAAGCCCAATGGGGCAGTTCTAGTCTATCCTATAGGGTCGCTATGAGTTGGAATTGACCTGATGGCAGTGAGTTTGGTTTGGTTAGCCCTGTTCATCTTGAGTTATTCTTACACTATATATAAAAACAGTACAAATCAGAACAGCCCATCATTATAGTCTATCCCTTATTACTTGACCATTAATTCCCAGCAATTTTCATCAACTATAGTTATGTTTAACAAGATTCAACACTGATCATAATTTTAGTTTCTATTTTTGACACCACACATAGCGTATATTGTTGTTGTTAGGTGCTGTTAAGTAAATTTTGACTCAAAGTGACCTCATGTGACAGAGTAGAGCTGCCCCATACAACCGAGTAGAGCTGCCCCATAGTGTTTTCTTTATGGGAGCAGACCACAAGGGCTATCTCCTGTGGAGCCACTGGGTGGGTGAGAACTGCCAACATTTCGGTTAGCAGCCGAATGCTTAACTGTTGCGCCACCAGATGTTGCTTATCAACAGCATACAATAATATAAAAATAAGAACTATTACACATAATGTATAACAGTTCCTACTTTTTTATTCTGTTGTGCTGTAGATAAGCAACATTCCCCCTCCCCCAAGAATCCTTTGTATGTCTACCCAAACCAAAGCAACACAAACAAATATTATATGGATCAAGCATCCATTTTGTTTTGTCTTCTCCTACACCATTTTATTTTTCTAATGTGTCCATTCACTTCAAAAACATTTTCAAAAATAACTGATACATTGATTCATTTAAAAATATTACATGCAGAAAAAAAATCAAAGTACTGATAAATGAAACAGAGCTAGTGCCACACAAGTACAGAATTGAGGCTGGAATATATAAAAGTCAAGAAAGAATTACTTAATATAAGTACATAATTAATAGCCTTTCCTTGTTAACCAAAACATTTCTTCATTCTAAATATTGTTTTGGAATTGCAGTTGCAGCCAAAACTCAAATGCCATTCTCCAAAAATGCCACTTTTGAAAAACACTTTTGACAGATTAATTGCAATATAGCATCAAGACTGAAACGCTCTGGAGTTCAAAGGTGGCTAATGAAAGGAAGGTTTCATGCAATCCAGTAGAAATGAAATACCATGGTATACATGGGGATCTGCAGGGTACGTATAGACTCCTGGATGTTTGAGGGCAATGATAGTCGATGACCTGGAAAACTAAGACAAATGGCTATTCATTAGGGGCTTTCATGCAATGCTCAAGAGTTTGGACTTTATTACGATGGTAAGACTAAACCAATGAAAAATTTTTGAAGAGGATATAATAAAATTTGTGTTTTACAAACTCTTGGGACTCTGTGAAGCCTAGAAAGAATGGAAAAGATATATTCAGTATACAATTCAAAAATGAAATATATTTTCCCAAAAGTTCCACGTAATCCTTAGAAGTTATCTTGAAATTCTACATCTCTTAAAATGTTAATTGTGTCATCAAGATATAGGTGTATTTTTGAAACATGAATGGAACATTTAAATTAAGATTTGAAATAAGAAACTTAAATGACTAAATGCTTAAAGGAAAAATACATAGAGAAAATATACAAAACATTAGGTTAAAAAAGAAAGAAAATAATGAACTGCTTATTTTAAGGAAAACAATCAAAATTAGCTTTCCTAGAACAGATATTGAACACTTTCTGAATCTCTTTGTTCACACTGCTAAAGGAGTTAACACTTTAATGTGAACATTAAATTGAAAGTATATGTACTTGTCTTCCGTCCACTAATGGATGTATCCAGAATTATTTTTTTCAGTATTTTCAACACAAATTTCAATCAAATATGTGCCCAAATTATTAAATATATGACCAAAGCAAATATTTAAGATAATCTTCCTTTTTCCTTCAACTGGTATGAGCTTGATCATTCCTTCTAGTGTTTAAATACTGATTTATATTGCTTGAGTTTACTAAAATCAGTGACACCTCTAATTTTATATGACATACGAATGACATAAATCTGCCTGTTAAATTCCAGAAACAGTGTCTGGAAAAATAGCATTAAGTATTATGAATTTATGTTCAAAACATAATGTGTTATGCATTTTTTTATTCTGTAAAATATACATGGCTGGAGAGAAAACATTAGACTAATTTAACTGCCACAATTGTACAATTAAGATTCCTCTTTGGTTTTTCTTGTTCAAGTATAACTAAGAAAGTTCAAAAAGATTTTCCTTTGGGTCGGGTGTGTTTACAAGAGTACTTGATAGTCTTTAGAAATGGCTGCATCTGCAGAGCATAAACGTGTCTTAATTACAGTTTTTTTAGGGTGAACATCTGTGCCCTTCTCTGCAACTATGTAGATACTTTGATGGTAATCTAAGAAGAATATGTGGTTAAATTTGTACACTGTACTTATTTGCTAATTCACTTTATTTAGTGTAAATCAGGAATATTTAAAGGTTTACCTCTATCACTTTTACATATCACTTTACACTTACACAATTTTGTCTTCTGTGATTGGTTTACAGCATAAAATTAGAATCAAATCAGATTTTTAATTGGGATTTTGAGTTGGTAAGAAGGAAATGTAAGATCTCCATTTCTCCTTTCTTTAGTAAACTGCCAGTTTCTTTAGGTGGAAGAGAGAGTTAGTTCCCTACATTCTTGTACTCTTTGATAATCTTTTTGGTTTTAAAATAATATGCAGTATACAAAAGTATAATGTGATTTGTTTTATGAAAAAAAGAAGTTATTTAATTTTATATGTCTTAACATATAAAAGGGAGTCCTGGTGGTGCAATGGCTAAGTGCTCGGCTCCTAACCGAAAGTTGGCAGTTCGAACCCACCAGTTGCTCCATAGGAGAAAAGAACTAGGGATCTGCTCCCGTAAAGATTACAGCCTAGGAAACTTTATGGGGCATTTCTGCTCTGTCCTGTAGGGTCACTATGATTCAGAATCGACTCGATGGCACACAACAACAACAATTATATATAAAAAATAAAAACCCGTTGCCATTCCATCTATTCCAACTCTCAGCAATGCCACTCATTACAGAGTAGAACTGCTCCATAGAGTTTTCTTGGCTGTAATTAATCTTTAAGGAAACAGATCAACAAGGCTTTCTTTCCTGGCACTGCTGTGTGAGTTCAAACCATCAACCTTTAATTTAGTAGTTGAGAGCACGATGTTTGTACCACCCAAGGACATCCTTATTATATAATAATTTTAAAATGAGTTAAAGAATATAATGAGTTGATTTAGTCATAGGACATAAACAGTTGGAAGGAATAGTGGTTTTTTCTGAATTAGCAATTAAGTGAAGCATGGTATATGGTGGTGGTGGGGGGGGATGATCCAGAACAGAAATACTTTTCATAGAAAGACAGGGGACATGGGATGGCGTTCAGAAATTGTTGACAGAACAACCTCACGACTGTCCATTTCTAATCCTTTGGGGGATAGCGTTTTATTTGTCAAAAATATTAGAAATGGACTTTCCCAAGAATGTAGTAGAAATACCTCCTCTGGAAACAATCTTTGTCACATATTGAGTTCAGAAATATACCAGTGAGAAGTGTAGCAAGGACACATTTGAAATTTTTGCTAAGTAGCTAACAGTTCTAAAAATCAAATATCCCTTGTCACTATTCCTTAATCTAAGAATTAGAATCAAGGTATTCAATTACAACTTTTGTACTTCTGGGCAAGGGTAAAATTCACAAAATAATATTTTGGTGCATTTATTGGAAAGTATGGAAGTGATAATGATACAGACTTAGTTGATTAAGGCCTAATGAGCTTTGGAGACAATCACAAATGCTCTCCTTTGATTATAAAATCCTCATTCCTGATGAGTTACGAATTTTTTTAAAGAAATACTGTGAGTTCAAAAACAGCATCAAAAGTAGTAAAATTATTCTCTATATTTAAGAAAATAATTCATAGATTTCATTTTTCTAATACTTTTCAAAAAGTCAATTTTAAAGAGGCATTTCCCAGAAATAAGGTCAATCACCACGAGGAAAGTGAGATTCTTAGGGCTCAGTGACTTTTCAGTTGATTTGTCAGTACAATATAATGTTGAGATTTGCTTGGATGTTGGCGAGATCACACATTATTATTATTCAAACGTGGATATAATTTACCAGAATATCAACTTGGCTTTCTGTATACTCTACATGTATAGAAAAAAGTGTGTCTGTATTTCAAAAGAGAGATTTTTGTTTCAATTAATTAAAATTGAGGCAGATAGCCTCAGAGCCCAGTCCTCCTAAGAGACCCTTGCTCTGGCTCTTCTTCCTACGCTGAGCAGAATAAGCTGCACAGTCATCTAAAATTCTCCTTAACAGAAGTGGCCATAGATGGCCTAAACCAGTTTTAGCAGGTTTTCAACGCCATCTTGGCATTTTAAGTGACCTATTAGCGCGGTAAGTGAAAGATATGTATAAGCACCCTGCCTCTGGGTAGAGATTTAACATGCTAATAAAGGAAAATAGACCTTTTCCTCCAGCCCAGAGAATTGAACCCTTTTCTAGAGAAAATGCATAGTTATCCCCAAGCTCTGAGAACCTGCATAAAGATCAATCCTGAATATTCATGATTAATTTGCATTTCCTTGTCTGCTCTCTGTAAAAGCCCATGTCCCCAAGCTGCCTGCAAGCAGTCTTGGAGGCAGCAACCCTGATTGCTCCTTTCCTTGTGCAACAAAATAAAGGCATCTTTCTGATCTCCCACCTCAGCCTCTTGTTTATTGGCTGTAACAAGTCACACCGAGCAGAGCCTGGGGTTTCCACCCTGCAACAAAAGCATCGCCCTTTGTGACAGGGATGTATATTGAGATAAAAGGGTAAGTCAAAAAGTACTGCTACCAGGGCTCCAGTTCATACATGCACGGGTTCATTCCAAACAAGATGTGTTTAAACATGTCTCTGTGGTCAGTGGATGGCTGCAGACACGTTCTCTCAGTAATGCACTTGTCTTAGTCTCATTAGGGCGCCTTCAAAAAAAAAAAGGATACTTTTTGTGCCATGGAAAAAAAACCATTTTGAGGTCAGGACTAATACCAAATTTTTAATAAAACTCAAGTGGACATTTTCACAAATAACTGAAGCTTTGCAACAAGTTTATGGGAATGCTGCACCATATACAACAATAGTTTTTAGATGGATCAAACATTTTAAGGAAGGTCAAGAAGACTTCAAAAACGAGCTAAGAGAGGGAAGGCTGCTCAGAAGGTTATGGTGACTATTTTAGGATCCCAAAGAGGTAGTCTTGATAGATTTTCTCTAAGGACACAGCACCATCATGGAGGCTTATTATGAAGAAGTTTTAAGAAAATTGAAAACTGCATTGGTGAGAAAAAACCCAGGAAATTTGCACCAAGGAATTTTTTTCTATCACAATAATGCACCTGTTCATTCTTTGAGGGTACCAAGGGCTGTTCTACAAGAATTTTGTAGAGAAACTTAACCACATCCTCCCTTCATCCCTGATCTTGCCCTTTCAGGCTTCTTTTTGTTCCCCAAACTCACAAAACATTTTAAAAGAAACATGACTTGAGTCCTTAAAGGATGCCAAAACTGCCATTTTGATGTGGTTTAAATCAAAGAGCAGAGAATTCTTCAGGATAGGATTGGAGAGATGGAACCACCATCTTCAGAAGTATATAGACCTACATGGAGGATATGTGAAAAGACAATAGCTTCACATTTTGATATTTTTGTTTAATAAAGGTTTCTATGATTTTGTAGCAATACTTTTTGACTTACCCTCGTATATTTTGTAATGTTGTTAGGGCAAGTTGTAAGTGTCTTCAAAATGATTTTCCCTTTTTTTAATCTAGTGACTACAACAAAATCCTTTAAAATGTTTTTTCTCAATTTTTTTAATCCTCCTGAAATAAAAAAAGATATAACTTGAAACACCAACATATTAAAGTAGCTACTAATTTAATTTTATATTGATTAAATTTTTAGATTTCAGGCTAATAAAGGGTGGAAAATATAAAAAAGCTTCTAACTACCAAAAAACAAAAAAAGCAGAAACACACACACAGAAAAACACTACTTCTTACTAATAATCAAAATCCTACTGCCATTACTTACAATTTTCCCTCAAAGGTGTATTTCAGAAGCCTGACTTTTTCCTTGTTTGTTTCCTCATACATCTTCTTGATGCACAGAAAGTTACAAGTAGTTTGCTTAAAATATCTGTGTTCTTCAGGTGTAAATGTAAGCCTTGTTTGAATACCTCTTTCCCTGCATCTTCTCTCCTTAGGAAATATGAAGCCAGCCTACTTCTATCACACTCCAGAATACGTTATGTTCATTTATTTACCTGTTGACATTCCCCGAAAACATATGTATTGATTGCTTATTACGTGCAAAGTACTCTGTTATGTACACGAGAAAATAAAAAGATGAAAATACACAAATCTGTCCTCAAGCTGTGGTTTGTAAGCTAAGTCTTGTATGGAATTTAAGATACATAAATAACTATAGTACATGATAGAGTGATAAATAACATAGAAGAGAAATCAATAAAGTGCTATTGGGCTTCTTGGTTTGGAGAGGTTGTATGAAACTAGGAAATCAGGGATGGTTTCAGAATACTAGCTGGGGCTTAAAGGGCATAAAGAATTTGGATGAGAAGAATAAGTGTGCTTAAAAAATTCCAGATAGAGAAACAGCCTATAAAAAGAGATAAGAAGATTAGAAAGTGAAAAGTGTAGGAAATATGTCTGGAAATAATTCAAGGTGCCTAGAACCCAGGCTTGGTAAAGGGAAATAGTGGAAACTAGATTGGAAAAGAGGTTAAAATTATAGCAAATCTCGATCATTAAGACTAAGCCAGTTAGGTTTTATTATGATAGCCAATGAATAGGGACTTACTTAAATATCAAGCAGAGAAATAACAGCATCGGAGCTGTGCTCTAGAAAGATTATCTGGCTGAAGTTAAACACCAGTTGGAGGAAGGAAATGACCATTGGCAAGAAAAGCCACTAAAGAGGTAATTACCAATATCTAGGTACAAGACGTCCCAGGCTCTATGTGTGGTAGCATCAGGACATGTTGAAGAGGTAGAATGTATAAAACATTATCAGCGATTGGATGTTAAGAACAAGGCAGAGAACAGACAGAGAGTCCTAGATGACTCTACTTTACCCTTGTACCCAGTAGATCTTGTGTAGTAGCTGGTGTCTGTTAGAGAGAGAGAGAGAAACACATATACACGTGAATTTAACCTGAATTACTTCTTCAGCACATGATGTAGTAGAAAGAGAGCATCAAACAGAAATGGCCTTTAAACATTGCCTATATCTATTTAGGAAACCCTAGTGGTGTAGTGGTTAAGAGTTTGGCTGCTAACCAAAAGGTTGGCAGGTCAAATCCACCAGATGCTCCTTGGGAACCCTATGGAGCACTTCTACTCTGTCCTATAGGGTTGCTGTGAGTTGGAATTGACTTGACGGCAATGGTTTTTTTTTTTTTTTTTTTTTTAATGGTTATATCTATTTAAGAAGTCCCTTGGTGACACAAAAGGTTAAGTGTGTGACTATGAAAAAGGTTGGCAATTTGAATCCACCCAGAGGCACCTTGGAAGAAAGTCCTGGCGATCTGCTTCCAAAAGATCATAGCCATAAAAACACTATGGAGTGCAGTTCTACTCTGATACATGTGGGGTTGTCAGAAGTCAGAATCATCTAGACAGCAACTGGTTTAATTTTTGGTTTTGTATCTATTTAAGAGCAGCACAGCCAAAGAAGCAGAAACAATTTGATCTATGTAAGGCTAAGGGGTATTATCTTAACAGATGGATGAAATTAATCATTAGATCTTGTCAAAGAAACGTTCTCAAAAAGTCAGCACTGTGTGATTATGAATAATGCAGTAAGAGGCCTAACTTTCAATTTTGGCTTCTGCCACTTCCTATTCATATGGGGAAATCACTTTACGACTCAATTAAAACAAACAAAACATAAATAATAATACCTGCTTATCTCATGGGGTTATTATGAGTTTCAAATAGTGCATTTATTAGTGCTTTGTATATAAGGAAGGCAAATGTTATTATCATCTGCTGACCTTCTTGGATGGGTTTTATGTAAACAATGGTAGCAATTTCTAGGTTAATTGCTGCAGAGAGGCTTGCCAAAGACCTTCAAAGGGAGGTAGAGACTGTCATTAGCTACAAACATCACACAGGGCACTGTGATCAAGGCCTAGCAAGACTAGATAATTTAGGTTAAAAAATGTGCATTCAATTACAAGTCTGTAGATTTAGATTATATTACATTAAAAAAAATTACTTTAAAATAATCCAACATTTCTTTCTTCCTTGCTACATATTGTTAATCAGTGTTGTTGTTTCAGGTAAGCTCTCTCCACTACAGGGAGGAAGGAATAAAAAGGAAACAGGGGACCTATGTGCATTTGACAGAATATGAAAAGGAGATTGAAAAAATGAGCATCAAGAAGGAACAAAGGTAATGGAATAAATACTACTTTTAGAAATTTGATTAGGGAATTCTACTTCACATAAGATTGCAGCTAAGAGGAAGCTGGGGAGAGTGGGAAGAGCAGTTTCCATCACTGAGCTTGGCACTTTACACATGTTATTTTATTCAATTTTCACAACAATTCTAGAAGATGGGCTTTTATCCTCATTTGTTAGATGAGGACACTGTAAATAATTTGCCTCAAATCACACAAGTAGCAAATGGCAGACAGGGTTCTAGTCAATTCTCTGTGGCTCTTGGACTTAGGCATTTTCCATAATACTACTCGACCAAACTTCTGCCTTTCAAAACGCACTCAGGTGGTTTTCCAGGAAGATCATAGCCTCACTGGCATTTCATCTTCTAAATCTAAACATCTATATATGTAGGGCATATCTCTATAAAACAGGGCAACAAGATACATTTCTTCGATGAAGATATGTAAGCCAGAGGACTTTAGAGCTGAAAGGATGCTCACACATCATCACAGCTAATGTTCTCATTGAGGACAATTATTCCCTGAGAAATAAAATAATTGTTCCAAAAGCACTCAACAAATGCTCTTTCTGTACACTCTGCTGTAGCTTTCCAAAGCATTGTTAATGGTAGATAAATAGATTCAAGCTTCTAAGTATTACTAAGATCTAAAGCCAATCAGGGATTAATAGAGTACTGTCTAATACATAACTAAGTGTTAAAACATATAACTTATCACTGAAAGATAACAGAAATGTCATTGCCAATGGCATGGTACATTAGCAAAAGTGGCCTGTATTTGCCAGAGGAGTCAGACTTCATTTTTATGATTTCATATTATTATCCAGGTATTTATTGCTAAGTGATATTCTTAACATGATCACCAAATTTCTGGAAGGAACTCTCACTACTACCTGGCATCATTACAACTCAATTTGCCCAGCAACCCTGGCGCTTTTAGTTAGTGCCTATCTCTGCATCGAACCAGAGGTTTTCTTAATAACGGCGTTTCCTTTTAATGGTCTCTTCTTAATGTCTCCCTTTATCCATTCCTAAAACTAGGTTATTGCTTTAGCCTACAGTTTGATCGACATGACAAGAAAAATGGTGCGGTAAATGTGCCCTCCCTTTCTCTTTCATTATAGCTAATACCTGTAGATTTTAATAGGAAACATCAGGACAAGTAACAGAAATGTGCTTCTTTGATCGCTACTTAGTCAGTGGTAGAATATAGGATTTTAAAACGCATCTTGCAATACCTCTTACTGACTTGTAAGGTGAATATAGACATGCTAGAAAAACCTTTATTAAACTGCATGCAGAATTAAGAAAGTGCAGGTAACAAATTGAGAATAATTCTTGTCGTGAGGTGCCACCAAGTCAGTTCCAACTTATAGTGACCCTATGTACTACAGAATGAAACACTGCCTGATCCTGCACCTTCCTCATGATTGTTGTTATGCTTAAGTCCATTGTTGCAGCCACTGTGTCAATCCATCTTGTTGAGGGCCTTCCTCTTTTTGCTGACCTCAGTGGAGTTAAGCATGAAACCTGATATAAATTAATGCAGTATTTTAGGGTTTAAAACCCTTATTTAGGAGACAAGAATATATCCCCCATCACTCTGTCATATGAATAGCGATAGTTGAGACTCCATTAGGGTAAAAGTGTGGTGTGAGCTACTTTAAAAAGTCATGCTTCAGTTCTCTCTTCGAGTGCTGTGCACCTAATGAGAAACAGATGTTAAAGTCACACATGACCAAAAAATAAACAAACATAAAGCATCCTCAGAACTGACTTTTCATGAAGTTAGACAATTTAAAGTTTTTTATAGATTAGAATTATTCATGCACAAATGCAGAAAAAAGAAATCTATGCAGCCAAATTTACCACTAGCTAAAATCAAAAAACCCAAACCCGTTGGCATCGAGTCGATTCCAACTCATAGCGACCCTACAGGACAGAGTAGAACTGCCCCCATAGGGTTTCCAAGGAGTGGCTGGTGGATTCAAACTGCCACCGACCTTTTGGTTAGAAGCCAAACACTTAACCACTTCAACACCAGGGCTCCACTAGCTAAAATAGAAGGAATAAAATCAGATTGAGTCAGAGAACCTAGTGCATTATCGCATATACTAGTAGAGTAGAGGGTCACTTACCACCCCTGCCTTAACCAATTCACCAGACAAAATGAGGCTAGCTGTTCGACTATCAACTGAAACCTCTCATGTGCTGAATGCTAAAGCTAAGTAAGCTAGTCTTAATATGCGCCTGTACTTCAGCTCTCTCCAACTACTATAGATTGAATAGGGATTTCCAAAAAGATATGTTGAAGTCCTAACCCCTGTAACCTGTGAACAAGTCTTTGTTTGGAAATAGGGTCATTGAAGATGTTCTCAGTTAACATGAGGTCATACCAGCATAGGGCGGCTCCTATTTCAATCTGAGTGGTGTCCTTGTACCCAAAACCCATTGCCTTTGAGTCAATGCCACACATAGCAAACCTATAGGACAGAGTAGAACTGCCCCATAGGGTTTCCAAGGCTGTAAATCTTTATGGAAGCAGACTGCCACATCTTTCTCCCATGGTGGCTGTTGGGTTTGAACCACCAATCTTTCGGTTAGCAGCCGAGTGCTTAACCACTGTGCTTCCAGGGTTCTTGAGTGTCCTTATAAAAGAGAAGAAAGAGTGAGAGAAAAACAGAGCGAAAACAATCATGCAACAACAGAACTATGCTGCAGAGGCAAGCCAAGGAATGTCTGGGGCTTCCAGAAGCTGGGAGAGACAAGAAAGGACTTGCCCTAGAGCCTTCAGAGAGAGCACGTCACTGCCCACACCTCCTGAATTTGACCTCCTAGCCTCCAGAACTGTGAGCAAATGAACTTCTGTTCTTATCAGCCACCCAGTTTATGGTATTTTGTTAAGGCAAACTCAGGAAATGACTACACCGACTGAGCTGCCTGCCTACCAAGAATTACTTTTGATTGTTCTCAAGCTTGATCTTCATATTGTAATTAGACTCTTTGCCATTATCTAATTTAATTAATATGATCTCTCTAGATCTCTCTATTGTAATTATTTATCTTGTAATTATGTGATTTAATGAAATATTTTATACAATCAGAATTCATCAAAATTAAATGTAAAATGGACAGCTTTTTTTTTATGAAACCAAGGCGACTTCTCTAGAAAGACAAAATGAAGGCAACACATCAAAAAAAACCACAATAGTTGAATTACATGTTGGTTAAATGTGTGAAAGTTGGAGAAAAAGCCATGCAAATCTAGAAGGATCATGCATCAAAACTCTTTATGTTTGTCTTTAAGTTCGAGATCCACTTTAAAGCTTACACAAATGTAAGAATAATAGTATGGTTAGGCAAAATAAAAAATGCAACTCGATTAAGGAGACTCATACCAAAAAATAGTCCTGGCCTTATATAAAGAAAGATTGGCAAATGCCTGTACATTTACATGTTTTAAATGAAAATGTTTTATTTCTGCTTTGGCCAACTTATTTAAATAATGAACCACATACATAACATTAGCTATGATGGTCTGTCCAGATAACTGTCAGGGCTAAAGAGATACAATTCTAGGCTGCTGCCCATATGTGTAAGCATACCCTCTCCTGGGGTGTTTAGGTTGTAAATCTACATTGTGACCCATGTAGTGAGTCACGTAGCCCCTGGAAAATAAAACTAGGTGGGGTAAGGCTTTCCTTGTCTTTCTTCTACAGCACCAAGTGGGGGTATGCGTAGAGTAGTCTCCATTCCACCCGGGAGGAGCAGCTCACCATGGTACTGTTCCTGTTGTTTACTGTCTGCTTTCTGTGAGTAATTCAACGCCTTTCATTTACCAAAGCTTTGTGTCTCGTGTGTGGATCCATCAGACCAGATGGACGTAGCATCTGTAGAGGGGTTGATGCTGCTGGTTGGGGTCCTCATCCTAGTAGTCTTGTGGCTGCTTGGGATCTAAGATCACCATTGAGACAACCTGCGAGTGCAGCTCAACCATTATACTTAATTACAAAGAATTACAAATAGCTGTGCTGAAAATACTAGCAAGCAGTTTTAACCCAGATGCCTTCCACAGAATGTAAGAGGTGCAGAGCAGAAATTTTATTTTGCCATGGTCACCTTGTCATTTGTAGGCAATCACCGTGACTGTGAAGAGAATATAATTGAGGCTGACTTGTTAGTTTCCTGTGCATGTGGACTAAAGTGGGACAGTCAATCTTGACATATTTAGTGGACACACCTTCTGTACAGCTCTTTGTGCAATGAACATGCTTTAGCCCAGTGGTTCTCTAATCCTAGAAGCATCAGAATCACCTGGAGGCTTGTTAAAACCTAGACTGCATTGGCCCCTCCCTCTGAGTTTCCGATTCAAGACATCTAGGGTGGGGCTCTTGGATTTGCATTTCTAGCAAGTTTCCAGGTGATGCTGCTGCAGCTGGTCCAGGGACTGCTTTTTAAGAATCACTGTTTTAAGCATATTTAAAAAAAAAAAAAAATCAAGACATTTTTACTCTGGAGTAATTTGCAATCTAATAAAACAGACGTGCTGAAATCACACGCAAAAAAGCAAGGCATACACATAATTCAATATATAAATTAACTGATCGGTTGTCCACTGATGCATTCCAAGACCTGCTGGAGTTCATGATAGGAAAAGATTTTGGAAGAATTAGTGAGGACAGAAAATCCTCTTTTTTTACCCAACAATCAAGCAGGGTGATCGAGCACTTGTGTGCACAAGCAAATGTCGACTTCAAGTGTGCTAAGACACATTTTAAAATAAGACAGATAAAATTATATCTTTGTAACATTTCTTAAAATTTGACTAAGCTGTTAAGCTTCTCACTAGCTACCTTGTCATGTCTATATGCCTATCTTTCCTTCATCTTAGCATTCTTACCTGGTATTTCTTTTTCTCTTCTTAATATTGCCTTTTCTCACTCTATTTAGATACAGTCATTACTACAGATGAGGTTTGTAAAGTCAATATTTAAATAATAGTGTCCACTATGCTACAACCTGATCCTAAAGGTTCAATTCTGTACATTAATGTAATAGATTAAAACCTATTCGGAAAACATTTATCAAGGAAATTTAAATTGTGAGGGAGAAAGGAAAATCCATTCAAAGAGAGACTCCAGGTTACGTTTTTTATTCCTCTTTCAGGACTGATTATAGAAATAACTTTTCTGGAAAGCCCTGAGGATAAAGAGGAGCACAAACTGTGCGCTTAAATGAAAACAGATTTAATCACATGATCTGTGCTGGAATTATTCCCGTTCAACATTTCGAAGATGTACTAATATTTTATACCATCTTGCCCGAGCCCTGGGTCTTGTGAGCAGTAATCCATCCTGAGTTCATTTTACAGTTGTTAGCTCCTTAACCAGAGATGGGTAGGTGCTTGCCTTTATCCACAGATATACTCTCTGTAAAATGGTACTTCTGAGGTCAGGACAATGAGTCACCTTTGTGTTTTTCTTTTAAACTATACATTTCACACTGACTCGATCAGTGGCCTGGAAGAAGGGTCTTGGGAGGGAGTATTTTTTCAGTGCTAAATGAGAACCAAGAAAACAATATAAGGCCCTACATTAAAGAACTATGATTCTACAATGCAACCACGCCTTGCTTTGTAATGGGATGTGCACCTTTTAGAAGAACAGCTATTCTAAGTTTTAGGTACAAAATACACATAGGAAACTTACTCTGTGTATATGGCAAAAATAAATGGTAATGATCACAGCTCTAGGTCTTGTAAACAGAGTGGAAAACCAAACTCCGATAATACTTTCATTAAATACAAAAGAATCTATGTTGAAAATCAGTCTTCATGAGAATAATGCATAAACACTGTGCATTCTGGATATTAATGTGATCACTGAATGCAATTACAGTATGGCATTAAAACCTAATTCATTTTGAATATCATGCTATCTAAAAGAGAAAAACATCACAATGCATTACCCTACAGCACCATATTTGACAAGTATACTATTATAGATCTGTATTTATCAGTTAAATAAGAAGATATTCACTCCCACCCACCCAACCCCCCGGGGCATACTATACACTTCAAAGAAGCCATGAGTTTTTATTTCTTCAGCTAGACTTAAGGACTCCTCGAGGTTAGGAAATGTCATTTTGCATCCTTATCTTTTTATTGTTCTTAAATAAAGATTTATTAAATGTTATTAAAGACACAAAATCTAGGAACACTGTTATTTTTGTTGGTTTTAGAAATTGCTTTAATTATATGTACATTAAACCAAATAAAACACCAAACAAACAAACCCAATGTGGTCGAGTCAATTCCAAATCATAGCAACCTTACAGGATAGAGTAGAACCGCCCCATGGAGCTCCCAAGGAGCACCTGGTGGATTCAAACTACTGACCTTTTGGTTAGCAGGCATAGCTCTTAACCACTGCACTACCAGGGCTCCATGTGTACATTAGCGAGTTAAAGTTTTACACACATAAGAGGTTTAGGATTTTGTGTCTTGCATAGCCAAGGCAATATGTAAGGTTAGGATTTTTTGAAATCTAGCAAATAAGGGAGAAAATGTAGGTCATTCAATTCCATCAACTTGCACTTTGCTGCTGAATTGGGAAGATGACAAAAGTTCATCAGGCAAGTCACCTTCAAGCTGTCAATATATGACCTTTGCCTCAAGGGAAGCCACGCAGAAACAAGACACTTCGAATTTTTCCACTGTATCGGCAATCCCTACCTAATTGTTTAACAGCAAGGATTCCGGCAATCTGCACAGCAGATGTGACTACCTCGCTCAACACTTGCATAGGAAGAAAATAAGGGCAGAAGAGTCATATGCTAATGGTGAAGATGCATAGCGAAACTGCTGCATGAGCACAGAGAACACAACCCCTCTCCGGCCATCTGTCCCACCATGTGTGCTGCACATCACAAGAGGATGTGAGAAGGGGTGGACAGCTGAGTGCAACTTACAAATAAGTCTTTCAGAGTGGCAATATGATGGCTTTCAACAGCAATGTGATACTAGATTATCATCGTTTTTATTAATACTGCAAGTGATACTACTGTTACTTAAAGGACAAAAGGTTGTGCATATTAGATATTTTTTTTTAACAAATTAGTATCACATTATCCCAGACTTTTCCTCACTGCATTGTGATGTTCTTTCTTGAGTGTCACAGAAAGTTGCATTTTCAGCTGAGATGCAGGAAACGCACATGGCAGTTTCTTGTGCTTGACACTCACTATGCATATATGGAAGAAACAAAGGTTGAGAAAGTTTGCTGCAGGATACCACAGACCAAGTTAACGTTTACAAAGTTCTGAGCCAAGGGGGTATCTACATTGCTGGATTACCTGGTTTTAGTATTAAAATCAAGAGATCCTTGGTGATGCAATGGTTAAGCGTTTGGCTGCTAACTGAAAGGTTGGCAGTTCGAACCCACCAGTGGCTCTGAGAGAGAAAAGACCTGGCGAGCTGCTCCCATAAAGCTTACAACCGAAGAAACCCTATGGAGGAAGTTCTAGCCTGTCCTATAGGGTCACTATGAGTCGGAATAGACTCATGGGCACAAAAAAACAACAATATTGAAATCAGGTCAGAACTCAGCATACCAGTGGATTCTGAGTGCTTTGAGAAGTGATTTCCCACTAGCTTGCCTGATCATCTCTATACCAATCTCTTTTCATCAACACCCTTATGAGGCTAGGTAGGGAGAGTGAGACTAATGTTTCAAAAAACTTTAAATTTAATGGTGTATCAGCATCATCTTGTCAGGTATGCTGCTTCTCATGCCTCACTCAAGATCAGCTGAATCAAAAACTGGAGATGAGTCCCAGCCAGCTCTATTTTCACCAGCCCTCCAGATAACTACCTAAACTGTGAGAACTACTGTGCAGTTGAACACGTGTTAAATTGACAGTACAAATAGTGTGTGGCTGGACATTTCTTGTAGTAACATTTCATTAATATTTTAGCGTGGTTAAGATGTCATATTACCTAATCCTTACTCTCAAAGCCAAAATGTTCATGGCCCGAGAAATGCCGCTCCTAGCACACACACCTTGATTAATAAAGCTTTGTTGAATGGTTTGAAGGATGGAAACATTTCCGTAACATGTAGGGAAGCAGCATGGAAAGGCAGGATTGGGTGATAGATGCACCCAGACACTGCTGCCTTTAGGCGATGGCGGAACTCAGATGCCTCCCTAGAGAAGAGAGGGCTGGAGGGTGTGTAGGTGAGAGCAGGAACCAACTCGCTATGTGCTGTGTACCATAGTTATTAATTAGAACAGAATAAATCAAAATAACCAAAGAAAAAGCTTAATTTGTGTTTCTGAAACTCAACCTATTAATCTACCCAAAAAAAAAAAAAACCAAACCCACTGCCATCTAGTCGATTCTGACTCATAGCGATTCTACAGGACAGAGTAGAACTGCCCCGTAGAGTTTCTGAGGAGGACCTGTTGGATTCGAACTGCTGACCTTTTGGTTAGCAGACATAGCTCTTAACCAGTACACCACCAGGGTTTCCTGTTAACCTACATTGAGGCATAAAAATTAACCCTGTCTAAAAAAAAAAGAAAAAGGCTTCATGATCTACTTAGAAATGAACTATAAACAAACAAACAAAAAGTTATGATATTTCTGAGATATATTTGTGCATGTTTGTATAAGCATAGTTGATGCAGGCAATCAGCTTTTCAGAGCTGTTTCTTAAAAAGTAGAAACTACTTTTGGCAAGTTTGATAAGAAAAAGCTTTTTGAAGGGTTCAGGATATTGACTTATGACTTAGAAAACAGACAAACAAACCCAAAAAACAGTTCGTTGCTTTCCAGGTAGACAAAGGAAAAAGATCAGTCAAGAAGGAATATACTTAGAATGTATATGGACCTAGTGGAATCAAAGTTCATATTCAAACCAATGAAGTATGTAGGGGTTGAGGTCAGGGATTAATATGCAGTACATAGAGAAAATGTATCATTTCTTTCAGAAAAAATACAACAGGATATATATTTTACTGACTGACTTTTAGATAATAAACAATTTTATACCAGCTGTATAGATTTTAGAAAAATGCACACACACTGGGTTTTCTGCGTTATTGGACCTATGATAAGCAGCTTGCTGATATTGAAATAATAAGATAAACTTCAACTAGATACAATGACAACATTGAGTCTGGAATTTCAGGACAAAAACTTCAAAACTCTTGTCCATTTCAATGTTATCTGAAGATATTGTATATTCCTCTCCTGTTTGAAGAATTTCAATAAACTGTACATTGAAACACCTGTAAACAATCTGAAGAACTTAGGGAGTGATAAGCCATAAACAATTGGAACTTCTGTAGTGAAGTGACATTGTAATAAGTATAGCAGATGACACATATTGCAGCAGAAAAAAAGAGATAGAAAGTGGATTTCGGTTGTTTAAAAAGATAAAATCACATTATCTTCCATGGTCTATAAGATATGATCTTATCTGTTTTCCCTGGGGACCCAGAAGTATAACCCTGATTCAAGTGGAGAGATATTCATGTCAAACTTCTGTAAGAGAAATACAAAGAAATGTTTCTACCAGTATACACAATGCTTGCAAAGCTATCCAGTTATCCCATCTCTAGCCTTGCAAAGAAAAAAAAAAAAAAAGAAAATAGAGAGCTGCTCAAGTTTTATTTCTTTGTAGAAGAGAGTATTACATTCTACATATAGGAATTTAAAGTACTTCTCCTTCTGAAGACTATCCACTTGGCAACTCTCCGTCACTTAGGGACAGTGTTTTAATTCCCTAACTCTATCAGATCTTCAACTTGTTGTTCTTCTGGAGTCAAAGGTACTTTTTGAATTTACAAAGGATTAACATTCATTCTGGGAGGAAATACAGCTTTGGCAATTGACAGTAAAGGAAACATACTGGACAAGTATTTGGAACATCTATTTGTTTTATAGTGACACAAAATATTTGATCTGATTAGAATGTATGACCGTTCTCAAATAATAAGGGAAACTTCAGCATATAAAAATGATCATATGTATTTTAACTAGCTACCATAGGAGTTAAAGATTACTCAAAAGAAGAGAATTTTCTTTTTTTGTCAGCCTTTGTAATGTTTTGTTTTGGTAATGAAATTAAATAAAATTGAGTTTTTATGATTTAAAGCAGTTTTCTCTTGGAAAAAAAAAAAAAGCCCTCGTCCTAAATCAGACTGGGAAGTATAACAGAAAGCTGTTAGAAGGCCATATCAGAAAAGATAAGCATAAAGCTAGCCAATTAAGCAGTCAAATTCCTAGGAAAGAAAAGGAGTAAAAATTTAAGCAAGCCCTGTTCATGTGATTTTAATAATAAAGAAGTCTCTTGATTCTTTCATTTCTCCTTGAGAAAGATTTCAAACTGTACAGACCTCCCTGTAAGCATTTTATCTACTAGTAGTTTTAAAACTTTCAAACTCTCATCCAGACTATGCTTTGAAACTGCAGAAAATTAGACAGGAGTTTTTAAGTTGTCTCTAAATGGCTATAATTAAACTGTCACTTAGAACTTTGCCATGTATACCAAGGGCAAATTCAATGTGATATGGGATGTATAAGAGTAGAATTATTAAAAGAAAAAAGAAATCCTGTGACTTGGCATAGACACTTGTGTAAAGGGTTCAGGTTAGGAACTCTAATATTAATTTCTTCTAAAAAGAAGTTGTTATATGAAGATCAGAAAGGGTTGGTGAATAGAAGAAAACTATTACAGCCTTTCCTTTCACAGCTATGCTTAAGCGTGAACTCTTACTCAGGAAATCTATTCATTGTTAAAGTTTTCATCTTCTAAACTCCCTGTGAAAACAAATGTGCTTCTTGAAACTGACCCTAACTCACATTCAGTGGGTACAGATAGGTCAGTTTCTTTCAAGTGCATCTAACAAGAATAGGCCACCTAGCCCATGGGTAAGAAAAAACAGCTGATGAGACCTAGAAGTAGGACGATATTAATGCCAAGAACGGCAGAAGAGATGGCTACTATTAAACAATACAGTTTCTAAGCTGAATTAAAAAAGTATCCTCTTTGAGACAAGAAGGGAATTACCAATGGCTAGATTCTTAGCAACTTAAAATACTTAAAATGGAAGTAAAGCTATATGACATTTCTGTTGTACTAATTAAGATGGTGTTTGAGTGATTTTATGAACCTACTCCTCATGATCATTTAGTCATTTAGTAAACTATTTCTTTTTACAGAAAAAATAAAAACTATTTTCAGAGATGAAATTAACATTTATTAGACCGTTACATTTCAAGAGTCCAGATCTGTGATTTTTTCTATTACTAAAAATAGTCTTCAACTATTATGTATAATAATTATATCCTTAATTATTTCCTATAAGCGAGAACATACCTTACATTTGAAAAAACAGAATATAGCTCACATTAAATGTTATCAGGCATTAAATTCTACTGATCACCCATCCAACTTGTCAGAATAGAAGGAGAATTACATTCTGAGCATTTCTCTTATAAGGAAAATGAGATGCAATAAGGACAAAAAATGGCCTGCCTCTAAAACAGTACTTCCCCAAAATGTAAGTAACAACAATCTTTTGACTCTGCTTCATTGCATTTTTAACCGTATAAAATTGGTTTAAAAGCTCTGTCTCCCTTTGCCTTTCTTCTAAGAAAATTTGAGTTCTTAGTATTCGTATTTCATTTGAAATGCTCAGAAACACCGTATTTCCTAGGTGGAGGTGCAATGTCAGTTTCAAGGATGCTACACATCAGAGTAAACTTGCTAATCGGTTCCAGTTGTTTTCTAGGAACTATGAAAGCTTCCTAGTTACTCCAGCAGCAATTCTGGAAGAAGCAAGTCTGCATCCAGCTAACAGTAGCAACAACAAAAAGACAGTGTCGCTATGGTTTTCAACAAGAAGCAAACAACTTATACATCTTGCTTGTGCCAGCGTTTTGTTTATGCCCTAAAACCAGTCTTCTCATTTTCTGGAATTTCTAACAATCACTCCGATTTTCTGAATTCTCATGTTGCCCCATATGCAACACTATATTAATATCACCGTGGAGAAGCAACTGTAAAAAGATTCTAAATAAAAATAAATAATACTAAATTTCCATAGCAAACTAATCTAACAGAGGAGGAATAAACAACATTTAATGATGTAATGTTTACACTCAAATGTGTTAATTGATTATTTCTTTATGTCAGGCTGTTAATTCTTCATAGGTCATTTAAAAAAACACAAATCCGTTCCCTTTGAATCGATTCCGATTTATAGCGACTCTCTAGGACAGAGTAGAACTGCCTCAGAGTTTCTAAGGAGTGGCTGGTGGATTCGAACTGCCAACCTTTTGGTTAGCAGCCAAGCTCTTAATCACTACACCACCAGGTGACCATTATTAAATATACCTGCTTGTTGTTTTCCCTAAATGTGTTTGTTTCTTGGTATTTAAATTTCATTCAAAGAATCTATATTATATCACTGCATTCAAGTGGAAATACCTCTAATCAAAATACAAATACTAATTTTGCCAATATGAAGCTTATAAAAAACGATTAACACATAAGTAATAAATTTTCTAATTGTTCATCCCAACTATGGACATTACGAATATTTGATCTTTAGTTTTAAATTATTTATATATTTCCTTTGATGACTAGTTACCTTATTTTAAAATGTCATAAAAACTAATGTTTACCTGTGTGTATCTATTGAGTGCAAAGAGAGACAGATGGTTGAAACATATTTATTAGGTAAGTAAACATGAAGAATATACACATTGGGTTATCAGAAGGTAAAACACTAATAAATATAAATTGTATCCATACTGTAATTTTTCCTGACACCCTTTGTACCTCACCCCATCCTTAAAAACCATTAATCCAACTGTTAACTCATCAAATGCTTGTTTTCTCTGATCCATGCCAAAAAATTAACCAGAGGGTATTTCTAATTATCTAAATAAGCTGTTTATGGATATTGTGCAAATAATTAATAAGACTTAAGATGATATGATCAGCAGTGTCTCAGAGCTTTTATCTTCTTTTTTCACTATATTTATAATTTAAATTAATAGCTTGTGGTAAAAAGGTTACGGATTTTTTAGAGGATTCTATGAGTTACATTACAGGAAGGCAGTCAGGTTTTACTGTAATAAGAGTTAAATGGGTCCAGTTATATTTTAATTCTAACAGTGCTTTCAAATATTGCCTGTCTGGTAGAGTTTAATAGAAACCAAAATCCGGTTTAGAACTCTGGGGAATAATATGTCAATCTTGAGAGAAATCATGGAATGTGAAAGTTTTTGGTGGACAGACACTTAAATGTGTTAAATGTAGCAAATGGAAGAATGTTAACAGCTATATTTTCTGTTTTGTTCTAAGAAATATATCTGGAAAGGAAAAGGGAGAAAAAGTACCTTTAACTAGAGTCAAAAATGTAGGTAATACATCAGTTTAACGATCCATGAGAATCTTCTCTTACACATATACAATTTATATATGTTTGCAGTGATGTTGCATAGTATCCCTTAGTCTAAAACACAGCCTTCTGTCTGCACTGTTCAAGAACGAATACAACACCATTATAAATTTTTCTCTTAACATTATAACTCACTACTATTTTATGAAAGTGACATGAAATCTTCCATCTCAATAGCAAATCTTGTGAAATGAATTCCTCTTTCCATTACTGAAGGTTGGTTTTTGGTAGACTTTTTGAAAGTCAGATATTGCCTTTAAATTTTTTTTTGCTTCTCTCACTCCTACTCTACAATATGCTGTGTAAGGCCTCAACTGTTATAAAGAGAAATGCCTTAGTTTACATTGATCAATTGATAAATTAAGTTTTGTTGTTACTGTTGTTAAGTGCCATCCAGGAGGCTCTGACTCCTAGCGACCCTGTGTATAACAGAACAAAACCTTGCATGCTGGTGCACCATCCTCACAACAGGAGGTATATTTGAGCCTATTGTTGCAGCCAGCAGGTCAGTCCGTCTCAGTGAGGGTCTTCCTCTTTTTTGCTGACCCTCTACTTTCCCAAGCATGATGTTTTTCTCCAGGAATTTGTCCCTCCTGATGACATGTCCAAAGTAAGTGAGACGAAGTCTTGTCATCATTGCTTGTAAGGAGCATTCTGGTTGTACTTCTTCTACGACTGATTTGTTCATTCTTATGGGCAGTCCATGGTATATTCAATATTCTTTACCAACACCACAATTCAAATGCACCGATTTTTCTTCGGTCTCTTTTTTCCTTGTCCAGCTTTCACATGCATGTGAAGAGGTTGAAAACACCAGGGCTTGGGTCAGGTGCACCTCAGTCATCAAAGTGACCGCTTTGCTTTTTAACACTTTCAATAGGTCTTTCGCAGCAGACTTTCTCAATGTAATACATTGTTTGATTTCTTGACTGCTCCTTCCATGGGCTTTGAAAGTTTAAGTGACATGAATGTTTTACACAATCAGGGAATACAACCCACTGCCGTTGAGTTGATTCAGATTCAACGACACTATAGGACAGAGTAGAACTGCCCTATAGGATTTCCAAGACTATAATCTTTATGGGGGGTGGGGCCCTGGTGGCACAGTGGTCAAGAGCTCAGCTTCTAACCAAAAGTCATCCGTTCAAATCCACAAGCTGCTCCTTAGAAACTCTATGGGGCAATTCTACTCTGTCCAATAGGGTCACTGTGAGTTGGAATCGACTTGAATCCACAGCTGCTCCTTGGAAACTCCATGGAGCAAGTTCTACTCTGTCCTATAGGGTCGGTGTAAGTTGGAATAGACTCAATGGCAATGGGTTTGGTTTGGTTTGGGTTAATCTTTACAGAAGCTGACTACCACATCTTTCTCCTGTGGAGCCGCTGATGGGTTCTAACCACCGACCTTTCAGTTAGCAGCTGAGCATTTAACTCCTCTTCATACAGCATAGCCTTACTAATAGTAGTAAACTTACCTGTAATTATTTATTAATCAGATAATTTGTTATAAACTAATTACACTACTACCATGCAAAAAGATATCACAAATTATGATATTGTAAAAATATCCTAGTTATTGGCAGAAGTGGAGGACTACTTAATTCTGAATTAATGACAACATGGGGTGATTTCCAACACTATCATGCATGTGTTAAATGGTAACATCACCTCTTAAGGTGAACGTTAATTTATTGGGAACAAAACACCAGAGTTCTGCTGAATAGGCCAAGTTATTAAGTAATCACTAAACTTCAGCTTTGCTACATGATATCACACTATCTCAGTTCTTTACCTCATTTAATAATAAGACAATTATCCTTGCATTTTTAATAATTCTCAAGAATTTTACTTTCTACCAAGAAAAAAAAATAGTTTGTCAATTTAATGGACCTTGAGACACTGAAATCAAATATCGAAATAACCATTAATCACTCTGCACTCTAAGCAGACTATAATATGATACTATTTTGGAGGAATGGTCTTCATGGATGCACTCCTCTAAAAATAAAAGAAAACAAAGCACCTCAGTATTGAAACCACTGTATTACCTATTTCTTTTCCTGGCTATACAGTATTACCAATTACCTGACTTTCTTCTTCAGCCAACCGACTCAGCAAGAACAATCCTTGCTTTTTAATTGATTCCTATTCACCCTTCAAATGCATCTACAAAATTATTTCCAGAATGAAATTTCCCATAAAATTGCAAAAAGTTTGCTGCTTCCTCCTCTGAGGTCCCTGAGTAAGTTTACTGACAAACCTCTTTTACTGCAATTATCACCCTGGTGATTTTTTGGAGCTTCCCAAATGCAGGACCCTATTCCATTTATGGCTCTGTCTCTAGAGTATACTCTGTGCCTGGTGCTTATTTACACCAGTTATTGAGTGGATAAATAATTGCAAGAATTAAATAGATATAAATAGGACTCCTTGCCCCCAAACTGATATTGGGCAGTTTTTAAAAATCAGCTTGCTATTATATGGGTCCCCTGGAATAAATTCAAATCCCCTGGAATAAATATCTAAGGTGAGGTTGATATTTGAAAATGTATTTTCAAAGAGTCTGTATTAGAGGATTTCATTAATTTATAGCAGTCTCATTTTTAAAAAAAATGTTATCTAAGATCAATCAAAGTAAAGATATATTTCCCTTAAATAATTGTACTTGCTGACAGAATTGACTCCTCTGGCCTAAAAGGAATGGGGACATGTCATTTATATTTATGAAACTGGGAGATGTATGACTATGTTTACACTCATAAGAACTGTCTTCCCTACTCACTGGAAATAGAATTACTCTGTATTGGATAATGATTTTAACTTCAGTGAGCTGACTTCAGTTTTTCTTTTTTTTTTAATTTACTGGATTAATATAGATTTCACAGTGACTGTTGACAAGGTTGAAAGCTAGTCAATGAGGTATTTATGATTTTATCAAAATTTTCTTCCCTTTCTACTCCCCTCCCTAACCACTTCATATACTTTTCCAGTAATATTTAATGGTTATATATGACTTTAAAGATATCCAGGTTTGACTTGGAATGCAAGAAGTTTACAGACTTTGCCGTTAATGATATTATCCTCTTTTAATATTTAAAAAAAAAAAAAAAAACTCATGATCTTGATCCCAGTATTGGGACTGAATATTCACAAAAGTCAATAAGTAAAAGTTACAAAAGTTTTTTTGTAATCTAAAGGCAGATTATTCCTATTTTATAGGACACTGTTGTTTATACGGTTGGGGATCATGAATACTTGTTTCAAAATCCTCTTTTCCAATATACATTTTCACAAACACATATTCATTCAGATCCCTTGGAAAAAGGCATTTCTTCATACATATGTAAAGATGTGGCCCCCAGAGAGTAAAGCCTGCATATATATTCAGGGCAAATTTCCAAGAGATGAAATTAGTAACAACCAAGATAAATAATCTGTATTGAATTAGCCATATTTTTATTATGCCTTAAATTATTCCAAAATAGGTGCTGATGTACAGTTTTCATTTAAATAGTGTGTGCAAACTATCTTGTTTCTCCCACTCATGCGTTTTTCTTAATCATACCTCTTTGTCTGACACTTAAAGCATGCGTTTGTAAAATGGTTGTAGTGACAGAAACCATGCAATAGATAAACTCTTCTTATTTTATGAATAACATCACCAGATTAAGATATTAGGCATTTTTAATTTTGGCAGCAAACACTGACCTATATAATGCATCTTAAAGTTTCATCACAGGGCTCATTTATAACTGTGTATACACAGCTTCAAGGAGCCCTAGTGGTGCAACTCTTAAGTGCTCAGCTGATAATCGAAAGGTGTGGGTTTGAACCCACCAAGTGACTCTGCAGGAGGAAGGCCCGGCGATCTGCTTCTGTAAAGATTAGAGCCAAGGCCCCGGACACCCTTTGAACTAAGTACTGAAGTCACTCTTGAGATTCATACTTCAGTCAAAGATTAGACAGACCCATGAAACAAAAAGAGACTAAATGGGCCAACCTAGGGGCAAGGACAATAAGGCAGGAGAGGACAGGAAAGCCGATAATGGGGAACCCAAGTTCGAGAAGGGGAGAGCGTTGACACGTCATGGAGTTGGCAACCAATGTCACAAAACAGTATGTGTATTAATTGTTTAATGAGAAACTAATTTGCTCTGTAAACCTTCACTGAAAGCACAATTAAAGAAAAAAAAAGACTGCAGCCAAGAAAACCCTACTATTCTGTCTGCTCTCTCACATAGGGTTGCTGGGAGTGAGAATCCACTTTATGGCATGAAACAACCACAATCCCCAGCACTCAGTTTACTCTGCTTTCCTAAGGTTCTGGTTCAAAATTATCCAATATAATGTGAAAGATCGTTCAGAAATGTGACATCTGTCCTTATATTAGATGCATATAGAAATTGATTAATAAACAGTGAATTCTACAAACACCTTCTGCCACAATAGATAACTCAAGCTCTGACTCAGGATTAATAATGACCATATGAAACTATAATAAACCTCCTAAAACTTTAATTTTCTGGAAACTTCAGTGACAGAATTTTAACCAAACAGCTTTGATTTTTATGCATAAATTCTAATGGTATATAAATTCATTTCAATGGCATCACCCCTACATATGAAAACAGGATACAAGGCAGACTTAAAGATCTGATATTTACGAGTGCTCTCAGGTGGTTCAAACTTAGCTGGTAAAGGGACAGAAAATCCCTTGACTAGTTAGAAGGGACTAAATGTAACATCAGATAAGCAGAGCTGTATTGATCTGCTTTTGCTTCCTAGAAGCTAATCTCCCAGTTTCATGTAGACTCAAAAAAGTGGTCAATGACATTATTCATGAAAGTTCTTCTTTTCTAGAGAGTGTTCTTTATTTCAACTACATAAAGTATTTTAAAAAGTTTTCATTAGCATTTTATACAAACATACATATTTGTTTTTTATTTTATTGTGGTAAAATATACATAACAAAACATTTGCCATTTTGACCATTTTTATGTGTACAATGCAGTAATATTAAGTTCACCATCTTGTGCAACCATCACCACTATCCATTTCCAAATTTTTTCATCACCCTTAACAGAAATTCAGTACCCCTTAATCAATAACTCCCTCTTCATATATGTCTATTTTAATTAAAATATTATCTCGGTGTTTGTCTTTTCTGGAAAGGAAATGCTGCCCCACATCAATGAACAAAATGTTTCTTTTTCTTTTCATAGTGAGAAATCTTAATATCAAAATTTACTAAATAGTGATGTACCCAGAACATCATATGTGTGTGTAAACACACGCACACACACACATATATGTGTATGTATATAAATATGTTTGTGTGTGTATGGAAGCAGAGAGAGAGAGAGGACATATTGCTTCTAGGCATATGACTACATCCAAATGTTGGTTTAGATCATTTTCCATTAAAAAAAAAAAAAAAAAAACTTTGTTAATATTTATTTAATCAATGCCTACAATGCACAAATCTATTTTTTCAAAATGCTGACTCAAAAGACATTACTTTTCCCCAATGGGATAATCTAATTGCCTCTCTTCTTATGCTGTGGATAAGTGGCAAGTCTGGCTGACTAAGCTGAGTTAGCTTTGATCTGAGCCATCAGTTTGACCATTGGTCTCATGACCTTCCATATGCTTTTCATTTCTGACCCAAAAATAAGTCACCCTGTGATTTTATGATTGGATCACATTCTCCAGTAAATCTGTATGAATTATAATTCCTAAAGAGAGAATTAAAAACAGTTGACCTTGAGTTGATTCTGACTCATGGCAACCCCACGTATGTCAAAGTAGAACTGTTCTCTATAGGAATTATAATGGTTGATTTTTTTTAGAAGTAGATCTCCAGATCTTTCTTCTGAGGTGCCTCTAAGGACTCGAATCTCCAGTCTTGCAAGCTGCCTAGAACGGGGAGAGACTACCTAGAAACAAACAGGACTCCTAGTGGTTGTCTAAAAACCTAGGGCAAGACCATTCCATCCACACCATTTCTTCAGAAACCATGACTTAGACCTTAGGGTACCACTATCACTTGCTAGCATGTGGGTGGAGTCTATATGATGAGCAGAGAGAGGCTGTTATCATGGAGAATTGGGACAAGTTTTCCACGTCATTAATCAGGCCACACCTCAATATAATATGCCTTAGACTGTCTTTTTCCCCCTTCATTTTTCTCCCAAAGCTTCTCGTATTGTTACTTAAACTAGGTTTCATCTCTATTAAATGGAAGGTGGAGTATGAGTTATTTTTCTAGCTTTATACTCTCTATCCTAACATAGGATGCTACATGAGGACAAGCTGAAATGGGAAAGCAAGCACAGTTTTTGGTCTCAAGTGCTTCAGGAAAATAAAAAATAAAAAATAATAATGAAACGGTCAAAAGACTGCTTTGAGTTTTTCTAACACAGTTATTATAAAGCAGGATGTGATATATTAAATTACCAGTATTGTCCCTTACTTTAACAGTGGTCTGTAAGTCATTAATTCTTTATTTCCCCATATTTCTCTTAAATGATGTATCATAAAATAAACTTTCACCAGTAAAATGACAAAAAAGAAAATAACGTCCCATAACAACTCGTGATTTTTATGAGCAAGAACTGTGCTACAGTAAGTGATCAGAACATATTTTAGATTTTAGGTCCTACATATGTACTCTCTGCTGACAAGCTATGCAATTATAAATACATTCTTCATGTCAATGTCTTGAAATTTCCTAATGAAAGCTGTACAGTGTAACTAGGAGGTTCCAAATACTGTTAAACTCAACAAATGCTCTGTCTGTTTTATTATTTTCTTCAGTGAACAGGTACATTTTTAAGGCATCCAAGTGTCAACAAGTGTATCTAATAGAGCCTTGAGCTTCAGTGATTTCATAAAAGAGGAACTAGCCAACGAATTTAAGGAACTCACATTATACATTCAGGTTAGATTCACAAATTCAATGTTGCATGGCAAGAACTCTATGCTCATTTCTCGGTATCATGAATTGCAATTTTTTTCCCCCAATTCACAGAAGCAAACCTAAACCTTCATAAATGAACTACTCAAAGGTAGCTTATACTGTAGAAGTCTTAGAGAAGAAATTTATCACGCATTCAGTTTAAAGGGCTCTGTTTATGGCAGCCGTGAAAGTGATCCGTGTTCAAACTGCCCTGGTATAGAACCAGGTTTGTCAAAATAAATCTGAAGGCGAATTGAAAGTAAAAATATGCTTCAGTCTCTTCTGTGTTTTTTTGTTGTTGTTGTTGTTTCTTTAGTTTACATGGTAATTTCAGTTAGGAGAAAATAATACATAAGCTGACATACTTGTAACCTTCTCAAAACATATTGCTATAGAGCTAGGAATTACAGATAAATTTTGAACCACTGACAACAGGGGATTTTGTCCTATAAATTTGTATAACCTAAGTACTACATGACATATGGTAACCATCAAATATAAATTGTCAAATGAAACTGAATTGAAATACTAAGTTTAGGAAAACACTAGAGAAAAATACATGTTTTTTCAATCTAAACAACATATTTGTACCAATTAATTTGAGGAAGCTATTTGGTAAGCCAATTTAGACCTACATCTTAGATAAGAGCTATATATATATATTATTTATATATATATATACATTCATAATAGAAGAGTAATATAAGTAATATATATTTATAATAGAAGAAAAAAATTGCAAAACAATACAAAAGAAGTGTTATTCATAAAATTCTCAAAAGTTATACAACTATCTCATAATTTTCAAAAATATTTACTAAATTAATTTTGGAAATTTTTATATAATTGCATATATAATTCAGGTAATGTCATTTATAATAAATCCAAAATACCTTTTAAGCACTCAATGATTTAGAAATAATAATAAGATATTATTTTCTCCTCAAAACAATTTCTTTTTTTTCCCTTAAGATGCTGATTCTGCATTTGTTGGCAGAGCAATTTTCTGTTATTCTTTAAATTTAAACACTGCTGTTTACCTCTGGGGCTGGAAACTTTAAAATCTGCAGAGCACAAAGGGAAGCAGAGATTTTTTTCTGGGCAGTCTACACTTTTGGGCTTGAACTGCATACCTCTTTTTCTTATGTAGATGAAATTAGCCAACACCATTTCAGGTTGAGCTGTGTATAAAAGGCTATTAAGGTGGCAGCGTTGCATTTCTGCATTGCCCCACTATGACTGATCTAAGAGAAGGTTCCTTACGTCTGCAAACAATGCTTCTTTTTTTCAAAGATGTAAAAGAGTATGAAAATATGGGCAGTATTTCTTGTTCAAGGTAGGACTTTAAAAAATCTCTAGAACAGGAATAATTGATTTACTTCTTTTGTAAGCGATGGCTATTACATCAATAGCTTTTTAAACTTTGGGTATTTTTTTGTTGAAAATTAAAATATTTCCCCACATCCTCACCTTTGCTGTTTTCTGAATATTTAACCTGACTTGTGTGACTTTGAGCAGAGTTCTTGGAAAGGTTTGATTTTTGAAGTGGAAGTTTCCTTCTAGTTTTAAAATGATACAATTCCTATTTGTTGGTGTCAAAATCCTGGATCTGAAAAAGGTTGTTGTTGCTTTACGTGCCGTCAAGTCGCTTCTGACTCAGAGACGCTGCTTGGTCCTGCACGATCTTCACAGTCATTGCCATGTTTGAGCCCATTGTTGTAGCTCCTGAGTCAATCATCTTGTTGAGAGTCTTCCACTTCTTCTTAACCCTCTACTCTACCAATGCATAATGTCATTCTAGGGACTGGTCCCTCCTGAAAACATGTCCAAAGTAACTGAGACGAAGTCTCTCCAAACTTGCTTCTAAGGAAGATTCTGGCTGTACATCTTTCAAGGCACATTTTTTCTTCTCCTGGCAGTCCATGGTATATTCAGTATTCTTCACCAACACCATAATTCAAAGACATCAATTCTTCTTCAGTTTTCCTTATTCATCATGCAGGTTTTGCATGCATATGAGGCGACTGAATATACCATGGCTTGGGTCAGGTGTATTTTAGTCTTCAAAGTGACATCTTTGCTTTTTATCACTCTAAGGAGGTCTTTTGAAGCAGATTTGCCCACTGCAATGAGTCCTTTGATTTCATTACTGCTGCTTCCATGGGCATTGATTGATGATTCAGGTAGAATGAAATCCTTGACAACTTTGATATTTCCTCCGTTTATCATGATGTTGTTTATTGGACAAGTTGTGAGGATTTTTGTTTTCTTTATGCTGAGGTGTAATCCATACTGTAGTCTTTGATCTTCATCAGTAAGTGCTTTAAGTCCTCTTCACTTTCAGCAAGCAAGGTTGTGTCATCTGCATAACACAGGTTGTTAATGAGTCTTCCTCTAATCCTGATGTTGCATTCTTCTTCATATAGTCTAGCTTCTCTGATTATTTGCTCAGCATACAGATTGAATAAGTATGGTGAAAAGATACATCCTGGGGCACACCTTTCCTAACTTTAAACCACACAGTATCCCCTTGTTCCGTTCAAACGATTGCCTGTTGGTCTATGAGCAGGTTTTGCGTGAACAAAATTAAGTGTTTTGGAATTCCCATTCTTTGCAATGTTGTCCATAATTTGTTATGATCCACACAGTCAAATGCCTTTGCATTGTCAGTATAACACAGGTAAACATCATTCTGGTATTCTCTGCTTTCAGCAGATCCATCTGATGTTAGCAATGATATCTCTTGTTCCACGTACTCCTCTGAATCCAGCTACAATTTCTGGCAGTTCCCTGTCGATGTACTGCTACAACTGCTTTTGAATGATCTTCAGCAAAATTTTACTTGCAGGTTGTATTAATTATATTGTTTGATAGTTTCTGCATTCTCTTGGATCATCTTTCTTTGGAATGGGCATAAATATGGATCTTTTGCAGTTGGTTGGGCAGGTAGCTGTCTTTTAGCACAGATGAGTGAACATCTCCAGCACTGCATCTGTTTGTTGAAACATCTCAATTGATATTCCGTCAATTACTTGAACCTTGTAATTTTGCCAATGTCATCAGTGCAGCTTGGACTTCTTCCTTCAATTCCTCAGTTCTTGATCATATGCTACCTCCTGAAATAGTTGAGCATCTGTCAATTCTTTTTTGGTACCCTGTGTTTTCCTCCCATCTTTTGATGCTTCCTATGTCATTCAATATTTTGCCCGTAGAATCCTTCAATATTGCAACTCGAGGCTTGAGATTTTTCTTCAGTTTCTTCAGCTGGAGAAATGCCAAGCATGTTCTTCCCTTTTGGTTTTCTATCTCCAGCTCTTTGCACATTTCTTTATAATACTTTACTTTGTCTTCTCCAGCTGCTCTTTGAAACTTGTTCAAGTCTTTTACTTCATCATTTCTTCCACTTGTTTTAGCTACTCTATGTTCAAGAGTGAGTTTCAGAGTCTCTTCTGACATACATTTTGGTCTTTTCTTTCTTGTCTTTTAATGACCTTTTGTTTCTTCATGTATGATGTTCATGATGTCATTCCACTACTCATCTGGTCTTCGGTCATTAGTGTTCGATGAGTCAAATCTATTCTTGAGATGGTCTCTAAATTCGGATGGGATATACTCAAGGTTGTACTTTGGCTGTTGTGGACTTGTTTAATTTTCTTTGGCTTCAACTTGAAACTTGCATATGAGCAATTGATGGTCTGTTTTGCAGTCAGCCCCTGGCCTTTTTTCTGACTCATGATACTGAGCCTTTTCATTATCTCTTTCCACAGATGTAGTCAATTTGTTTCTATCTCCAAGGTCATATTCTTTGCTTCCAACTTTTGCATTCAGATCACCACTAATTATCATTGCCTCTTGATTGCATGCTTGATCAATTTCAGATTGCAGAAGTTGGCCAAAATTTTCAGTTTTTTCATCTTTGGCATTAGTGGTTGGTACATAAATTTGAATAATAGTCTTATTAACTGGTCTACCTTGTAAGCATATGGATATTATCCTATCACTGACAGTGTTGGACTTCAGGACAAATCCTGAAATATTCTTTTTAACAATGAATTTGACACCATTTCTCTTCAGTTTGTGATTCTCAGCATAGTAGACCATATGATTGTCTGATTCAAAATGGCTAATACCAGTCTATTTCAGCTCACGAATGCCTAGGATATATATCTTCAAGTGTTCCATTTCATTTTTGACAACTTCCAATTTTCCTAGATTCATACTTTGTACACTCTACATTCCAATTTTTAATGATATTTGTAGCTGTTTCTTCTAATC
>NW_004444094.1:1517717-1519170 GCF_000243295.1 Trichechus manatus latirostris | reverse complement strand
TCCCTGGCTTACACCCATCCCCAGCACACACACAGACACAAAGAAGATATTTTCTTCGGGTATATGTGTAATATGCTGCCTTTGGTCAAAAGTGCAAATGGGATTATCAAGTGATGAGACCTCACAGTAATATGCAGTCATGTTGGGGGAAGGTTGCAATGTAACCTCAGCACTACAGAGTTTATTTCTATACTTGAGTTCTCATTTATTTGAGTTCTCAAGGTAGAAGTCTTTTAAATGGCATAATATGTATACTTTTAAAGTATATTTAAGACTTCTTGAAGGAATGGACATGTTACATATTTGCGCTACCTGGGTTTTCCTGGGCAATTTGATGGAATATTTTAAGTTTTTGGTAAATCAGAACAATAAAATTTTCTCTCAGATTTAAAAAAAATACATTTATTTTATTTCATTATGATTACTGTAATCAGTGATTATATTTATTGTTAGGAGACTTGATGAGTTTAAAACAACGGCGTGCATGAGTAGGCAGGCACTATGCGTGAGCATGCTCCAAGGCTGGAACGTGTCCAATGCAATAATCATGTCCCTCACTGGGCCACCAGTCCAGCCTCAGCCCCCAGGGCCAAGATCGGGCATGTCTTGTCCATTACCTATTACCTCAGCCATGATGACACATAACTGAAGTATTAACAAGGTAGCGCTGAGCATACAAACAAATACTATTCTAATATTCAAAAAAAGCTCTTGGAGTGGTTTCAACTTGATTTTGCCACGTTGAAGTTTCCTTCTAGTCTTAAAATTATATAATTCTTACCTGTTGGTGCCAAAATCCTGGATCTAAAAAATATATGTTCTTCTAAAAAAAAAAGTCTGCACACTGTTAATCGGAAAGACAGAATACACATGGTTTTTCTGGTCTGCAAATTGTCACTTGTCCATTCAATCAAGACAACTAATGATTTATCTTGTAAGAATGTGGGAGGGGGGAGGATTAAAGAAAACCTGTAAACATATCCACAGGCACAGCACTGTTGCTATGCTAACTCCTTTTATGTGAAGAGCAGCGAGTTGCTGCTGTGTCTTCAAATCTCTTCTGGGAGAGGAGCCAGCACAGTGGTAGCGGTGGCTGGTGCCTGACTGAGGAACAGAAACTCAACAACATTGAAAACAATGTGAAGTATGGACACATTGACAGGAATATGAGAGATTCATGTTGTTGAGGAATACTGGCAGGAATTGGAAGAACCTTTTGGCAATGACCGTTCATTAACAGTTAAAGCTGACTAAATATTTATTGCATGAGTTCTTAACTTTAAGGGTATATCATGCATACTCCAAAAAAAAAAAAAAACCACACAAACTTGTTGCCATGGAGTCAATTCTGACTCATAGTGACCCTATAGAACAGAGTAGAACTGCCCCATAGAGTTTACGAGGAGCGGCTGGTAGATTCGAACTGCCAACCTTTTGGTTAGCAGCCTGAGCT
>NW_004444094.1:1515256-1516000 GCF_000243295.1 Trichechus manatus latirostris | reverse complement strand
TCTTATGGATCAGAGCAGCTGCAGATGCCAAGGGAACATTCAATGCAGCTCTAAATTTTAGCACAAGGGATGGAGAAATTTGAAGGATACACCTTCAGTCTTTCTATTCAATACACAATTGATGAATCTTCTTGAGGACTACTGATGTATTCAAGAATCTTGTGCTTCCCTAAAGAATGTCTCCCTGATCAAATAAATATCTATGTATGCTGTGAAAAAAATGAAAGCGAGTTCACTGAATACCCAGGGAACACATTCAAATAATGAGGAAAATATTTTGTATCAGCAGAATACTCTGCTTCTTCTCATTGGTTTTGATGAAACTAGAAAGTCACTGTGCACTTGAAAATTATGGGGTAAAACATGGAGTTAAGATTTGTGTGTTCAGATCAGAAATTAAAAAAAAAAAAGATCTTATACAGTGAAAACTGTGAGAGCTGGAACTCAGCAAGACTGCCTTGTTTCTACCCAGTCTTTAAAGTTTTCCACTTGTGACAGGGTGCTGTCTTCACTTTTCTAACACTCATTTTAGTTTGAGTTTTCCTTCTCTGACAGGTTTCCATCTTACACAAGTTCTGGCTTTTGCAAGTTTTACTGTGTTAACTTTTCTGTTGCGTATTCATATTAACTCCAAAGATGACATTATTCACTGTATATCTATCAATCACTTTTTAAAGTTTCTGCCAAGTAATACAGGTCCCTGGGTGGTGCAAATGGTTTGCACGCAACTAATAACCTAAAAGT
>NW_004444094.1:1513186-1514226 GCF_000243295.1 Trichechus manatus latirostris | reverse complement strand
CCACAAATACTCATCAGCACCCATCGTTATAATTACAGTACTATATAGGATTATAAATGTATAAGTAAATGAATGAATGAACAAAAGATCCCTGGGTCTGGGGAAAGCTCTGTTACACTGGAAAGGACACTAGTAGGGACACTGGACTTGGAATAAAAGAATCTGAGTACAATTGCTTACCTTGCCACTCACTAAATTCATAGATAATACACTTATCTATATGACTGTTGTAAGTATTAAATAAAAAAAAATATGCACGAAAATGCCTACCACAGTGCTTGGTGTATACAAGCTATTCAACTGAGTAGATTATAGTAGAATCTGAATTTGTGGAAGTCAGAAAAATAATATAAGTGATATAGGATCCAGCATGAGAGAAAAATAAACAAGACGGAAACATTAATACAATGAGATGGTAAACAAGGAGATGGGTGAGTCGTGAAAAATACATTTTCTTATGTTTCTGTCATAAGCATTGTCATTTCAGCTTAAAAAAGTAAATGTGATTGAAAGCAGGGATCCATGTAAATACCACTCTTCTTGTGGGTCTTTCATTTGTCTGATGTTAAAGCCATGATCTCTTGGGTCAGGAATTTCAGCATACTGGCAAAACGTATGCACAGACCCCTAGAATCATGGCCATGCTTTGAATTTAGTCAGGCCATGCACTCTCAGAACATGTCAGTGGTTGATATCATGAAATCACTGCTTGAAATGTACTATACCTGAGTATTCAGTCCTGTTTCTAAACATAGTAAAAGCAAACCATAGAAAGATTATTTATAAAAATATTTTATTTTTTAATCTATTTGTGAAAGTGTGTTCCATAGGCATCCTTATTATTGTTGACTCGTCAAACAGTTCTGAAGTAATTACTGAACCAATTTTGCTTTCCTCTAAATGTATTCTTTTATTGTCCATGGAAGAGGAAGATACCTGGTCAACATGCTTCTCATAAGAATGCCTCATCATAAAAATTACTGCTATGAAGAGACTGTTATTGTTCATAGCAACCTTTGTAATTATTGTCTTCTTTGTTA
>NW_004444094.1:1508419-1510680 GCF_000243295.1 Trichechus manatus latirostris | reverse complement strand
GAAATAAAACTTCTAATGTGATGGTTTAGTTAAGGGGAAAAAGTAAACATCAGATCCTGAGTTACAGTTTAGTGTCTTATATTTTTATTTCCTGACTTTCCAATTCAATTTAAGAGAAGAAAGAGAAAGCTAGGATTCATAAAGCAAGGTATTCCTGTGCAGTCTAACAGCCCTTTTAATCCTGTAACAGCTCAAGGAGTTCCACAGTCACTGAAATCCTGGGATCAGTTCAGGTCAACACAGTCTGTTCCTATCCTTTCACTGCAAGAAATACCATCTCTCATAGGTCATAGAGACAAAAGCTGGGTTCAGTGAAGTTATTATTCTACCTTCAATGTTTTTGTCACGAGGTCTATAACTTCATTTTAGTTCTATTCATCAGTTAAATATACTAATCTCTTAAGATACAGATCTCCTTATTAATGCCAGAATGAAAGTTTTTGATATACATGGAGAGTATCATTGCTAGGCAAGGAGGCACTATCAGTTGAGGAGTAGAATAAATTAATTTTTTTAATCCTTAAAAGCAAAACTAAATAAAAAGCAATGCATAAATAACAAATCCTATCTATACAATAAATTCCTAAGGCAAAAACGTGATGACTATTTATCCTCAGTCAGCATTGCTCTCCAATGCTTACCGACGTAGGAGATACTGGGTGGTGCAAATGGTTAACGCGTTCAGCTGCTAACTGAAAGACTGGAGGTTCAAGACCACCCAGAGGTGCCTTGGAAGAAAGGTCCAATGATCTACTTCTTAAAAATCAACCACTGAAAACTCTATGGTGCACAGTTCTGCTCTGACACACATGGGGTCACCTTGAGTCAGAGTTGACTCTGTGGCAATTCTTTTATATCCAGATAACTTTGTAAACTTGTATTTGCAGTAAGGATTATCAGGAGTGACAGACACAGCCCAGTCACTACTTTTGGGTCTTCACCTCCGCTGGAAGAACATTCTTGGAATATCTATTCTACTGATAGGCTGCAATAGGCTAATCTAATGGGACTGCAAGGTTACTAAAGTATCAGTGGCATTACTAGAGGGATATGGGGGGTGCAGACTGCACTGGGTGACACTGTCAGAGGTGGTGACACCAAAATTACTGTCTATAAAATTTTTGTATGGTGTTTCAGCAGAAATTTATTATTTTTTATAAAAATTTAACTGTAGTTAGATATAGCAGCAAAAACATTTTTCATTAAGCCCAGCTTACATGTGTCAATATACCTACAAGGCTAAAACTCTATGCTAATTTATTTTTTGACCCTTCTAAGAGCTGTCATTACTACTCTATTACAATGAAGCTTCGAATCATGTGGTTTCATCTGCACGTGCTACAAGCACACACTGTTGTTTTCGTTGCTGCCGTGTTTTTATAGTCTTTGATTTTGTCAAATTATCTGGTGTTTTAACTACAATATGGTGGTAATTAGTATTTGTGAACCTATAACTTTTTGAGAATGAAGTAGTAAGTAAAGGAAAAGAAGGAGTGATACATGGGAATTATGATTTATGAGTAACATTAGTACAAAAAAACATTACTAAGGATTATGTATGGTCTGGTACAGGAAGAGGTCCATGGGTGGTGGTGGGGTGACACCGTGAGTTACCACACTGGGTGACAACAACCCTAGTGACACCACTGGGAAGGATTTGACAAATAATTGCTCAATTCTCAAGTAAATTTGTATGGAAAATAGCCTTAATAACGACTGTACAGCAAATATAATAAAAGGAAAGGTGTCTGATTTCAACTACTCAGCTTGATAGTATAGTTTCTGAGGTGGGGAAGAAAAAGCCAATGTGTTCCAAGACTCTGCTCAATGACTTCAATTCTTCTTTGTGCTCTAGGAGAAAAGAAGACCTCACCAGGGATCAATAATGTAATCTAACATAATGCAATTCAGGAATCCTGCTTCCCTGGAAAAGTAACAGGAAAACAAACAAACAAACATGGCTTTCTCTCACCACTTTAAATGTATAGAGGAATCATATGTGTGTGAAAGCCCTTTGTTACCTCGGGCAATATGAGACTTTGTGGACATGCATCCTGCTGATTTAATCTTAGCGTTGCTTGAGTCTTGAAGCATACCCATGCAAGGGTGAGGGGAAATGCATAGCAACTGCCTTCTTACAAATATACTTTATAGAATGAAAAGTAGCCTTCATGCTTGAAATCGCTTTTCATTTTCTATACCACTTAAGGATCTGGATAAATATCTTTCTGGTTTCCTTTCCACATATCTTTACCTGGCTA
>NW_004444094.1:1505200-1507642 GCF_000243295.1 Trichechus manatus latirostris | reverse complement strand
TATGGGATGACAGAGTAGAATAACGGAATATACTTTAGCTCTTGATGATATTATTAAACTGCCACTAAACAAATTCAGTAACTACTTATGGTCAGAGTTCTTGTTAAGTAAACTAGAAATATATTTATGGTTCAGAAAATTCTATTTTATTTACATGTAATTCTTTAATAAGAGGAACACTGAATCTAGAAGCTTACATAAGAAATATCTTTACTAATGCACCCAAAGGAGCCCTGGGGAGCAGAGGTTAAACGCTCGCTCTGCTGCTAACCAAAAGATCAGTGGTTTGAACCCACCAGCCCCTCTGTGGGAAAAAGATATGGCAGTCTGCTTCTGTAAAGATTACAGCTTTAGAAATACTGTGGGGTAGTCCAACTCTGTCCTATAGAGTCGCTATGAGTTGGAATTTACTAGAGGACAACAGATTTGGTTTGGTTTGGTTTTTTGTTTAACACACCTAACACCTATATTATTTATTATTATTACTATTAGATTATTAAAGGTTACATGAAGCAAATGTCAGTATAACTTAGATTACAGATTTATATTCATTCTCCTAATTTAGGTCTTTGAAACTATAATGATCACAATCTGATTGTTGATTGATCTGGATCTTTGATTTATTAAATTGTCTTAATGGATGCAGCACAGATGTCACTATTAATTTTGTTATAAGTTCAAGTTCTTATTAATGCTGACATGCCATATAAATGTGTAATATGTTAAATTTATCTCAGTTGAAAACTTCTATTTCTCAGCACTTTAAACTGAAATAATGTTGACTCTTGACTTAGTCATGCAAAATTCCCTACACATAATATGGAACAAAATCATAAAAATTGAAAGTTGTTTAACATATAGGTATATTAATGACAGAGATAAAGAAGAATCAATCTACATTATGCCCTTATTTTAAATAAACTTTGTGAATGTCAGTTATTTCATTTTTATCCAAACGTGATGGTAATTGACTAAATTCGTAATAATACTAATATCCTTTAACTAAATAAATATAAATATCTATGTATTTCTCTAAATACTGCTTAACAAACAAAACACAGTCTGCCAAGGCACTAAGGCTTCTACAGTATGGTAAACAAGAGGAAGAATGGGCAAATCCCACCTTCATTGCTAACTGTGTGGTAAGGATCAGCATGAATCCAATCCTTGCCGGAAACTGGATCCAGTCCTCACCTTCCTACTGCTCTACCCTCATTGTCAGCCACCTAAGCAACACTCCCTCTCTGACTTTAGCCTCCCAGATTTGGGTCAGTGCTCCAAAATTAAAAGGACATCGTCCTTCAGACTGACTGCCCAGACAGCCGTTCTCTCACCCTAGCCACCCACAGCTAGGTCATAACAAACAACTTAAAAGGATACCTTCCTTCAGACTAGCTGCCTGAACAGTATTTCTCTGACCGTTGCCACTCAGTGCTGGATCAGAGGTCATAAGTTAAAAGGTCATAGTCCTTCAGACTGCCAAATAGGCAAACAAACGCCAGCCGCAAGCTTGGGGAGTCCACCTGGCACATCAACCTTCTACACTGCTGCCCACAAATTTAGGGCTGGTTTCCTATTAACTCTTCAGGATGTCAGCCACAAGCTTGGGGAGTCCATCAGACACCCAGATCTTCTGACCTGCTGGCTCCTACTACTCTTTTTGGGTTCATTCGCTGGAAAGACTCACAGAACTCACGGACAGTATACTATACTTACAGATACTGATTTACTATAACCAGAAAGACTGCAAAGAGATGCATAGGGCAGGGTCCGGGAGGAGTCCCAGCATGGAACTTCCATGTCCCCAGGAACATACAACATGAACCGGGAAGCCTAAGGAACTTCCGTGTTCAAAGCCTTTTATCGGCTTCATAATTGAAGCCTCGTTGCATAATCATGATTGAGGCCTCATTGAAGATGCATGATTGATTAAATCATGCCCCCTCCCTTCCTAATGTTGGTTGGTGATCTTTGTAACCTGGCCAGGCCCCCACTCATTTTTGCACAAATTCTCAAGTGTTGTCTGCTAGTGTTCAATAACAAGGGAACCTTGATTACCCAGGAAATTCCAGGGATTGTCTCTCAGGAACCAAGGACAAAAGACCTACTTATTTTAGGTAAGGTAGTTCATTACAGCGCATATAGATAAAAGGTCTGTAGATACAGAGACAGAAGAAAAATACTGGGGAAATACTGGTAATTCTTAAAAGAAACTGTCATAAAAAGCTGATAAAAGTATTTACAGCTTAAGATGAATATTTATAATTTCACTGAAGAGGAGAAATAAGCAAAGTAAGCTTTCAACTTTAAACAAACCATGAATGTTATAGTTAGCGTTGGGGACTTGGTAAAATACTATCCAGGAGTTGACAAGAGCAGTGGTTCTCAAACATTTTAGTCTCAAGCAGTCTTTACATTCTTAAAAAATACTGAGAACTCTGA
>NW_004444094.1:1503310-1504030 GCF_000243295.1 Trichechus manatus latirostris | reverse complement strand
AAAAAGAAGAAAGGAGGAAGAGAAAGAAAAAAAAGTAAATGCAATTATGGGTCATGCAGTTCAAATATATCACTGAAATCACAATATAATTGTAAACTTTATAATTTGCTTATGCTGTTATAAAACCCTAAAAATCCCAAACCTGTTGCCTTCTACTCGATTCCGATTCATAGCGACCCTATAGGACAGGATAAAATGGCCCCATAAGGTTTCCTAGGCTGTAGTCTTTACGGGAGCAGACTGCCTCATCTTCCTCCCGCAGAGTGGCTAATGGGTTTGAACCCCTGACATTTTGGTTAGTAGCTCTTAACCACTGTAACACCAGGGCTCCTTTTGATGCTATAATACTCTTTTTGATATTTAATATTCTATTTACATCATCCTCTTCAATCATCTTTTCCTTTTCTTTATAGTTTGTGCTACCTTAACACAAGACGTATATGTTGTCAGTTCTAAATTTTACATGATTTTTGGAAAGTTGTTGAAACTTCCCTGCTTATAACATTTACAATATTGCAAAACCAGATTTACAGTCCATCCTCTTTTTCTTTATTTGTACCTTGCATGCCGTTTAAAAGTTCTGTCTGTAGAATAAAATTGTTTCTTAGAAAATTAACTATATTTGTTTTCCATCACAGATACCTGGTAAAGATGGGCAACCTATTTAGGCAAATCCACTGATCCTAACCAAAACAAAAACAAATCCGTTGCTGTAGAGTC
>NW_004444094.1:1493167-1500937 GCF_000243295.1 Trichechus manatus latirostris | reverse complement strand
CAACTGGTTGTAAGAAGGACTATCAGTGGAAACCCTGGTGGTATAGTGGTTAAGTGCTATGGCTGCTAGCCAAAGGGTCAGCAGTTCAAATCCGCCAGGTATTCCTCAAAAACTCTATGGGGCAGTTCTACTCTGTTCTATAGGATTGCTATGAGTCAGATTCAACTTGATGGCAACAGTTTTGGTTTGTTTTTTTAATGTGGTTTTATTCACCACTGTATCATCAGTGCCTAAGACAGTGCAAAATTGATGATTTAAGCATTAGTAACAGTAGAATAAACAAATATTATTCCTAAGAATGCCGAGAAGTTGTAGATTCTCTCATCATATTTATTTATGTAATATTGCCAACTTTTTAAAAATACATGAGTGATTTTTGGCTGGAGGAAAACAAAAATGTTTCATGGTTCAGCAAAACCTTATATGGTGGTTTAACAAGATGCTCCCAAGAGATGACTAAAGGAAAGCAATGCTTACAAAAAAAAGACAGTTTGCACTCCTAGGTATATATCTTAAAGAACTGATAACAAGAAATTGAACAGATATATACACAATAGTGTGCACAGCAGCATTATTCACGATAACCAAAAAGTGGAAACAACTCAAGTGTCCATCAACCGATGAATGGATAAACAAAATGTGTTACATACATACAATGGAATATTATTCTGCCATAAAGAGAAATGAAGTTCTGATACATGCTACAACATGGATGAACCTTGAAAACATTATGCTAAGTGAAATAAGCCAGGCATGATTCCACTTATAATAAATACCTAAAATATATCAATGCATAGAGAAAGGAAGTAGATTGGTGGTTACCAGGGGCTGGTGTAAGGAGGAAATGGGGGGTTATTTCTTAACGGGTACAGGGATTTTGTTTGGGAGTGATGAATAGCGATGAACAAGTTTTGGAAATAGTGGTGATGGTTGTAGAACATTGGGAATGTAATTCAAATCACTGAAATGTAAACTTCAAATGGTTAAAATGGCAAATTTTATATGTATTTGACAACAGTAAAGTTTAAAAAAAGTCATAAAGCAAAAACCCCAGATTTCTATGATCATTTCAGGAACAAGTCTCTGATCTTATAACCCAAAAGACACACTTAAAAAGCATAAAAGGGTAAAACCTTTCTGTGGGAGGAATGTCCTGCTACTAAATGACTTTCATGATTTCTCCACAGAGATGAAAAGCTTCTCAAAGTTTAAAGTGCTAGTAATACTAACAAAGCAATGAAAAAAGCAGCAATAAACACACTCAATGTAAATACATCTGAGAGAGGAGGGAAAAAAAAAAAAAAAAAAAACCCAGGAAGCAGCCTAGGAATGCTCCCTGACAGAATCTCTTTCTTCTAATCCATGCTCACTCTTGCATGTTAACTACTGTGTTCAATAAAGGACAGAGGTTTGGACTCACTAATAGAGAAACGTTCTTTATCATTCTAAAACTACTCTGTAACCCTGTAGCAGAGGGAAGCCAATTGTGTGGCCTGCCCTTGAGCAGTATTCATCTAACTGGAGTGATAGGGGAAATTTTTTGTTGTTGTTTTTAATGCCTTTGCCCTAAGAGTGATTTCCATGTAGGTAAAACATAATGTTGGACTTTTAAACTTCTCAGTTCTTAAATGTTTCGTTGTGGCACCGACTAAATTCATGAGAGAATGATTCGTTTTCGTTTTATCTTATACCAAAGTAATAGAAAATACACCCTTTGGTCATGACTAATTTTTAACAATAAAGCTTAATATGTTGAGCATTTAACATGAAGAACTGCAGTCATCAGTTCTGGTATTCGTGAAAGTTCTCATAATTTAAGATGAAACAGAATATTTATTTATTAGCCACCGAAACAAAAATTCCCTCGATTGCTCTCTTAACGTCCTTCAATTTTACGCACTTATTTAATGAAATTCTATCTAAATTGTCTAGCGTATTTCAGTATTTTAAAACTTGTTAATTAAAGTCAGGTTTACAAGGCCCGAGGGAATTGTATAATGAAGACTGACAATTCAGATTTTAAATAAAGTTCAAGCAAAATTATTCAGCATTGAAAGAGGTTATTTACTTAAGGCAGAGGTCACTTTGGAAAGGCAGAGAAGTAGCAGGAACTAAAGTATGACTACTTGGGAATTGTCCAAATTCACTGTCTTCTAGTTAGGGACTACATACAGAATTTAAAATGTTGGTAAGTGCAACATTACAGAATTTTTTTTTTTTTTTTAATATACAATTGGTACACACAGGTATTGATAAGATAGGATAATGAGAAACTACACAGATGCACTTTTGCCTTGTATTTGTTAAAACTCTGGAGACAGTACAACATAATTGGGACTCTTTGTTTTAATTTGTTTTACTTCTGTTAAATAGTAGAATGTACTTTAAACATTTTAACAGCTCCTTGTGAACTTCTGATTGTTTTAAGTCTTGAATATGAAAATACAAATGCACAGATGTTTTTTCTTCTATCTCTTCCTTCCTCTCCTTCCTCTCTTTTCTCCCTCCTCCTCTTCCTCTCCTCTTTCTCCTCTCCCTTGTCTTCTTCCTCCTTTTTTTCCTTATTTAAAATAGTAATTAGGAGGTCATGTACCTAAATCATTCAATACGCTTAAGTACAATGGTATTAAATAGCAATATTTTTCTGCTCCAACATTGCTATTTCTGTTTCAGTTGATAGCTTTTAGCCTTAAGGTTTTTGAGGAAAAAAAAAAAATTCTGAGCTGTCATATGAGGGAGAAAATCTTCCTACTGCTAAAGTTATAGAAACACATTTAAGAGATTCTGTGAAGTAAAGCAGACATATAGAAATTCTTTACATGTAAGGATTAGGTAATATAATGGAAGGAAGATGGAAAGGAATAGGATGGGAGGGGAGAGGAGGGACAGGAAGAGATTAAAATGAGGATGAGCATGTGTGCAACTGGGTTGGGTAGAAGCAGAGAGATTTAATGCTTGAATAGCACACAGACTTTGACAAATGAAGAAAAGTGAGCCAGGAAGCCTAGAAAACATCCATAAATATGAGAGAATAAATACAGGGCTTAAGATAAAAAATTCTTTATATCTCAATTAAAAACATCTTTAACATTACATTCTCTTCCTACAAATCCCATGATATTTTAAAACATGATTTATGTATTTGCTGTATTTCTAAATCTAGCTTCATATAGCAGATCCAAGTATCTATCTTGATACTGCTCTAATTTGCTATTGTTTTTTTCTATTAAAACATACTTTGCAATGGCAAACTGGCAAACTCTATAATGCCAGGAACTCTTTTCCATAATTAGGCTCACCATAAATAGCATAAAGTTTTCCACATTTTATATATCTGAACATTCATCACGAATCACTCCTACTTCAGAATTTCTTTGTCCTTAGAAGTTCCCTTAATTTGTAACTGGCACCAAAACAAAAGATGCCTTTAACGCATGCATCCTGAATTGAAATCCACTGGATTAAGAAATCTAGTTATTGTAATAGCATTTGAGTCTAGACATAGATTCCCAGGTGATCAATACATTCAAGACTATCTCATTTTTTATTGATGAGTCACAAATGTGAGATTGAAAGTGGGACATGGTTGTGACATCTGTGATCTCCTCCACGGCATTCAGCAATGTCAGTACCTAATAAGTTAGTACACCCCACTGGCCTGTGAACAACTCTCCCCTGTCCCAAATCCCTGGTAGACACATATGGCTACTCCATATTCTGAAAAGTTAAACCTAGCAATCCTATTTTAACATTCCCAATAGCCATCTAACAGCAGTAAGAAAACGCAGCAGGAAAGAACGATTTTTACCTGCCTTTCCCTCTACTGAGCAGATGGTTGGCTAAAACTCACTTCACCTGGGAAATCAATTTTAGATTTTTAACTTAGATGTTAAGTAATAAGTTGTACTTCCCAAGTATGAGAAAAGTAGAATGTATGTTTATTTTTATATGTAAATATAAAAATAGAAATACAAAAAATAAAATTATATTTCTGAAGTCACATTTACTCTTTGATAAACAAAAATGAAAGTAAAAAAAGGAAGAAAACTCAATGTTATTAATAGAACGGCATTTGTAGGAAGGCTGCAGTGTCAGATATGGTTCTCAACATAAGGATTAGCACCTTAGCATAGTTTTACATTGCCCAAACATGTAGCATGTACAATTGTTTCAAAATAAATTATAATAGCAAAAATTATTCCTATACAACTAAGGAATCATGAGACACATTTCCACAGGTAATACTGAACATTCCTGAGTGGCCACTAGAAACTATAGCTTGTGCCAATGTCATTTTCTGATTATTTTACATAGTTATTTTGGACACGTTCAGGGCTAGATGTTACTGTTCAAAATGGATGACTTCTGATATTCCAGATGTTGTAGAGTAACAACCTATACTCTGATTAAAATAAAATCGAGAGATTTATTGAAAGTAAAGTGACAGCTCAAGCTGGGAAAAGACTGAATTCCATGGAGTGAAAGTTAACACTTTAAAATGGCAAAGCTGCAGGGACATTTTTATAAGGAGAGAAGAAAGAACTCGAAGTACACTACTTCATTGGTAGTTACAAACTTAGATCGTGGCAATGTGGGACTTCTGTAGTAGGGGCTTTTAAGGGGATTGGCTTAAAGTACATATGTATCTTTCTTAGATTTGTTACAGTGTTGTAATTGCAAGGGTCTGTGACAAGAGAGGCAGTCACTTTGTAGTTACGTCATAATTACCGGATATTCCTTCCTTAGAAACAGCCTGCTCAAACAGAACTTTTCCTGTGGGTATTTGCGTGGGAGATTTAGATAAGGGTCAGCGCTGAGGTCTCCTCTCAGAGACATTGTTTTTACACCAGTAACTTTATCACAGAGGAAAAACTTTCCTGTAGCTACATGATTAAGTCTGTACAGAAGATGGTTGTTGCTAGGGTGAAAACAGAACAAAAGGGAGTGGAACCCAGACCTCAAGCCAGCCATTTTAGATTTTACCAGGTACCTCAGTTTTAAATTCCCTTACTCACAGAAAGGAGCCCTGGTGGCACAGTGGTTAAGAGCTACAGCTGCTAACCAAAAGGTCAGCAGTTCAAATCCACCAACCACTCTTCGGAAACCCTATATGGCAATTCTACTCGGTCCTATAGGGTCACTATGAGTCAGAATTGACTTGAAGGCAACAGGTAACAGTAATGGAACACGCAGAAAAGTAGAAGGCCAGAGACTTGGAAACTTGCCAGCCACTGAAGTTTTACCGAAACCTCTTGCTGAGCAGGTTACCTCCTATAGGATAGAAACTTCGCTAAGTGTGAGGAGGCAAGTGAGAAATTTTTTTCTCACTGAGCTGGGGGCCTTCTCTAAAAACTGTAAATTGGTATTATGCCTTTTTTTTCACCCCAAGCTCAGTGTAAACTATCCCTGTGGAAGACAAAAGCTGCATTTTTTTTTCCTAAGAAAGGTATAAGGTTGTTAGTCACTTTTCTCTTGGTTCTCTGTTACCAATGATCTGGAAAAACTTCTGCCTACAAATGTGTTGTATCAATATTAACCACCTTTGCCATTGAGTTGATTCCAACTCATAGTGACCCTGAAGGACAAAGTAGAACTTCCCCATAAAGTTTCCAAAGAGCATGTGAGTGAGTTCAGGAGAGATTTGAACTGTTGACTTTTTGGTTAGCAGCTGAGCTCTTAACCACCATGCCACCAGGGCTCCATGTTTTAATTTGGTAGAAGAACTCTGTCAGCAGTTTGGTTTTTTCATTGTTTTTTTGGTGACCTTGTGGGTTTTAGACAGTATCAATATTAAGACTGTCTAAAACCCACAAGGTTCCAAAAAGAATGAAAAATCAACTGCTGACAGAATTTTAACAAATTAAGTACTTGATTTCGTTAGTATCTGTAATGGTCATAAATAAAATTAAAAGAAAAAAACTATCAGTATTATACTTTATCTTCCCTTTTTATTTTGATCCTTTAAAATGTCTAAAACTTAGATTATATTCTATACTATTGATTTTCTTTAGTTAAAGATTGCTGGGAAAAAAGTATCTTGGCTTTCTCAATGACTACAGAGTTATACAAGATGGCTGAAATCCCAGATCAGTGGAATTTTTTCGCTAAATTGGATGAATTAATCATTTCTTGGTACTCTGGTATAAAGAAATATCTTTTATCTTCTACGTCTGCCTAAAATGTTATAGAAAATTTTCTTAAAAATGCAGGCTATTGTAATTTAAAAGGTCTGGCTAACATGCTTGACTTTGAGCAATGAACAAAACTAAACTAAACAACAACAGCAAAAAATAAATACCTTGTGGCAGTGAGGAAGAGAAACTCAACATATGCATAGATAAGAAATGGATTTCAGTTCAGGGATTTTTGCTTTTAGCATTTAAGGCTGACCTTTTCTGAATAGTTTTATTTCAATATTGATATAGGCAGCTATTATGAATGTGACAATGGACACCCAAATCAAATATTAGTCACTAGAATGGGAAATTGCTCTCATAGAAACTGAAACACCATTATCATGTGTCTTAGTTATCTAGTGCTGCTACAATAGAAATACCACAAGTGGATGGCTTTAACAAACAAATTTATTCTTTCATAGTCTAGGAGGCTAGAAGTCCGAATTCAGGCCGCCAGCTTCAGGAGAACTCTTTCTCTCTCTGTCGTTTCTAGGGGAAGGTCCTTGTCATCAACCTTCCCCGGATCTAGAAGATTCTCAGAGCAGGGACCCTGGGTCCAAAGGATGCACTCTGCTCCTATCACTACTTTCTTGGTGGTAGGAAGTCCCATTACTCTCTGCTAGATTCTGTCTTTTATATCTCAAAAGAGATTGACTCAAGATATAGCCTAATCCTGTAGATTGAGTCCTGTCTCATTAACATAACTGCCTCTAATCCCACTTCACTGACATCATAGAGGTAGGATTTATGACACATAGGAAAATCACATTAGATCACAAAATGGTGGACAATCACACAATACTGGGAATCATGGCCTAGCCAAGTTGACACACATTTTTGGGAGACACAAGTCAATCCATAACATATCCTGCAGAGCATTTTCAAGCAGTTACTTCTCTCTTAAAAACAATAAATCAATTCTGGGATCTAAACAGCATAAGAATTTATATCATCAAATAACTTCTCCTGAGAGAACATACATATAGAACTGTCAAACCCTGTTTGAAAGCAGATATTAGTATTTGGTAACCTGTACAAGTTACTTTCAGAACTGAGAGTTATAGTATTTTAAGAGCTATGTCACTAATAGACCCTCTCCTTAGCATAAATGTAAGCCAGGCAAGTCATAAGAATTTTTCTATAATGTACTTTCTTTGAAAAGAGGATTTTGTTATTTCCTTTGTTACTACATTTATCATAGAATCCTTACAGCCATTCTTTACTTATGTCCAAATTAACTACTCTCTTCTTAAATCTAAATGCTGTTTTTTCCTTCTTTGGAGATATATACTTGGTATCTTGAATATAAATCCAGTCAGATAACTGAACAATGCTATTAAGTCACGTTCTTTTTTCCTAAGGCTAACAACCTTTCCATACCAATCCTAATGTTAAAACTGGTGTTCATTTTTAGTATTTTAGTTGCTTCCCTTTGGCACTCTATCCAATTTTTGTCCTTCTCGTAATTGAGTAAAAGTAATCTGGCATGATGTTGACTGGACTGGAGGCTGGTTGTGGTAAACTGCCCTAGATATCTAAAATGACTTACAGGGAAAATATAATGTGCTGCTTGAGCTCAACAAAACACACACAG
>NW_004444094.1:1472615-1489354 GCF_000243295.1 Trichechus manatus latirostris | reverse complement strand
GTACATATGTCACACTGTACAGTACTTCAATCTTAGAATAAAGTAGAGTTTGATTTATTCAGGGTTAATGAGGCACTTGAGTCTGCCTCAGGTCCCTTACATCAATAAACCCCTAATGGATAAAAAGATAGTACCTGTCTTCCACTGTCCCTTGATTTGTTAGAGAATACTTGGCATAACCAAATCCACCCAAGGTATATAGATTACTTTATGATCTTGAGTGGATCTTCTTTTAACTTTATGGAAACATAAATATATTTACTTTGTACACTTGAGCTTCGTATGGCCTGTGAAAATGTATAATGAAGTCCAGTTGATAAACACGTTTGAAAGCTCAGAGTTTTTGCATGGTGACACTAAATACTATTGAAAATATGGAACATGCGTTATATCTTAGAGTTAAGACTTGCTCATGTTATCGAATTGCTAATACAATTCTTCTCACTATAATTTGTTCTCAGCTTTGGAAGTGTAATATTTCAACATGAAAACTATTATGCCATACTTTTTATTTTGCCTCCCCGGGGGTGGGGGGGCGGGGCAAAAACAGTTTTGAATTTCATAGTAGTTAAAATGTTATGGATGCATGAACAAAGCCAAATGTATACATACTTTTCTTTGTAAATGAATAGACTGGTGAAAATAGGACTAACATCTGAAAGCATAAATATATTATTAAAAGAACTAGCCTTATGAATAAAGCTATCTTTAAATATTACTCCAAACTCAGATCCCACTCCAATCCAACATCATGCTCACCTTCTACCTCTCATCTCTCTCATCCCATTACTATGCTTTTCTTATTCAAACGAAAATAGTTGGGCTATGAACTAAAAGCCCAACACAGAGTTTGTAATGGAAGCAGTATCTTACAACATGTCTCACAAAAATCCACCTGTATCAGAAAAATGTTTCAATTTGTTGTAAACCTACTCTCTACATAAAACTTATGCCACACTTCCAACTCCATCCACATTATGATAAATACTGTCTCTCAGGGGTAGAATCCACTGCATGTCGTTTTCTGCCACCCACAAATAAATCTACTATAGTTGGCTAGGTAGTATCCAAAAAATGTATAACCATTGTCATATTGTTTTGCTCTAACTTTGTTTACTACTAAGGAGCCCTGGCGGCACAATGGTACACCTGCTAACTGAAAGGTGGGTGATTTGAATCCACCAGCCACTCCAAGGAAGAAAGTTGTGGCAATCTACTTCCTTAAAGATTACAGATTTGGAAACCCTAAGGAGCAGTTCTACTTTGTCCTATGGGATCACTATGAGTCGGAATCCACTGGATGACAATACGTTGCTGACTCCTGCTGTCTTATATTCTCCTGTAATTCCTTGCATTTCTTGGGAGGCCGCTTCCCTCCCACCCCCCCTACAATTTAGAAGAATAAAGGACATAACATCTGAAAGGCAGATAGTGCTAAGAAAATGGAATAGAGACATATAATACAAAAAAGAAATAAAATAACAGGAAAAACTAAAGAGAAAGAGGCCTCACACATCTTACCCTTTATATTTAAAAGTTGAAAAATGTAAAAATATGTAAATACAAGGTTGTCTTAATATACAGGGAGATTGTAAATTAATTCATATGAGATCACATCATACTTTCTTCTTTTTTTTAAATTAAAATTTGTAAAAATGGAGTTCTAGTGTGTTAGTGTTTCAGAATATACTGTGATTACTGTTGAGAATCTTTAGTGGTTTCTTTTGGAATCATAGACTCCAGCAAAACATTAACAGATGTGAAGCCGGAGGAATGCCTCATTACTAAATTCTAAGTGTTGTTGCTTCATTGCATTCCAGGCTGCTTTAATAGACATTACCATTTTGCTGAGATAGGGGCGGGAGAGAGAGAGAGAATTCTTTATTTTTTAAACAAATTACAATGACAGTGTCATATGTCATGTAATATTTTGTATGTTTATGCTTTTCTGGGCATTCTGAAAGCAACATGACATGAGAATTCTGAAACCAACTTCTCCCTCAATGGTAGGTGTCAAAGTTGAAAGGAGATAATTTGGATCCTATTGGTGGTTCATGTGCTCCGGGAAGGCAGTGTGTATTACTAGCCCATGGCAGAAGTACTTACGAAAAAAAAAAAATGAAAAAAAGAAACTACAAAAGCTTCCTCCAAATTCTGCTTTAGATTATATCGAGGATCCCAAAAGTCTACCAAATGAGCAGTAGACCTCAAGATGTAACATTATCCCCACTTTCTGCCAAATATCTAATTTAATACTTTTTGTCTAAACTAGAGTAACCATTGTTCTAAGATTGTACATTACTTCCAAAAGTCAGAGTTACAATGTACATAGTCCTCACCTGTATTAGTTTATCTGATTTAACAGAAGGGCTTTGCAGCTGGGAGTTACCATGGGGATGAATTTAGTAGAGCCCAGGTATAGAAGAAGCCCAATAACAACGTGACCTGGATGGTGGGAGGCAACATGCTTTATCAGTTGTAGACATCACACTTGGAATTTTATCTGCAACAATGAAGTGGAGAGTCTGGCTTCCACTTTGCATCAGTCAGCAACACCCTTGATTACTGTGCTCAGCTCAGAGTTAAAGTGAGAACGCAGACGATGTATTGGAGACACAATCCTCGAAAACAATCTAGGAAGTTAGCCCAACATCATATGAGAGAAGGGGGAGATGTGCAGCATGAGGTTAAAAATAAAAAGGCTTCAAATGTTTCAAGTGTTACAATTGCATGAAGTGTTAGACTTTTTCTGTATGATCCTAAGTAGCACAAGCTGACCTTGAATTTTTATTTAATATTTGAAAAAAAAAGAAGAAGAAAACTTTCAGTCTAAAAGTAAATAGTTTCTTCAGGAAGGGTGAGTTCCCCTTCCCTGGAGTTATTCAAATGTGGTATGGAGGACCACATGGGAAGAAAAGAAAGAACATATGCATCAGATGACCTGTATGGTTGGCAACAGCCCAGGGAATGTAGACCTAGAATGAATTGAGAGTCTGTACAGCCAGTGATAACATTGCCTATTTCAAAATTTGTCCAGAGCTGATAATGATAGTCCTAAAGGAGTTCTATTACCACATTCTTTTCACATTGTCCAAAGATTCATATTACCAAAACTACGAGGAAAAAGATGGAAGGAAAGAAGAAGGAATGGAGGGAGGGAGGGAGGAAAAGTCATCAGCAGAGTCATCAATTAATATAATTTTCCTTTGAGTAAACTTTTCTGGAGTTTGTAGGAAGAAGCACAAAAGTGAATCTATTTATAATCTTCTGCAAGACTTTACAATATCTCAGGTTATGTCAGTCAATCTTTGATCATTCATATTCTATTGAAAATGAAAGAAACAGACACCTAGAAACTTCATCAGTGATAATTGCCTTTATGTCTAAGAGCAGCACGTACAAGCACTGCTAATTTGCTAAAGCGTGTAGCACCAGGCTGTTCAAAATATAACAAATAGAATGCTAATATTTTACTGTACATAACCTATTTTGTATAATTTAAATTGAAAATCTGAAGTTCTATTATGTTCAACATTTATGACATTTGCCACTAGTTACAAAAGAATGATGAATATTTTCCTACATATTTTGCTTAAATATATTCCACTATAAAACAAATAATACTTGATCTCTCTTGCTGCCTAAAAAGCTCTGTGAAAGTCATTACAGAAAAAGACCACTAGGCTTTGACAACTTTGGTCACAGTCAGCTTTTTATTTCCAAAGCATTCTGAAGTTCTAACATTTAATGATGCAGCAGACATAAAATTTAGACTGATTCAGTGACCTCCAACCATGCTGAGATATAATTCAGTTTTCCACAGCTTGCCAATAATAAAAGCAACAATATAACCAAATCATAGCCAATAAATTGTGGGTTGATTTTTTAAATTTTCTAACTCATCAAAGACCTTTGTATTTATCTCTTTTGGAAGAAAATCTACTCCAGTTGCTGAAGTATTTGTAATTACTTTCAGAAAATGGAAAAAAAAAAAAAAAATGGCCTGTGTCTGTCTTTCTTCTGCAAGAGCCCTCTTATGAAATTCTCTGAAGGCATAAATTACATCTTAAGAATGAAGGAGATAGCTGGTGGCTAGATGTTCAAGTCATCAGGATTATATATCACAGCACTTTACATTTTATATGTACAGGTCAAATTTGGGGGAAATAGATTTTATAAAGAGTCACTGGGGTTGAATAACTAGTACTGGGGTTGAATAACTAGTACTTATCATAAATTGGATGAATTTGAACATCTGTGGATGGCTTATCAGGAGAACAAATTCATCCCAAGAAAAGTGTGGTAAATGTGCTATCTATTGATGAGACAAGGGTGACTTCTGAAGCTTATCACCAAATCTAACGTCCCTTAAATCTCATCAGCAAGAAGGAATGAAGACATCCATTTAAAACGATAGGAATGAAAGATAAGTTGCATTAATTAATTATAATATGCCCATCACGATGTAATGTTGTAAGGATAGAAGCTGAATGAGATGATATGCAACACATATAAAGAAGAGTTAGGAATAAAAATTGTCTTGGTTTGTCCACAACACTGACTGTAAAAGAAGGTGATCATTGGCCACATGGACATGCTAGTCTATTCTTTCTATTGAATTGATCACATAAACTAAAAACAAAAGTCATTCCCTGCAATAACCAGATAATTATAACTAATTAATATTCATGCAGTCTAATGAAAGCAGTAGACCCCTTAGTTCTATATACTTTTTGTCAACCACAGAATATGTAAATTACATTCTCTAAATTCAAGCCATACCTAAAGAGAGGCCCTCTGGTGAAATGGTCAATGGTCTTAAATTATCCTTTAATTTTCTGGAGCATCTATTTTACAACTACAGTTTATTTTCCAGACTACCCCTTTACCTTTGAACAATGCAAATTTAGGTTTCCTTTGATACTATTTCTAAGCATAAGCAAAATTATGCTATATAATGTTAGAAGCCCCTTCACAGGAGTCTTATTATTCTGGGAATATGTGTGGAAACTAATATATTTGCAGCAAAGATTTAATTGGAAATTAGTGGTAACAGCTGAAAAAAAAGTCTTTTAATTAATTGAATTCAAATTATCTGGCATTTATTAAAGGCTAATATCTTCTGAGTAATTTTCTGCACATTTTTACTATCAGCTTAATAAAAGTTTACCACATTTAAAGAACTCATGTATATTTTACTATTAATTACCCCTTAAATAATTGTTGAAATGGATGTACAGATGTTACTTCTTCTGTGTAAATAAATGTAGTAGTGGAGCTACTTACTAAAATCAATTCTTGAACATGTTTTCGTGGTGTACTAAAGAATCTTAGTGAAATTTACTGTGATGTTGACTGCAATTTAGCAAAACTTACGACTATACCTCAGATTGTAGGTAAATAAAGCATGTGAAGAATGACATGTCTGAGAAAAGCTAGGGAGATCAATAAGATGTACACAAAAGAAGTCAGTGCAGTAGGAAAAACAAGCCAATGCCATTTCTTAAAAAACAAGGAATACAGATGGGAAAGTGGGGAAATCATGTAAACAGTGACTATGTGAACAACATTTAAGTCCCTTGGTGTGGTTTAATGTTTTCGTTTTTATTTTTTTATTCTTCCTTTTTTAATTAAAAGGTTTTTTTTCACTCTTAGTGGGCAAAAAGAATACACATAAAAATAATATTTCCTAGTTCAGAACTATGTATGTTTAAAAATGAGGTTTGGAAGTTACAAAACACTGAGCTTGAAGAGTCCAAACTGAAGGGCTCCCTCAGAGGGATCTGAACCTGGTCTATAAATATCTTCAAGGTAACTGTGCGACTAAGGGAAGGACATCATTCATAATGTCAGAAGATAGAAGGACACAGAACAATGGCCTGCAGCTAAAGAAGAAGAAGAAAAATAACTTTTCTTGTTATTTTAAAAGTTCTTAAGGCTGAGGTCAACTGGTTTGAAACACTTCCAGACAAGGGCACAGCAGTGATTGCTGTTGATCATCAAAGACAGTTTGTTAAAGGTATTGGCACCAGTGGTGAAGTTGGCAAATTAGGATCTGGATCATCCTTATTGTTGTTGTTGTCACGTGCCGTCCAGTAGATTTCGACTCATAGAGACCCTACAGCACAGAAGAGAACTGTTCCGTAGCGTTTCCAAGGCTGTAAATCTTTAAGGAAGCAAACTGCCACATTTATCTCCCGCAGAGCGACTGGTGGGTTCAAACCAACCTTTAGGTTAGCAGCTGAGCACTTAACCATTGTATCACCAGAGCGCCTTCCTTAGCATTACAGAGCCTATTAATGGGATTGGAAGCATTAGTGAGGCAAAGTAAATATATTTCATGAATCATCCCCTTCATCCATGAGCTAAGTGTTCTAGGGGGTAAACTTCCTAGGAACTGTAACTTAAGCGGCAAAAAGAGTCCTTGTCTTATGCAGATAGAAACAAATCCAGACCCTCTAACCATTTTACATTGTCTCTATTCACAATTACTTCTTGCTTAGAGAATTGCTTAGATAGATAGATAGATAGATTGACAGATAGACAGATTTTCTATTTACAAAAGTAATACATCAGTACAACAAATATCTGGAGAAGTAAAGATTACCCCTATTTTAACCACACAAAGACAGCCAGTATAAACATTTTGGTTTATAGTCACCTACATTTTTCCTGATCCCAGACAGACTCATGCATACTACACATTACGTTTTAACCTAATTCTTTTATTACTTGATATTTCAAGGGCATGATCCACATCAATAAGAATAATACATTTGTGTCAGAATCAGAATTGGCTAAACTAAAATTGGAATAAGAACGAGAGAAACCAGCTCCTCTATTTTCCTCACAGCTGCAAATTCTGGCTCTGAGTAGTCTGTGAGGGAGAGTGGAGGATGCATGTTAAGATGTTGCTAAATACCTCCAGCGAGGCAATAACATAGTATATTCATTTATTCATTCAGCAAACACGTACTAAGTGGCAACTAGGTTTGGCCCTGTTGTAAGTGTCTGAGGAGACTAACATGGTGACAGGGCCTTGCCATTAAGGATTTCTGTCTGCTCACTCACCCCACTACTGACTCTGAGATAGCAGTAAACATCTTTTATTCATTTTTATCACTAACACAACAGAATCTTGGCATATTGCTAAATGATCTGAATTGAAGAGAAACACACATATGAACAATTACTTGAAGTGCAGTGTGATAATTGTTGCAATGGGGGACTGATTCAAAGGACAGCAGAGACACATAGGGTCTGTAATACGGGTTTGAAAAAAACTTTCCCAGATTTGGAGAGAAACTTGAACAGTTAAGTGAATTTTCAAAATCAAAGGAGATTAAATGCAGTAATTCATACATTCACAAATTAATTTCCAAATCTACAGTGTAGCTATGAGGTGTAACTTGGATGCCTATCACTTCATCAAAAATCTTTGAACACATTGTTTCAATAAAACTGAGATATCTGTCCATCTTACCAATGGCCTTTTCTCAAGAGAGCTGATGATAGTTATGTGTATGTAGGTCAGAGGAGTAATTTTCCATTCAGTGTAGGTCTGTAATTATAATAGTTCATACATTCTTATTCCTATACGTTCTTTAAAGAGCCCCGGTGGCACAATGGTTAAGAGCTTGGCTGCTAATTGACAGATCAGTGGTTAGAGCCTAACATCAACTTTGCAGGGGAAAAAAAGACCTGGTGACCTGTCCCAGACAAATTACAGCCAAGGAAACTATATAGGGCAGTTCTACTCTATTCTATAGGGTTGCTGTGAGTTGGAATTGACTCCGTCACACACAATACCACCACAGTCTATTCAAAGGAGCAAAATTTGAGTTTATTATTGACTGAATAATAAGATAAATTAAAATGAATTTAGCACCATCTGGGGCAGTTCTACACTATCCTACAGAGCTGCTATAAATCGGAATCAACTCAACGGCAACTTATTATTATTTTTTTTAATGTATAAGAAGGAGCCCTGGTGGTGCAGTGGTTAAGAGCTCTGCTGCTAACCAACAGGTGAACAGTCTGAATCCTCCAGCCGCTCCTTGGAAACCCTACAAGGCAGTTCTACTCTGTCCACAGGGTAGTTATGAGTCGGAATTGACTCGATAGTAATAGATTTTTTTTTAACAATTTATATATAAGAAACAATACAAAGGACTCTCTACATATATTAGCTCAATTAATTAATACAACAGTGCTATGAGGTATTAATATCTCAGTTTTACAAAATAAGAAACTGACACTCAAACCGGTTAAATACATTGATCCAGATCACAAAGCTACTAAATGGCAGAGGTGAGAGTGAAACTCAAAGCAACTATTTTATTCCACTCTGCTCCACGGTCTTACTCAAACTGTTCGTATTTACTTTGATTTATCAATAATATAGTGTGTGTAGTATTGCAGGTCCAAAGAGGATATGCATCATATCTAATATTAACACATCTTTTTAAGGCTCTTACTACATTGTTACTCAAATACCAGTTCTCTCCTGCATAATATGAACGTGTAAGAGTTTAATAATAAGTGTTGACTCGATCTTTTTCAAAATCAAAGTAGACCTGAAAGGCTTTCTTTGAAAGCCTTATATTTTAAGACCAAGACACCCACAAACACATTAAGTGATTATATCAAAAGCACTGACGATATAGAAGGAGGCTCTAAGTAGAAAAGCTTTGCCAGAACACGGATGATTGCATTTTAATGACTTCTGAGATTCATTAGGGCTTGCGTCTCATCATTCTCTCTGATGTTGTTTCATAGACTATCAAAACTAGACAAGTGGAATGACAAGCCGATTTAGTCAATGAGAAGATTTCTGACATTGTTGTTTTTGATTATTAATAACACTACTTGTTGTATTCAATTTAATATTTACAAATAGTTTCTAGGAAGATAACGATGGTAAGATTACTTTTGGGTTGTGTTTTTAATATTAATGACATACATTTCTCTTCTGTATAAAGTTTCCATTTCATTTAAGTAAAAGTAGGCATATTTGATGTGTTCTTCCTGATTATTTGCTAGCGTAAGAAAATATTAGGAAATAATGTAGATCGTATTAATTATCCAAATGTTTACATTTTGGTAAAACTTAACTACATACAATCCTTGAATCCAATGGAGTATTATGACACTGGTAGGTCTAAAAAATCCAATTAATACAAGAATTCAACAGACCCAACAGAAGAATGTGTTGGGAGAAGTCTGCTTAAAGCCACTGGGAATTAGTGACAACATGTTTGAGCCTTGAGAAAATTTACCTAAGGCAAATAGAGCACAGGTCCTTGCAAAGCAATAATTAATTCTCAACAAACTTTACTGTAAATGTGGTATCATATTTGATTTCCTTAAATTAAAGTCCTTTTCAGGAAAGCTATTAGATTAATTAAAAGTTTCTCAATATGTAAAATTTATAGAATTAGAGAAATTAAAGTCTTGTCATGAAAGGCAACTGGGGCAGAGACCTGGTTATACACCAGGGTGAAGAAGGAGGAAAATTCTGACTATAGAAGAAATGACAAAGGAATGTGATAGGAGAGCTGTCATTTTTCACTGATTCTTACAGAATATCAGAAGGAAAAAAGGACAGGGCAGAGGGACAAAAGAAAAGTTGGAGGAAATGAAAGGAAAGAGGAGAAATTCCTAGGTGGGGTCCTTTCCATCTCTGCTGTTGGGGAATTCCAACACACACTGTTAACAGTTGCTGGCCCACTCCATGATCCCATCACAGGTGAACATAGGACTGCAGACATGACAGAAAGCGAGAAGGCAGAATTGTGGGATGGTGGTTAGAAATATAAAAATGGTAGTATATCCCTCAGTGGAGGCTTTGTGTGGCTATAGTGCTGAATAGATTTTTACAGAGATGCCATACTAAGATGGATTAGGAAGAATAGGCTTGGAAATCTACTTCCAAAAATCAGCCTATCCTGCATAGGGTCGCCATAGGCAACAACAACAACATGATTAGAATGAGGAAGAAATGGTGACTATCACTTAATCTAAGTAATTATTTACTAAATAGCACCCCACTGGCCTGTACGAGTTCATAAGGCTCCCCAGTGTGCTTCAATTATTCCCAGGGCATAGATTTTGCACACCAAGAAAATATGACTCAATGCCCTTAGAAAGATGTCCAATATACTATGGGAAGTAAATTCTGAGCTGGGAAAATCCTATACAGTATAAATCATATAAATGACAGTCTTGGGGCCAGAAGAATATTAAAATTCTATTGTTCTTATTAATCTGTGGAATGAGAGGGATGCTTAAGCAGGTAATTGTCATTTGAAATGGAAGACAAAACAACATATATTTTAATCAACACACTTATTAAATGTCAGTTAGAATTTTCGTCAGCGAAATTATATGGGACTAACTTGCAATAGCAAGCTCACTAAATGGTAATTAAAAGAATAAATATTGACTATTAATTTTAGTGCGTGCACAATTTTCAAAATTTTATATTTATGATATATCTCTCTATATATGTTCATCAGTTTTTTAAAATCTAATCAAACTTAACATACAAAAATGCTCTTGTGAAAATTATCTTTAATTAACATGTAATTGAGAACTAAATGAAAACCTTCTTTATTTTTCAAGCTATTCATTTCATAAACAAATCTAGAGTTCAAAGAATAATGCCTGCAGACTAATACCAACAATTCAATTCATATGCTACAGGAATGGATTCTATTCTTAATAGAACTTCTGGATGTAATCCATTTAAACATATATTGTCTTCATTTTAAAGTGTATTTCTTAATTATTTTAAAGTTGATAAAGTAGTTGAAGAGCTGAGCCTCAATCTATTGTAATATTATAATTCTTAAGGTATGTCACTCTATGCGTTGCTATAACATTTAAACATTGGTCTTATTCCAGTTTGTCCATATTTCAGTAAAATAAAATACACTTCGTTGTTTTTATATACTCTCAAATTAGAATTCTCTTTTCTTAAATGTAATATTAAAATGCAGTGTTGATCAAATAAGAATTTCCCTTGGTTAAAAAGTGAAAAATGTTAATTAGACTTTCACAACTAGATCTTTATTTAAACAAAGTTAACTGACCTTTTGTTTGAATAATTTTTCTTGAAATCAGTAGTGTAATCAGATAGTTACTATGCAGGGTTAAGAAGCAATAATTAATTTTCTAAGCCTAAAAGTGAAATATGGTAATGTTGATAGTTCTATTGAATGCCACTTTAATTTAAAGTAGATATGCAAAGTAAAACTATATAAAATATAAAATATCAAGATAGTCTGTGAAAATGTTAGAAATTTTGAGAATTATATCAAAACTTGTAAGGAAGCCAATTTGATCACAGGTTGTGTTTTGTGGAATGGTCTTTGCACAAATCTCTCCAATACTCTTTTGTCTTACAAATAAACACCCAGGAAATTTTTTTAATCTACTAGCATTCTGGATTCTACACAGAAAAAAGCAACATCTTGGATAATTTTGGTCCTTATTCTCAGCTGAATTTCAGTATTTAGAAAGTAAGTTCAAATGAATTGTCCTTTAAATTTAATCTAAGGGGCTCTCCGTTTCCCAGATTGACAATGTATTTTATCATGTAGTAATTTGTTTAAATTCTGCCTTCTTCCACTCAAAAATAAAGTCCATTACAACAGATAATTTCCCTGTTTGTTCCCTGCTGCATCATTAGTCCAATACAACGTTTGGCACATAGTGGATGATCAATACTTGTTATGCAGAAAAATACATGAATAAATAAAAAAAAAAGAAATACAGTGGCAATAATAACCATCAAATATTTTATAAGCCCATGAACTTAGGATATATGTAGGTTTAAAAATGGCTTGCACATATACTAAAGATGCTGTTCAGCATTTTAAATTTATTTGTAAGCTTTTTTCCGATGTACTGAAAATATCTCTTTTCCAATGCTAAACTGTAACTCATTCATTCACGAAGACTATGAGTCAGGCTTTGAGTCTATGAGAAGGAGAAAGATATATAAAAATAATTCAGTATTGGGTAAGTGCTATAATGGAGTGTGAAAAATATGAAGGAATAAGGAAATGGTTAACTTTTCCTGGAAATCAGTACAAGCTACATTAGAAGTAAGGTTTGATTTAAGACTGAAAGGATAAATCAGAGTTTGTGGAAATCGCGTCAGCTGAAAAGGTCTTTCCAGGGAAATCACAGAAGGTACAAAGGAATTATATGGCTTGGGAAACTGCTAATTTTTTCAATAAGTTTTAATGCAGGATATCTTGAGAGGAAGGGTGACGGCATCTAAGGCTGTAAAAGTAGCTGCTATTGAAAAATTGAGTCAAAGTGGAAATTGTGCCTGTGACAAGCAACTCTGTTCTTATCTAGGTCTTTTTAAGTGGAAATCCATTTTGAAAAAGAATCATAACAGAATATATGACTCCTTAAATGTCATGTCCATAGTGGGTATTAGTGCATTATCTTGAGCATATAAATCAGTTATTAAATGGAAACTACCAGGGTTTTATCAAAGCCACTAATTCAGTATAAAAGTCTTATCATAATATTTGCATTGGTAGCATGCTCATTGCTTTCTTATCACATGAACCAACTTGGTGTATGAAAACTACTAATATGCTAAAACAGTGATAATATTTTTAAATGCAATAATAACTTTCATGAGATTAGCTCATTTCATGTTCACTCACAAGCTAAAGCTTTAAGATTATATATAGCAAAGTCACTTTCATGCAGTATTCATTAAAATTGAATTTATTATGACAAAGAGGAGACTGAAGATATTATATATTACCTGATAATGATAAATAGCTTTCTTTAATACTGGACTAGCTGTTCCTGTTTTAAGCATCTATGGATATAAACAAAAACTAGACTGATAAGAAAATAAATCATATAGTAGGATCCCACGGTTGCAAGCACCAACCGTGCTTGGAGATTAAATGAAAACTAGAGCCTGGGGGAGGAAATCGTTTTCTCTATTGCTCTAACTTTTTAGTCCTATCTTGTTGCTGTTGTTAGGTGCCCTCAAGTTGGTTCCAACTCACAGCAACCCTATGAACAACAGACAAAACACTGCCCAGTCCTGTGCCATCCTCACAATCATTGTTATGCTTGAGCCCATTGTTGCAGCCACTGTGTCAACCCATCTCATCGAGGGTATTCGTCTTTTTCTCTGACCCTCTACCAAGCATGATGTCCTTCTCCAGGGACTGATCCCTCCTGACAACATGTCCAAAGTATGTGAGATGTAGTTTCGCCATTCTTGCCTCTAAGGAGCATTCTGGTTGTACTTTCTCCAAGACAGATTTGTTCATTCTTTTGGCAGTCCATGGTATATTCAATACTCTTCGCCAACACCATAATTCAAAGGTGTCAATTCTTCTTCAATCTTCCTTATCCATCGTCCAGCTTTCACATGCACATGAGGCTGTTGAAAACACCATGGCTTGGGTCAGGCGCACTTCAGTCTTCAAGGTTACATCTTTGCTTTTCAACACTTCAAAGAGGTCTTTTGAAGCAGATTTGCCTAATGCAATGCATCCTTTGATTTCTTGACTGCTGCTTCCATGGTGTTGATTGTAGATCCAAGAAAAATGAAGTCCTTGACAACTTCAACCTTTTCTCCATTTATCATGATGTTGCTTATTTGTCTAGTTGTGAAGATTTTTGTTTTCTTTATGTTGAGTTGTAATCCATACTGAAGGCTGTGGTCTTTGATCTTCATCAGTAAGTGCTTCAAGTCCTCTTCATTTTCAGCAAGCACAGTTGTGTCATCTGCATATCGAAGGTTGTTAATGAGTCTTCCTCCAATCCTGATGCTGCATTCTTCTTCAAATAGTCTAGTTTCTCAGATTATTTGCTCAGCATACAGACTAAGTATGGTGAAAGGATACAGCCAGACGCACACCTTTCTTTATTTTAAACCACGCAACTTCCCGTTGTTCTGTTTGACCGAATGCTTCTTGATCTAAGTACAGGTTCTTCATGAGCACAATTAAGTGTTCTGCAATTCCCATTCTTTGCAATGTTATCCATAATTTGTTATGATCCATATAGTCGAGTGCCTTTGCATAGTCAACAAAACACAGGTAAACATCTTTCTGATATTCTCTGCCTTCAGCTATGGTCCATCTGACATCAGCAATGATGTCAGTAATCCAGCTTGAATTTCTGACAGTTCCTTGTCAATGTACTGGTGCAACTGCTTTTGAATGATCTTCAGCAAAATTTTACATGTGTGGTATTAATGACATTGTTCGATAATTTCCACATTCTGTTGGATCACCTTTCTTTGGAATGGGTACAAATATGGATCTCTTCCAGTCAGTTTCTTGGCATAGATGAATGAGTGCTTCCAGTGCTGCAGCAGTTTGCTACAACATCTCAATTGGTATTCCGTCAATTTCTGGAGCCTTGTTTTTCACCAATGCCTTCACTGCAGCTTGGACCTCTTCTTTCAGTACCATCTGCTCTCGATCATATGCTACCTCCTGAAATGGTTGAAGATCGATCAATTCTTTTTGATACAGTGACTCTGTGTACTCCTTCCATCTTCTTTTGATGCTTCCAGCATTGTTTAATGTTTTCCCCTTAGAATCCTTCAATATTGCTACTCGAGGCTTGAATTTTTTCTTCAGTTCTTTCAGCTTGACAAATGCTGAGTGCATTTTTCACTTTTGATTTTCTATCTCCAGGTCTTTGCACATTTCATGATAATACTTTGCTTTGTCTTCTCCAGCCTCCCTTTGAAATCTTCTGTTCAGTTCTTTTACTTCGTCATTTCTTACTTTCACTTTAACTATTCTACATTCAAGAGCAACTTATAAGAGTCTCTTCTGAAATCCATTGTGGTCTTTTCTTTCTTTTCTGTCTTTTTAATAACCTTTTGTTTTCTTTATGTATGATGTCCTTCTACAACTCGTATTCCAACATGTGTCTGTCAGTTTGTTGTCTGTTGTACTGTGGTGGCTGCATGTTGCTGTGATACTGGAAGCTTTGTCACTGGTATTTCAAACACCAGCAGGTTCACCCTTGGTGGACAGGTTTCAGCTGAGCTTCCAGACTAAGACAGACTAGGAAGAAGGACTTGATAGTCCACTTTTGAAAAAATTAGCCAGTGTAAACCTTATGAACAGTAGCAGAACATTGTCTGATATGGTGCCAGAAGATGAGCCCCTCATGTTGGAAGGCACTCAGAATACAACAGGGGGAAGAGCTGCCTCTCAAAGTAGGGTTGACCTTAATGACATGGATGGAGTCGAACTTTCAGAACCTTCATGGGCTTACGTGGCATGACTCAAAATGAGAAGAAACAGCTACAAACATCCATTAATAATTGGAATGTGAAATGTACAAAAGTGTGAATATAAGAAAATTGGAAGTCATCAAAAATGAAATGGAATGATTAAACATCAATATCCTAGGCATTAGTGAGCTGAAATGGACTGGTATTGGCCATTTTGAATGAGACAATTATATGGTCTACTCTGCCAGGAATGACAAATTGAAGAGGAATGGCATTGCATTCATTGTCAAAAAGAACATTTTAAGATGTGTCCTGAAGTACAATGCTGTCAGGGATAGGATAATATCCATACGCCTACAAGGAAGACTAGCTATATGACTATTATTCAAATTTATGCACCAACCATTAATGCCAAAGATGAAGAAATTGAAGATTTTTACCAACTTCTGTAGTCTAAAATTGATGAAACATGCAATCAAGATACATTGATGATTACTGGCAACTGGAATATGAAAGTTGGAAACAAAGAAGAAGGTTTGGTAGTCGGAAAATATGGCCCTGATGATAGAAACAATGCCGGAGAGCGCATGATAGAATTTTGCAAGCCAAATGACTTCTTTATTGCAAATACCTTTTTTCAACAACAGCGACTTTTTTTAAACAGCGACTCTTCACATGGACCTTGCCAGAATGAATACACAGCAATCAAATCGACTACATTTATGGAAAGAGATGATGGAAAAGCTCAATATCATCAGTTGGAACAAGGCCAGGGGCCAACTGTGGAACTGACCATCAATTGCTCATCTGCAAGTTCAAGTTGAAGCTGAAGAAATCTGGAACAACTCCATGAGAGCCAAAGTAAGACCTTGAGTATATCCCACCTGAATTTAGACACCATCCCCAGAATAAGTCCTGTCTTTGAACCCTAAATATCAGTGATTCTTCTCAGTCTTCATATTGGTGTTACACATATTTGTTAATGTTGAGATTACAGCAAAGCAGGGGTATTTTTTTCAGAATAATTTGATATGAACAAAATTCAATTGCCTAGTAACCATAGAATAAATCTCAATTTGTTGTACTTTATTATGCTTGCTTTATGGTTTAGTATTGTTTTGGTTTAAATTATATACAGAAAAGGTCACCATAATCTCTTTAGTGTTGGAGATTTCTACAGATTTTTTTCTACCTTTGGTTCCAAAAATGGCTCTAGTTCTCCCAACTCTGGATTGTTGAATTCTACTTCTCCTTATGTCCTGAACTCTCTTTCCTAACACAACATGATACACTAATTTTACCTCTGCAGTCTTTTTCCTTGAGTTGACTCTGCAACCTAGATTGTGCCTTTATATCAATTAAGTGTCCTCATTGTTCACATAAAGATAATAGAGGCTTAATCTCCTACCCTTCAGTTTGCTTAAAGTTATATATGACACGTGGTTACAACCAGGTTTGAAGCTGGAAAAATAATTGAGAAAGAAAGCTTCAT
>NW_004444094.1:1468743-1472189 GCF_000243295.1 Trichechus manatus latirostris | reverse complement strand
CCCCAGAATGGCTAACATGAAAAAGACAGAAAATACCATTTGTTGGTGAGAATGTGGTACAACCAGAACTCTCATACGCTGTAGGTGGGAGTGTACATTGGTATAACAACTCTGAAACACTCTTTGAGCTGGTAGTATCTTAAGAGCCACAACTGTACTTCTATGTATATATCTGAGAGAATTGTATACATATGTATATGTATATACATATGAATTTGTACATATGTTCAGCAGATGACATGTACTCAAATATGACTGGAAGGAAGCCTTAGGGGTAATTATGAGCATTTGTAAGGTTCTTTTTCTTGATCTGAGTGCTGTTTGAGTAGTTGTGTTCAGTTTGTGAAAATTCGTTGAACTGTGCACTTATGTGTACTTTTCTATAACTGTATTATATTTCAATTAGAAGTTTATTAAAAAGAAAGCCTTCTGGGCACTCTTTGACATCACAGGCAAATTATTTTATCTGAGCAAAATGAGAATTAAACTTCTAACCACGTATCTTCTATGTTTAGACACTAGCAAAGGAAGGGGTGCAGGAAATTTTTTCTAAATAATTGCTGACAGCTTTTTGGGAAAAGGAAGAGACTGGCTAATTGTTTGCCAAACAATTTTGCCTTTTCTTCTTTGCATCAAGATAACATTTCCCCTCTTCTCTTATTGGTGGATAGCAGGCATGTGCCAGATGTGGACAATGGAATGCTGACATGAGTGTTATTCACTACCTCTAGGCTCAACTCAGAAAATCCCACATACAAATTTACCCATTCTCTTTCCTTGTCATTAGATTCAAAAGACCTAGGGGAAGAGTCTAAGACCTACCAGATGATATAGCATCCAGGAACCTTTTCTCACCTTGTCTGGGCAGGAAAGGAGAAGAAGGAAATGGCTATTGCGTTTACCTCTGGGATTTTGAGTTACAGCAATTACCTACCCTGACTAATACTAACCCTGAAGCCAACTCAGTAGACATAGGAAACTGTGAGCAGTTAAGGTGGAAGGTAAGAATATGAGTTCTTCCCAATGCTGACTCCTTCAGTCCAACATACTAAACATGCTTATAATTTGGACAAGCTGAGCCTAATCTAAAGCCTAAGGCAAGTGGGTCTAGTGGAGATCCAAGAACATGGAGAAGTCTATATTGTTACAGAAAATTCTATACAAATATTGTGACTCAGCACAGGATAAAACAACTTTCAACATCTATGTTTAGAGCGAATAGTTTGCCTTCATCTTTGGTAGCATCCTTATTGCTCATTCCTGGTCCAACATTTTGTCCTCAAATCAGGAATTGCCTTAATTCATTTCCCTTAATTCATTGAGTTTTTCTGAAATAATCACTTCTTATCTGTATGATCTTTGATAGAAATTTAATGTACACAGGAATTACTTATCTCACCTATGAAATGTAGTTAACACTGTAACAGTATATTTGTTGAGCTGGTTAAAAAAGAAATGTATGTAAGTCTACTGCTTGGCATGCAGTGAACAGTCAATAAGTTGTGGCTGCCATAGTTGTTGCTTGTATTGAGAGCTCCTCATTGGGCCTTATTTTTTAAAATAAGAGCTTATTGCTCATACTGTTGATTCATTACATTCATGGTAGTAGGCTTAGAATTCATGGTATTAGCCTTCCGGGCATCTTATAAATTATACAAAATTGTGTGTGTGTGTGTCCCTTTTAGTTTCTTCCTACTTCTTCTGAAGTTGTCTGTGTCTTTCATCAGGTTTAAAATAGTTCTGTGTCCCCAAAACCTCTGCCATAGCTCTACTGTGTTGGAAGAGTTAATAACAGGTTAGAACAAATCATTTCCAACCTTCATTTTCACAATCTGTTCTAGTCTGTAGGTTAATGGGAACCCATACTTTATCCTTAATTTCTCAAGAGTGCATCAGTTGAAAAACTTAGTTTACCTTGCACTAAACACGTATAATAAACGGTAAAATGCCTTTTCCTAGTAAGAGAAAAAAGAATAGATTCTTACACATATGACATAGTTCATGAACAGTCCTTTACAGTGAAGAAAAGGTGGAGACTAATTTCCACATGATGTGAGCTCTTCCATCAAATGGTTGTTATAAATATGCACTTCCATCTGCTGTAAGCAGATCAACTTGAGCCAATGCAGCAACAACTGTATGGAGAAATTTTGCAGCTTAATCATAAAACAATGACTCAGAGAACTTCCCATACACATTTTTTTTTTTTTTGATCCAGGAAGTATGTATGACAACCCTGAAGTCACTACCACTTTCTTTAACAGAGGGAAATTCCTAACACATGGCCAAAAGAAATCAGGCCATTGCTTAAATTACTGTTCACTTCTTGGGTTTGATGTCTGGAAACGCTTTTTAGACTTTTGGTTGGAGACTTCATGAGTTAAATATACTTCAGTAGTGAATATTATATTTATAAATCCTACATCTAATATTAATACTAATCTGAAATTGTTAATTTTGCAATGTGTATAATGTTTCTCTGTTCATTATAATATATATAGAACAGATATCATTAGCTGTAATTTATAAATGAGAACATAAGTTCAAAAGGGTGTGAAGTCAAGTTTAAAAGCACAGAGTTAACGAAAAGGAGTTGGAACGGAGATAGTGTCTTTTACAACCTATATAATACACCCTGTTGCACTTCTTCTTTCCGTAATTCAACTATTTGACAAATGAATCTAACAGAACATTATTTTTAATTCTTTTTTTTTTCCTGTAAGTAAGCCCTCATATTCTTATTCTTATTTTCAGCGTCTCTCTTTTTCTATTGTTCCTCCTTGTCAGCACTCTCCTACCCTAAACCCAACGTAAAGAGTCTTTTTTCACCTTCTTTTCAAAGTATGGTTTCTTGAAAACATACCGATTTTGCATTACATGTATCAGCTACACAGCCACAAGATCAACCACAAGCATAATTAACTTTAAAATGACTCAGCTTCCTTGAACCATGATTGTTCTGTCTTTATTGAATTTTAATTTCTTTTATTTTAATCAAACAATATCCCTTCACAGGATATACACTAAGAAATGAGTTTTCCTAAATGAAATTGCTTTTTTATTGCCATTCTACCATACACTCCATTTACATCTCTAGAACATTAAAACCACTCTCTGGATGTTGCTTCCCCAGCAAGTGAAGTGTGTCATCTGTAAGAACTCTGGCAGACGAGAACTTTCTCTATGGGCATGGGCAGATGAGCTGCATTAACAAGTCTGAATATCGCCAACATTTTCACAATTTATCCACCAAAGCTAGAGACAAATTCTATATTCTTAAAGCAATGAAAATTCAAGAGACTAGTGTGGGCTTTTTTGTTTCTATTTTTTCTGTCTCTTGAAGGAAGTGAAGATTTTTAGGAAAACCATTTAAAAATAGAAGTTAAAAAATTATCACTTTTATTTTGAGAATATAAGTTTGCAAAGTATGTATGTATTAAGTTCTG
>NW_004444094.1:1465371-1467434 GCF_000243295.1 Trichechus manatus latirostris | reverse complement strand
TCTTTGCTCATTGTAACATTACTTCTTTTCAGGTTTTGAGATTTAACTAGTGACCAAAATACAAAAACAACAGCAAAAAGACATTAAATTTATTTATGATTTACGTTCATAATTAAGTTTATTAGGTTAGCATAACATGTAAATGGTAGTTCCTAATTCCAGGCATATCTACATGATATTTCCTTTTTCAGTTTACACAGCTGCAGAAACTAACACATTTCAAGAGGGCAAGCCAAAAACACAGGATACAAGTGCCAATTCAGCCCTCTGACTCTTTCCGCATGCCAAAACGAAAGCGAAGTAAGGTTTAACTATACACATCCGAAAACAAAAACCAACAAGAAATATATTAATATATAAGACCAGAGTGACCAAGAAATAATTCAGAAATATTGGCTGTGTTCTGTCTTATCCTTCATAATATAAACAAATATAAGACAAAGCCATTTGCTCAGTGCACAGTTAAAAACAAATTTTCATTCACCTCTTGGCTAATGGGCTGAAACATTTTTTTAGTTGGCATTAAAAATGGATTTTAATTGGTCACAGAGGGTGTGGGATTTTAATTTTGAGATAATCTTTAGAACAGTGTGACATTGTTCCAGGTTTTAAGTTTCCATTGATCTGAAAGAATTGCTTCCTATGTTACCTTTAATCTTGCATTTGTACATGCTCACTATAACACCAACAAAGCAGTAAGACAGAAAGGAACTTTAAAATGCTCATGATTAATAGTGACAAAATGTTACTAAAACTATTACAAACTGCTGATTTTCATGTTTTGTTTTGTTTTGTTTTGTTTTGTTTTAATTTGGAATGCAAACTGCAACTTTGGAAAACACTTATGGCTTTGTCACAACTTTACATGACATGGCTTTACAGGATTAATTTAGAGCTTGCTTTAGTTCTTGGCGGTATTTATTATACCAAGATTACTTTTATGATTTTTGAAATTTATACAGTATCTTGGGTAAATATACAGACAAAAAGATGTACAAAAGATCTTTAGTGCACAAAAGATCCTGTGTTGTGCCTCTTAACGCAGCTAGTTGGCCATTTGTCTCCATATCTCACACACATATGCAAACAAAAAGGAAAATAATTGTTAATTGTTATCACCTGATTTATTGGAAATTACCATAAATGTTGTTTAACATGTTTAAAATTCCTTCTGTATTCTTTCTTTCTTGTTTAAATTTCAATTTGACAAAGCAATGACTTGGTTAAGTCAGCTTTAGAAATTATTTTCCTCCTCTACAAATTCACCTGTTTATCTCTAATCCCTAGGTGGTGCAAGGCTGATCGTATAATCTGTTAATATCTGATTTACGGAGAGCCAGTTGTGCCCCACAGAGACTAAGCCATTCTTGCTCTCCAGCATATTAAGAATTAATATTTACCCTTACTGGACCTTTAAGCCTCCACAAGAAACTTTAACAAAAGCTATGCAAATCTCTATCCAACATATACTAGGAGGATTAATAATAATTCCTTTTGATCAGAATTACTCTGTTGGCCAGCAATGGTTTCCATGGTAATCAGGTGGTGGACAGGGCTGAGACTGATTTCATCAGTTGTAAGACATCTTTAGAATTATCCTACATGTCTAATTATAACTTACCAGGACTGAGTTCTACATAGTGTAGCTCAGAGGCACAGGAAATGAAGTTATGAGTTTTAACTGTTAGAAAGCTTCCAGCAGGAAAGAAATTATTTTTCTTTCGCCTAATAAGACTTTTTTTTTCTCCTTCTCTAGAGAAGATATTTTGAAAGGGATTTTTATGAGAACTGGAGAAGAGTTGGTATATCTATAATGAGAATTTCACTGAAAGTTTGTCGTGCTAATAGGAAGAAAAAAAATGTAATCGCAGAGAGCTTACACTTGAGAAAACATCAACACATTTACAAAGAATTTTAACTCAAAGCTGATAAATATTAAAAGATAAATGTTCAGAGATTGTGTCTGTATGTGTTTGACATGACAACACAAGCATCTTTTTTGTTTATCAAACAAAAAGTCCACCTTTATTCCAGCGTCCAGCTGGTAACCCTAGAAAAATAGT
>NW_004444094.1:1462083-1464860 GCF_000243295.1 Trichechus manatus latirostris | reverse complement strand
TGTTTATTCTAATAATTTTCTGTGAAAAATTATTTTCAAATGAATGACTATAATGCATTTATAAACCAGTAACACATTCAGTAAAAAATCCAGCTGGGGAGAAACAGAATGAAAGATTCCCTAAAATGTACCTGAGGGTTTGAGCATAAAATTATAAAGTTAATATTTCTTTTTTAAATATTTCTAGATTGTTTATAAGTTTATGAAGATGACAATGGTCTTGCAATTGGCTAAAGCACTTTTCCTCACTCTCTGGGAGAAAGACTCTTTTCTTTTTCCTCAAAACTTGGAGAAATAGAACTTATTCTCTAATAAATATTTACTGGGTTTTATGAAATGTTATTTTCTGAGTCCCATAAAGAATTGTTCAAAAGACTACATTATAGTTTTTTTTTTATTTGCAAAATAGATTTCCTTCATCAATTAGAGCCTTCATTTTATATTTTGCAATACAACTGTGCTTGAGCACGTGTACTCAGAGTTAACAAACTAATAACCTATGAGATTTGAGACTAATATTAGTCATATAAATTTCCCTGTGTTCATAATAAACCACTAACCTTTTAAGAAATAGAAGTGGGAATAATTATCACATATTATGATTCTAGGTATGTCAGAGGAATCTTCCCATACTAATGCTGCTTCTCCCAAGGAATTTACTTGTGTCCTTTTTTTGTTTTGCAAATAAAAACGATCTTACTTCTGCATTCCTTTCAACTTAATGTTTTAATATTTGTGTCCAATTAAATCTCTACGTGCGAGTCAGGAATCAGTTTATCAATTTGCCACTTATTGTTGTTCTTTAAAGAATTCCTGCTACATAAATGCTATAAAACTTAAGAAAATATAGTTATCTAGGATAAAACTCATCTATTTATTAGGATAACTTGATTTAAAATGAATTAGAGTTTTTTTTTCCCCCCTATAATTTGAAAACTTAAGCATTTAGCAAACGGAGTTTAATGTTACAAGGACAAAGTAGAACATAATTATATCCTGATCTTGACTGTATCTTTACCAAATCACTAACTCAGCTCAAGGTATTTTCAAGTGCTGAAAAAACATCCTGTAGTGGCACTAGATCTCAGTCGTTTCTATCAGTCTGGAGAACTACAAAAATCCTACCTCTTTCTGATTAATGCAAACCTCACCATAGTCATTTATGCCTTAATCATTTAGTTATTGCACTGTAATTAAGTCTTAATTGGGTAATATTTGGCTGAATAGTTTCCTTTCTTTTTTCTCGTTAGCCAGTAAAAAAGAAAATAAAAAGCTAGTGGGAAATATAGTTATTGGCTCTTTAGAAAGGAATTTCTCAGACCAAAATAGACACAAATTCATGTCTAAGAAAATGGTGGGTTTGGGATGTGAAAGCCTCTAACGTGTAGTATTTATGGATTACTTAATGCAGAGCATTCACACAGTGTTGTTAGAAGTGGCTATTGAAGTTTATGTTTGATGGCTCAGAACCACAGATCTCCAATCACATCCCTAGAGAAACAGCCGTTCGTTATGTGCAGGGAATGTGTGTGTACACTCCACGTGTACGTGTGAGATAAACTGAGCAATGCTGCATTTCACTTTGTAAGGGTCGGGCCCTAATTGGAATCTTGTGTTAGTTCTTTTCACTACCTAGCAAAAAGACATTGCAATACTTTAAAGAATAGATCCTTAGAATAGTAGGTAGATTAATCCTAGCATTAAAAAGACTGAGTTATGAGGACAGGTTAAAACCTTAGTGTTAAAAAAGGAAATCTCTGAAATTCCATGTACAGAGCTGTTTGGAGAGATGTATAAAATCACATACAGTTTTGGTAATTCTACTTCAGTGAAAGTGGAAAAGAGATTTAATTGTGGCCTAACAAAAGGAAATTAGACCATATGTTTAAAAGTACCATATTAATGAAAGGAAAATACTTGGACATAGAATTGAGAGGAAAATGTATTTGCTTATAACAGAAAGAACTGAAATATTTGCCTTCTACTCTTTTTGATTTTCAAATAACTTTTTTTGCAACCACAAAATCAAGATTTTAGGTTTGTTTCAGGAAATCAATGAAGCTATGCTGCAAGATCTTTATCGAAAGCATAAAATAATTCTAGTTGAACAAATGCCTATCACGAAAGCTTACCAGCCACATTTTGGTACTTTTGGTCTCCTTAGTAGTCCAATTCTTTTTCAGTTTCAATCAACCCTTCAGCCCCCAGCAGAGGTGAGAAGCCTTTTATATAAAGAAATTAAATAGTCCAGACAGTCCTCTAATGCAGCTCAGCAAGGGACAAGGAGATAAAATCATCTGTTACTCCTAGTAAGCTTATACAATTTTCTATATATAACACTGATTTGAACCAAAAAGAAAAAAAAGAAAACCTCAAATGTTAAGATCCTTTAATATTAAATACCCAATTAGACATTAGTATTTGAACATGTAACCAGGAAAAGACCTTCAGAATATTTCAGACAAACAGGAAAATGAACAAGAGTGAAATCCAATATCATTTTATAATTAAATTTCCATGCAATGACAAGATATAACTTCAAAGTGATTCTTTCATCTTCCTTTTATTTCTCGTTTATTTCTTCCTGTCTGCCTTCTTTCCTCTTTTTTTCTTCTGCTATATTCAGTTAAGAATGCATACTCCGTTTGAGAGAATCCAATGGTCTGCACTTGATTTTCTCTTCTTTCACTCGTAGTTGTAAGACTATGGGCTTGTCATCTGACTTTATGCCATTTTCCATTGTGTTGTGGGTAGAAGGGAGATATTAATATGTTTTA
>NW_004444094.1:1460059-1461701 GCF_000243295.1 Trichechus manatus latirostris | reverse complement strand
TCTTCTCCAGCACCACTGGGTGGGTTCAAACAATCAATCTTTATGTTAGTAGTCATGCACAAACCATTTGTGGCTCTCAGAGACCCTTCATATACTCCAGCCATACATTAATGTAGGCATACTACTTACAATTTGGCTTTACCAAAGATGACTGTCACGCATCTCTATATGATTCTATTTAAGGATTAGAAAAAATTTCCCTACATATACCAATTAAGGAGCCCTTGTGGTGCAATGGCTAAGCACTTTGGAGCTAAGGAAAAGTTGATAGCTGGAATCTACCCATCTGCTCTGTGGGAGAACGACCTGGTAACCTGTTTCCATCACAGCCTTACAGATTACAGCCAAGAAGACTTTATGGGTTAGTTCTACTCTGTTACATTGAGTCACTATGAGTTGAAATTGACTCGATGGCACCTAACAACAACCTACCGATTATACTATTTTTGCGTAAGTGAATTTTGTCCTTAATATATGACATAAAACAGTTGAATATTCTATCAATGATACTTTATGAGTCTTTACTCCTCTACACATCAGACAAGAATATTGTTTTGGAAAATGAAACATAAAATAAAAAGATGGCACTAGAATACTAGTCTTTGATTATTTTGATAATTCACTTCAAGAGTTTATTTTTTTCTAAGAATATAGAATCAATGAAAAATACAGATAAGCAGACTAAAGCCAAAGATATTTAAGTAGCCCTCAGTTAATTTTATTCATAATCTTTCAAAATTGTACATCACCTGTATTTTGCACAGTCTAGCTAATGCCACAATAAAGAAATTAATTGCCTTTTTGCAATAATATAACAAAATCTATTTAATGAGCACCTACCATGCACAAGGTATTATAAAAGATTTAAAGATTAATAAGAAAATGCCCCTGCCTTTCAAAACTTTTTGCTCTTATGAACGTGAGAACAAAATTGTCTAAGTAATAGCAAGGATACTTGGATACACAATCAATGCCCATGGAAGCAGCAGTCAAGAAATCAAACAATGAATTGCATTGGGCAAATCTGCTGCAAAAGACCTCTTTAGAGTGTTAAAAAATACAGACGTCATTTGAGGACTAAGGTGCCCCTGACCCAAGCCCTGGTATTTTCAATCACCTCATATGCATGTGAAAGCTGGACAAAGAATAAGGAAGACCTAAGAAGAATTGATGTCTTTGAATTATGGTGTTGGCGAAGAATACTGAATATACCACAGAACAAACGAATCTGTCTTGGAAGAAGTACGACCAGAGTACTCCTTGGAAGCGAAGATAGTGAGACTTCCTCTCACGTACTTTGGACATGTTATCAGGTGAGATCAGTCCCTGGAGAAGAACATCATGCTTGGTAAAGTAAAGGGTCAGGAAAACGAGGAAGACCCTCGAGGAGATGGATTGACACAGTGGCTGCAACAATGGACTAAAACCTAGCAATGATTAGAAGAATGGCACAGGACTGGGCAGTGTTTTGTTGTGTTGTGCATAGGGTGACTATGAGTTGGAACCTAATAACAACAATAGTAAGGAATGATAGGGTATTATCTAGAGATTCAGAACCAAACAACAACGGGGAGTCAGAGAGGGAACACATTTATTCTATTTGCTGGTAGGCTCTGTAGAGGCTTTGTAAAGAAGATAATTT
>NW_004444094.1:1457738-1459137 GCF_000243295.1 Trichechus manatus latirostris | reverse complement strand
TGGACTGGACTGTGGGACATAAAGTGATACTCGACAGGAGCGTGTCTCTTAGCTCAAGTAGATACAAGAGACTAAATGGGCAGCTTCTGTCCAGAGGTGAGATGGGAAGGCAGAGAGGGTTAGGAGCTGGTTGAATGGACATGAGGATTCAGCGGTGGAAAGGAGGAGTGTGCTGTCACGGTATGGGGAGAGCAATCAGAGTCACATAACAATGTATGTATAAATGTTTGTATGGGAAAAAATTTAAAAAAAGATAATTTACAGGGATCTATTACACTTCAACTGGAAGATATTGGAAAAAGTAGAGAAGAAAAAATGAGCCAAAGAGTTTGAACATACAAGTGCATCTTTGGATAATACAAATAGTGACCAACAATATTTTCAAGCAGAGTTGTAATATAGTCAATGTCATCAAATGGTGATTTGTATTTTATGTAATTTTTATGCTAAAATTTTTGATACATTAGGAAAGTAATGGGTATTAGAATTCACTGAAACAGTTATATTTCTATTGACCGGTCTGTACCTCAGAAAACGAATGAAGAAATTACATCTACACAATAAAACTTAGGTGAATAAAATTTAGATAACCGTATCTTTTTATTTTGCACAATTGCCTCTAGAGAGTGTGCTTTGATATAATTTACTTAAGATGGGTATCGTAAAATAATAATTAGGCTCAGTTCTTTCAAGTTGAAATTTCCAAAGCAGCTGTTATGGTGAAATTTTAATACGAACCTGAGCATAAGAAAAACTTTGATTAATTTTAATATCCTTTTGTCTTCTAAATTATTACTTACTTAATATTTTCAAAGCTACTATGAATTAGTTAAGAAAAAAATAACATTTTCTTTATAATTGTTTATATAGAATAATGTTGGAAATGGTCATAGTGTATTTTATATTCAGCATACTTTCACAGCCAATAAAAATGTTTATAAATGAGGAATCTAAGGTTCAGAAAGAAAAAATGAATTCTCAAAAGTCACAGAGCTAGCAAGTGAGACATGCAAGACTAAAATCCAAGTGTTTTTATATCTAGCTCTATAGTGAGGGCTCTATTAAAAAGCAACAACAACAACAACAAAACTTAAAGCACACTATTACATAATTCAAAAATAGTTGCAGCAGTACATTGACAAGGAGCTGCCAAAAATTGAAACCAGATTTGGAAGAGGACGGGGAATGAGGGATATCATTGGTGATGTCAGCTCGATCTTGGCTGAAAGCAGAGAATACCAGAAAAATATTTTACCTGTGTTTTATTGACAACGCAAAGGCATTCAACTATGTGAATGGTAACAAATCATGGATAACATTGTGAAGAATGGAAATTACAGAACACTTAATTGTCTCATGCAGTACCTGTACATAGACCAAGAGGCAGTCATTCCAACAC
>NW_004444094.1:1455061-1456105 GCF_000243295.1 Trichechus manatus latirostris | reverse complement strand
GTGATATTGCCAATGTCATCAAGTAACAATTTGTATTGTATGTAATTTTATGTTAAACTTTTTGATAACTTAGGAAGTGATTGGGTATTAAGAAAAGCTACATATCTAATACCTGACAGTATAGTTGATAGCAAGATTACAAAATAAACAATGTGGAAGAAAAAGACGTTTTCTGGGGAAGGGAAAAGGGCATTTTAATTATTCTAATATGGACCAGAACTGGCCTTTGTTAAAAATCTCACTGCTATTTAAGTATATTTTTAAAAATACATTATATTGTGTATTATGCTCAGTAGGTCTAAAGCAGGGACCATTCACCTGAGAAGGATATCATTCTTGGTAAAGTAGAGGGTCAGTGAAAAAGAGGAAGACCCTTAACAGGATGGATTGACACAGTGGCTGCAACAATGGGTTCAAAGGTAGCAAGGATTATGAGGATGGTGAAGGACCGGGCAGTGTTTACTTCTGTGGTATATAGTGTCATTATGAGTCAGAACAGACTTGATGGCACCTAACAACAACAGTAGGTGTAAAGCATACCTTATTACACACTTCAAACCACGCAAACTTCCTTTTACAAAATTTCTAATTCTGTCAGTATTTTAGAACTTTCCCAATAGCCCATACTGAAACTTTTGATTGATTTCTCATTGTTCCTTTTTCTTCATCTCCATTTATAATATATATCCAATTCTTAGAGATCCTTTATTTTGAGTACTATTCTAAGACTTGCTTGCATTGCTACATTCCCATTGTCATTTCTCTGGTGCATGACTTCATTACTCTTTGCCCAGTTTACTGCAATAGCCTCCTGGTCTCCAGTCTCTGCAGTCCAGTTGGAACTCCCACTTTCATGGTATCGCTCTTCTGCCTAAGAGTCCTTGATGACCTTCCCAAAGCTTCTGAGATCAAGAACATATTCACATCACAGGCCTCTAAAAATTCCATAAATAGATTTTATCTTACCTACCAAAGAATATTTCTCCTTACCTAAACATACACTGTTTCAGACAGCACATTTTCCGCACAATTACTGCCATTCCT
>NW_004444094.1:1451697-1453296 GCF_000243295.1 Trichechus manatus latirostris | reverse complement strand
ATAATTTATAATTATTTTATTCTGTTTACATTAATTAATTTCCGTTCTCTTAACCCCAGTCTAAGTTATCATTCCTGTTTTGACAGATTGAAATTAGCCATGTACTCTTTAAGTTCTTACTCTACTATTTCTGTACTTAAAGCTAAAAAGTTGTTATATAAAATATAATTGTTTTTGTAAAAATTATTTTCCCCTAGAAGAATATTAATATTTCTCATTAATAACATTGTTTTTTCAACAATTTTTTAATTAAAACACTATGTTAAATAGAACCTATTTAAAAAACAATTCTTCGCAGTATGTCATATTTCATGGGCAAACTATTAAATCACTCCTGGTCCAACATGAGGCACATATTGAATTCCCAATAAATGTTTTAAGAATGATAGTATGAAAGAATAAATGAATAAATTCTGGTTAATTACACTGATAGCACTTCCAATTGGATTTCTCCTTCCATTTTTAATTGCTCAGTTTGTCCATTCATATTTACCAGGTCTTAATTCTTACAGCAAATTGGGCATGTGATGCTAAAAGATAGTTTACTTTCATTTCTAATATTTAGCTTTTTTATGATATTGTTTAACTATGAGAATAGACTACCACAGACTTGGAAAATTATATTTTACATTTTTAATTATTTTTTTCACCTTAAGCAAAAAATACCCAGTCACTATAATGCTTTATAAGGAGCCCTGCTGGCACAGTGGTTAAAGCGAGCAAATGCTAACTGAAAGGTCGGTATTTAAAACCACCAGCCACTCTGCAGGAGAAAGATGTGCCAGCCTCCTTCCGTAGAGACTTACAGCCTTGGAAACCCTGTGTGATCACTATGAGTATATGATTTTTTTGGTTTTATAATGCCTTATAAGGAGCCCTGGTGGCATGGTGGTTAAGAGCTCAGCTGCTACCCAAAAGGTTAGTAGTTTGCTCTTTGGACACCCTATGGAGCAGTTCTACTCTGTCTCATAGGGTCTCTATGAGTTGGAGTTGACTCAAAGGCAATGGTTTGGAGCCCTGCTGGCACAGTGGTTAGGAGTTCAACCACTAACCAAAAGGCCAGTAGTTCAAATCCACCAGCCACTCCTTGAAAACCCTATGGGGCAGTTCTACTCCGTCCTTTGGGTCACTGTGAGTCGGAATCAACTAGATGGCAATGGGTTTTAATGCCTTACGGTAAATTTTCATTACACCATTAAAAAAAGAGAGAGAGAAAGAGACTATTTTTGATGATATTTTTGTCTAAAGATAATAGCCTGGAGCCAATTCAGAGAGGTCCATGAACACTATGAAACTGTATGATAAAATGTTATATAAATGTAGAAGTTTCTTTTTGTGTGTGTGTGTTGAGGGTTCATTGATCTTCTAAGAGTTTCATAGCTATCTTACCAAAGAGAATTAAGAGGTCTTATTCGAGAATATTATGGAAAGTTTAAAATTAATATATTCCACTATACTTGAATAATCCTAAAACATTAAAAATAAAATGGTTTTATCTGATGTTGATTTTAAAAAAATAAAAATAAAAAGTTAATGAAATTATCTGAAAAATTAAAACAAAAAATATTAAAAATTCACATTCTGCTGATAAAGAATTGT
>NW_004444094.1:1439691-1447345 GCF_000243295.1 Trichechus manatus latirostris | reverse complement strand
ATGTGTTGACATAAATTTCTGGAGGGCTAAAAATGTAAAACCATAAAATAAATGAAAAACAGAAAAAAAATTACTGCAAGAAAAATAGCTTGTTCTTAGAGGAGGCCTAGAAAGCCAGTTGGAAGACTGTCACTTTAGTATCCAACTGCTTTGGTGCCATTTATGTTACTTTCCTAATAAATTTAAAGAGCAAATGTATTGTCATGCTTACAGCTATGCATCCGTGTGGAATGTGCTAGCATCTAAAAAATATCTGAACATCAAAGCAGATCCTGGATTCAATACCATTAACTCTGAGCTGGTTTTGAATCCTTTAACGTTTATACAGTTTATGTAAATTCCTAAACAGCACACTGAAATATGGTGAGGAGGTGTGTAGCTGTTTTCTTCTCAACTAGAATATCATTATCTAAAACGGACTTCCACTTTACAGCTACACTTTGTTTATTTAAAGGACATCTGTGTTCTAGATAAAAGAAGTGAGGAAAAACAACAAAAGTAATATAAAGTTTGTGCTGTATCATTTGGAAATCAATAGTGTCTTTTAATATCTTTATCTTACACTGTTGAATTTTTACAAATTTCGTGGCAGGGAATGACTTCCAGCCAAAGATTTAGAATACAAGCATTGTGTTTAGAGTATGCAGTGGAAATTAGCATGGCAGAAAATCAATGTCACTATGAAGTGAAAGTAAACTGTATTGTAGACTTAAATCATAGGAGAGGAAGTGAAGGAAGATGGAGGAAAGCAGTTCTGTAACTTATAAATATAGTACAAAGTTGGGTTGCTATCTTTTCTAATTTGGGGTAAGAGCTGAAGAGTTTTAACAGCCTGAAGCTCCTTTCACAAGAAATAGGAAACCATGGGGGAATGAACTCTACACCTACCCAGTGTGGCTTACTTGACAAAAATTCTCTACACGGTGACTATTAGGATGTCAATAATTATGGAGAGAAATGGTGGATTCAGAAAACTCTGCCAAGTGAGGAGAAATTCAAATTTCAGAAGTAGGAACATAGCTAGCAGATAACGAAAACTTATACAAAAAGACTGGACCTTTTTCTCACAGGGACTTGCAAAGCCTTGAGTGGATGTTGTACCAGTGCTACTATGAGATGGTTAAATTTAAACTGTCTTCCTGTTTTACAGACATGGGGATAAAAAATCTGCAGATTTAAGTGACTTTTTTCAAGGTCACATAGGTGAGTCAGTGGGAGAGACAGGTATAGCTGCTGAGTGACAGAGACAGGAGAAACTGTAGAGTCTTCTCTCACTCAACACGCACAGAATTGCCTAAACTACTCTGGCATGTAAACCTTTCACTGGTGACACTCCATCCCTAGCATCATTACAGAATCTCAGCAGAAGCGACAATACTGGAAGCTTCTACCTACACTCTGGTTGTTTCTTCAGTTTTTAAAACAATACAGATTAGATTATTAGCATGAATTCAAAGAACAACATGAGGGAAACTAACCAGTGGTTTTCATAGCTGTTTAAATTGTTACATGTTGAAGCAAGGAAGGTTAATGCTGGTTAACCATTCAGATTGTCTGTGTCCTCCCTATGCATCTCTAAGAAAAGCCCCAAGAAACTGTCTTCAAAATGTTAAATAAATTAATCTGGATCCCGTTCAGATAGCATTACCACATCAAACCTTCTTAAAAGATTATGCCTGACTCATATTCTGCTTAAGTTATTCAGTCATGTGGAATGTTAGACTGCAAATCACATTTTGTTACATTTTAGAAGGTTCTCTTTGCATAGCTTCAGTTATATCAAAATTAAATAAATTATTTTTAGCCAAAAATAGCTTTTAATCATCCAGCTCCTCTGGGATACTGTACATTTCTATTCTTCTCAGACTTCACAGAATTAAAATTAATTGTTTGTGTTGAATGTAGAAAATTATTTAGAATATTGATCTTGAAAAAAGCAATCAGCAAAATAATAGTTTTAGTTTAATTAATTTACATTTTTAATGCATATGCCTTTTTGCACCGTTACAAAAACTGAGTGTCCATATAATCAGCTATGCAAAAAAATGTAATATTATACTTAACGTAGATTGCGATCTTGATTTTACTTGCAGGCAACATCATGACATTAAAGCAATATACACAGAACATGAGTTTTACAATTATAGATGTTTGTTGTTTTAAGTATATGTGTGCTGTGCTTTGTTTAGCAGATAAATGGTGTTATACATTGTCATAAAAAAACAAAAAACGCGTTGCTGTCAAGTCGACTGACTCATAGTGACCCTGTAGGACAGAGTAGAACTGCCTCATAGGGTTTCCAAGGAGCGTGTGGCAGATTCAAACTGCTAACCTTTTGATTAGCAGCAGTAGCTCTTAACCACTATGATACCAGGGTTTCCATACATTGCCCCAAGAATTAATAAATAGCTGTTTTCAATACAGCATCAATTGCATTGAGCAATATATGTTGCCAGGTAAATTGTGAAGAACAGTATGATAGCACCAAATGTTATATTTTCTTTAGTTACTAAGTACATGACTTTGTTGGTTTATAAAGTTAAACAACTTCTCATACAAGTGAACAGGTGTGAATGTCAAGATATTTGTGTAATGACCGCCCTTGCTCTAATATTCCTATTGCTTACTCAGTAACACTATTTTGCTGGACCCAGATTGCACCAGCTTGCAAGAGCCAGTTTTTAAATATTCACAAATATTGCAAGCTACGGTTAGCATGAAAACAGCCACGATGAAATATTTACACCATGGAAATTGGCAAGTGGTACAAATTTTGGCTTCACCCCCCCTCCACCCCAGTCCCTTTACTAGTACACTACTGTCATTTTATAGAAATTCTGTGCAGAGTGCTACAAGGGACAAAAAAATAAGCTAAAACCCAACTTCAGTTCTTAACATACTTAGTTGAAGCAATTAAGTTGTAGAGATAAATAAAGCTTAAAATCTGAAAAGAGGAAGAGTCAATGGTAACTTTGAGAGATTTAACCTTTATGGTTCAGGGAATAGAAGGGACATTGTCAGAAAGATGGATGTCTGGAAGGGATATCCATTTAGGAAGTTTTACTTGGGACATAGGTTGTTTGCCTAAGAATGAAACTCAGTGAAAAGATCAGGTGGGCTAAATATGCAAGTTATACTTATGCACAATCACATCTTTGTCTATGACAACACTCTCCAAATTTTCTGCACACTGGAATCATCTGAGGAACTTAAAGAAATACTGGTGCGTGATCTCACTCCCACAGCCCCCTCCTCGAGATTATGACATAATCGTTCTGGAATGTGGCTGACCTTGTAATTTTTTTAAGATCATTGGGTGATTCCAACGTACAGATAAGTTTGGGAAACACTTGTCTATGATGCAAACCCTTTTTAAATGTTTTAAAATCTTAAAATCCTGAAACAGAGAAACTGAAACATCACAAGCCCTCACATCTGGCAGCTGAGTCCCTCAAAGCATGTGTACTTTCAGAAATGAAGGAGAAAGACACTTGTATGTTCTACTATATAAGAAGAGTTCATCACAATGAATTCAGTGGTGATCAGCTACCTAAAGAATTTTAACAACTGATAGTCAGGGAATTGTGAGAAAAAAACTAGTTGTTCCTGATATAAACTGAAAAGTGATGACATCCCTTGCACAATCTATCCACAATAAAAATTCCTTATACATTGCAGGATGCATTTTTAGCTCATCCCATGAGTCGGCATCCACTCAACGGCAAGTAACGGCAGCAACATAGACATATTACTCATGTTTGCAATTATGGTGGAAAAAGAAGTAAGGACCATGAGGACTCTTAATCACCTTTTAGGTGATACTTTTATTTATAAGGAAGAGAAATACCTCCTTAGACCTGTACTCTCCCATAAGGAGAATTCATTAAGATTATGGACAATCCACTTGGTTCTCCCCTTTGCATTCAGAAGAGTATAACCGTGCTTTCTTCCAGAAGTCAAAATCCTTTTCTATCCCTTCTTCTTTCAAATGGCATGTAAAATTCCAAGTTGTTCAAGAAATCAGAACGGCTTAGAACAGATTATGTAAAATTTGACTGCTGGCTAAATTCCTGATGTCCTTTCCACCCCAGTCATGCTCTGCCTCATGCACTGACACTGTGCAAAAACCAATAAACCAAAGAAAGAGAAAGCAGAAGCAGAGTCTGCTAACTAGGGCTTCTCAACATTTAAATCAGTTGCAATTAAATCAACATTGACTCATGGTGCTACCATGTGTATCACAGTAGCACTGTGCTCCACGTGGTTTTCAATGGCTGATTTTTTGAAAGAAGATTATCAGACCATTCTTCCAAGGTGTCTCTGTGTAAATGCAAACTGCCAACCTTTCAGTTAGCCATGGAGCATTTGCACCACTCAGGGACTCCTCCCAACATTTAAGGTGCATCTAAAAAATGCAGATTCTGATTCAGTACATCTGGGATAAGGACTGGGATTCTGAATTTTCACTAAGCTCCTGTGTGATGCCAGTGTTGCTGTAGTCTGCTGATTCCTGAACTTTACTTTGAGTAGCAAAATGATAATCAACCAAGATATAAAGCTTGTTGGTTTCATTGGGTTCACTCTCTTCGTTTCCTTGCAAGAATCATGGGAACACTATGCTCAGATGCTGAAGTATCGTATACACAGGAGAAGAGACTGTCTTCTTCCCCTCTTTTCTCCAAAATCACCATGCTTTCCTCAACCATACAATTAATCACTGTAGCAAAGGATATTTTACTAGACATATCAGGAGCTAGCAATGAATCTACATGAGATCTACAAAGCTTTTTGTTATTAATAAAACTGGACAGTATACTGCCTACCTTAATAGTATAATTATTTTGAAAGATATATAAATCATACTAATTGAGCTGTCATATGTACTTACATCTTACTAAAATTTATTTTATATGTGTTTAACTGGCAACTTAGTTGTAATCCAAAGCTCAAATACTTAGTTTGAATCATTATAAACACTGTTAGATTTAGGTTATGACAAAATTTAAACGATTTCTAATGTATTTTTTAGCATCAAAATTTCCATACTTGAATTTCTGAATTTACTAAAATATATTTGGGGTTCCTATAAAATGTTTTCATCATTTGAATTCTGGTAATGTCGGGATTTTATCAAGATCTTCCAAGGTTATGATCCTAATACTTTTGATTTTCACAGGCTGTTATTCTGTTAATGCTTCAGTGTAAATCAGGGCTTTTTTTTTTTTTTTTTTTTGCTATTAAATCACTCAAGTCACATTTACCCCAAGATGGTACAGATGTATAAATTACTACTGCTGAAACTTCACTTTCCACCAGATGTTCAAGAAAGGCTAATATGCTTTCACCCTAAAAATGGCTTAGTCATTCCCTTTCCATTGAACATATGAGTTATGTTTAGCAAGATGGCATCCTTAATGATGGTAAAGTTTGGTGTGCCAGAGAAAAGGAGGATGAAAAGCTGCCTGCCATATATTGTATGTATCCTTTGTAACTGTTTGATACGAAGAAGAAGCTAGAACTTTTGCATCAAGTATCAAATTTTCAAAAGACAGACCAACAGTAAGATACATGCTTACACTTGTCCTTTTCTAAATTCTACCTTTTCTAGGAGAGCCACCCAAATATATCTGATTCCAAATGTAGGAAGTTGTGAGCTGTGCCAAGCACTTTCCTCCAAATAGTTCACTTGCAGTCTTCGATCTGGTGCAAATGGAAAAGTAACAGATTTGTTCCTTTAAGCATGTCCAAGACTTTGATTACTTCTATTACTGCACAGTCCCTATATCTATCTGGCTATTAAATTGTGCAATTTTCCTTCATCATAGAGTCGAGCTGCTTCAGGTTGAGCACACTGTACTCTGTCTTCTAATTCCAGTAAAGTCAATTATATAAACTCTTTTGCTTTTACAAAATGCTCTTTAGCACACTGGTTCCCTCATAGCAGGCAGAGCTAAGCAAAAGAGAATTGTGGAACCTTTTCAGGTATAGCTGTGTTCTGCTCAGCAGGTACATTTATTACTAATGGGTAAAATAGTCTCCTTTTTTAGCCACATAATGCTTCTGAAGCCTTCCTTTTTCTGGTTTTGATAGACATTCAGGTTACACTGAGAAAGGAAGGTGAATACCACTGATCGCACCATGAAGCTGCCGCAGGAGCACTTTTTTATCAATTGCTTTGCTTTGTAAGTCAGTGACTGCATTTGTCTTAATGGGCTGATTTGCATTGTATACAGGGATTCTCCCTGGCTTAAATACTTGAATCTACTTACTGGTCTGTGCAAATACTTATAATGAGAGGAGACTCCAATGTTTTGATTTCATATTTACAAAATAAATGTTTAAGCAGAAAGGATGCCATCAATCTCTTTGGCGTATAAAGTATAAAACAGACATTCTCAGTAATACTAGTATCAGTTAAATTTAAATTCTTAATGCTGATGGATTGGTTTGCTTTTTATTTTTTTAATTTCCCCTAGACATCTATTCATATATTAATACGTTTTAAGTTTAAAATAACCAATGCATTATAGAACAATGAATGTTAAACTAGGTTCTTCCCTTAGCTCTAATATTGAAAAAATAGTTAAGTGTCATTGTGCCTGGGTTTCTTCATTTGTGAAATTATTATTAGAGTATTGAATTTTCTTTATCATCTAAATAATAATCCACAGAAATTTAAATGCTCTTGTCTATTTTAATAGAATAATATATACATATATATTTAAATGGTAGCTCCTCTGAATAAGTCAATATAATGTTGTTAATTGCACTAACATGGACCCCAAGGTCCCTGGTGGAGGAAACAGTTTGTGCTTGGCTGCTAACTGAAAGGTTGGCAGTTTGAACCCATCCAGCCGCATCATGGAAGAAACATCTGGTGATCTATTTCTGTAAAGATTACAGCCAAGGAAACCCTATGGAGCAGTTCTACTCTGAAACACACGGGGTCACTATGAGTCAGGATTGAATCAACGGCACACAGTTGAGTGCTTTGGTTAACACGGGCCCCAAACTAAGACAGATTTATTCAGTAAGCTATCCCTTATGCTAAAGGGCAAAATAGTATTAGCATCTCATGCGATGTCCTTACACTGTGGTAAGTAAAGAAGATCACCTTTAGTCAAATGTTCCTCAATATGTTCTTCAAGAAGTACCAAGTCTACTAAGAAAAATAACTATATATTAAAAAAAAAACAAGTTGACATCTAGTGGATTCCAACTCATAGCAACCTATAGAGAAATATAGCAATTAAGTTCTGAGTTACTTTTTTCAAATACGGGTTAATGTCTCTTCTTTTTCTTTTTAGCCCCTCACAGAAATGCGTACTGCAAAGCTATAGTAATAAAAACAGTATGGTACTGGTATAAGGATAAACCCAACAACAACCCACCATCGCTGTCGAGTCCAACTTACAGCGACCCTACAGGACAGGGTAGAACTGCCCCATAGGGTTTCCAAGGAGAGGCTGGTGGATTTGAATTGCTGACTTTTTGGTTAGCAGCCGTAGCTCTTAACCACTGCACCACCAGGGCTCTGGTATAAGGATAGATATACGGAATAGAATTTAGAATCCAAAAAAACACAAACACGTATGGCCAATTGATTTCCCATAAGGGTTATTGGTAATAGGTAAGTCAAATCTTAATGCTTTCA
>NW_004444094.1:1437033-1439110 GCF_000243295.1 Trichechus manatus latirostris | reverse complement strand
TGTGCTGTCTATTCGCATTTCCTGTTGCCTTGGTTCAATACCTCAAACTAAGACAGGTAATGTAGTCTCTGAAAAGTCCCACTTCCATATAGTGAGTTTATTCTCCAAGTGACTTCAAGGTTCATCTTTCTATAAAAGATATCTGGTCACATTATTCTTCAGATTAAAATCCTTCAATAGCTCTCTATTACCTAAAAATATGGTTTTCAAACTTTGTTTTTGTTGTTGTTAGGTGGCTTCGAGTTGATTCTGACCCATAGCGACCCCATATACAACAGAACGAAACACTGCCTGGTCCTACGCCTTCCTCACAATCCTTGCTATGCTTGAGCCAATTGTTGCAGCCACTGTGTCAATCCATCTCACTGATGTTCTTCCTCTGCTTCATTGACCCTCTACCCTACCAAGCATGATGTCCTTCTCCAGGGACTCATCCCTCCTGACAACATGTCCAAAGTATGTGAGACGTAGTTTCGCCATCCTTGCCTCTAAGGAGCATTCTGGTTGTACTTTTTCCAAGACAGATTTGTTCATTCTTTTGGCAGTCCACGGTATATTCAATATTCTTCACCAACACCACAATTCAAAGGCTTCAATTCTTCTTCAGTCTTCCTTATTCATCGTCCAGCTTTCACGTGCATATGAGGCGGTTGAAAACACCATGGCTTGGGTCAGGCGCACTTCAGTCTTCAAGGTTACATCTTTGCTTTTCAACACTTCAAAGAGGTCTTTTGCAGCAGATTTGCCTATTGCAATGTGTTGTTTGATATCTTGACTGCTACTTCCATGGGTGCTGATTTTGGACCTAAGTAAAATGAAATCCTTGACAACTTTAATCTTTTCTCCGTTTATCATGATGATGCTTATTCGCCCATTTGTGAGGATTTTCGTTTTCTTTTTGTTGATTTGTAATCCATACTGAAGGCTGTGGTCTTTGATCTTCATCAGTAAGTGCTTCAAGTCTTCTTCACTTTCAACAAGCAAGGTTGTGTCATCTGCATAACGCAGGTTGTTAATGAGTCTTCCTCCAATCCTAATGTCATGTTCTTCTTCACAGAGTCCAGCTTCTTGGATTATGTGCTCAGCATACTGATTGAATAGGTATGGTGAAAGGATACAACTCAGACACACACCTTTCCTGACTTTAAACCATGTAGTATCCCCTTGTTCTGTGAGGGCTTCAAACTTTAGCTTGCATAAAAATCACACAAAGAGATAGTGCTTTAAATATAGGCAGTGATAGGAAACTGTATTTTAACAAGCATCTCAGGTAATTCTAACACAGGTGACTGGGAAATATATTTTCAAAAAACTGCTTTAGAGATAGAAGCATAACATAAAGATAAGAATGTATAAAATTATTCACAATTTTGTTTAAGTTTGAATGGCCTCAAGATGACTTAAAGAAGCACCAAGTTCCCCAAAGGATCTCAACTACTCACCGCTCGCTCACTCAACACTTGTTACCTATTCACTGTCAGGCATTGCACTTGGGGCTGGTGACCAAAAAAAATCTAATAAAAAAAGTGATCCCTAATCTGGAAATTTCCTAACTCAAAGAGGAAGTAAACACTTTTTTCCAAGTAGTATAAAATATGATGCTCTTGAGAAAAACAACAACAACAAGAAGTTAATTACATCTAGAGAATAAGGCAAAAAGCTCACAAAATAGGTAAAGCTTAAATTGATTTTTTTTCTTTTACATGTTTACATATATTTTAATATGTGCCCATGGGTGAAAAAAATCAAACGGTATGAAAAGACTAATTTAATAGAAGGAATGTTGCTTTCTCTTCAACCTCGACCCTCAGCCTTACTAGTTCTCCCAAAAGACAACACTGTTCCTGGATTTTTGTGGATTCTTGTAGAGGTCTTCCAAGCATAGTCAATCTCCCAAAACTATCCACACTAGGAATTGTACATCTTTTCCTCTCTTCTCAAACTCCTAATACTTTCTTTCCTAACTTTCCTTTTGGAGGATGACTTTGCTTTCTATTTCACTGAGAATGCAGAAGTTCCCCCATCTATGGACCAACTTAAATCTGTGTCCTCAAGTTATATCCTCAATCTTTTCTCC
>NW_004444094.1:1433892-1435680 GCF_000243295.1 Trichechus manatus latirostris | reverse complement strand
CTAATGAAAGTAGGGGCGTTTTCTAAAACATTTGCTTATGCATCTGCATGTGTATGTGTACATATTTTTTGGGTATATGTTTGTGTATGTGTGTTTATAGATCCTAAAAAATAAATTGGGTCAAAAAATATACCTGTTGTTAGGCTAATATTCTCTCTCATGCCTTTATCGTTCTGAGATTGCATTGTGTTCATTGCATTTAAATCCAGTTATCATTTCTTTCATATTGCTTTGACACTGCTTATAAATTAAATAATTAGATATACGGTTACAGTTGACAGTTTAATTTGCTTTAATGAGAATAGTAGCATAACTGTTTGCACAAAAAGAACATTTTACTATGGCAAAATCGCATTATGTTGTCTTATCAGGTACTATCTTAAATATACATAGTATATCAATATTGTTTCATGGAGGGCAATAATTGTGGAAAGAAAGAAAACAGGGAGGAAGGGGAAGGAAAGAAATAAAGAAAAAGAAAGAGAGGGAGAGGATAGAAGAAGAAAGAAAAAAGAGAGAAAGAAAAAGCAAGAAACTGCTTGAAACTGGATTCATTTTCTCTCTTATCTTACAAGCTATCTGTGACCTAGTAGATATTGATATAATTACTTCAGTGTCATTGAACATTTATATTATATTTTGCTTCTAAAAGTACAAAATATTCCTTCAAGGAGTGATGATACTACCTTGAAAATACGGATATTCTAGTATCTCAGATCACGTTTATTTTTACATGGAGCTACGCATCACTACTTTTGCAGGCTTTTCATTCCCTAATGGTTTGCTTCCCCCCACCCCTTTAGTTGCATCCCTTGTTTCCTTTATCTTTCTATCATGGACACTTTATCTGCTGTGTCTGTAACTGATAAAGAAAGCCACAGCATTTCATGGGCAGGAGCACTTTAATCGTCCTTCAAAGCTAATGGCAGAGCGGTGATACTGCAAATTACACTGTCTGCCTGTGTTCTAGACTTTGTCCATTTTCTGCAGTGGTCTCTGGTGAATTCCTAAACTACGATACCTGCTCTATCTTTCTCTCCATCTCCTTTGTTTAACAAGAATGCTTCTGTTCTCTGTAAGTGTTTAGGCAAGTGTAGATCAATATCAATTATATATTAATATAATTTCTTCCATAATTAATAGAATAGGACATGGCTCTCCCTTGCTAGTTTGAGTTGTGCCATCTGTAGCCATGTGCCTATACATATAGATAAGAAAGAAGATATAAAAAGAAAAGAAAATTCAGAGAAAAACAGTGTGACTTAAGGAGCTGTTATACTCAGAATTGTATTTATCCTTCTGTTGAATTTTACTATGTATGCATACCCAACACATGGCTTGCTGTATTTATTCAGTGCCTGCTCCTTAAAAGTAGGCACTTTTATAAGATGCATTAACTCTATTCTTTTAGTGTATTACCACTAGTTACTAGAATACTCTAGAAATCTGAAACTGTTAAAGCTTCTTGCAAAAGTGCAATATTCCTGAAGAGTATTTGGTGATTTACAAGAATCTGGGTCAGTCTAACTGTGAAGAAAAGCTCACTGAAACAGTGCCTCACTCAATGGCATATAAAAACACGTCTCTGTTTTCTATGATAAGGTACAGAAACTGAAAATGTGAAATCTTATAAATATCTGGAGAAAAAGCTGAGAAGGATAGAAGATAGGGGTAGGGGAATGAACGTGAGTTTGTTCAGACACAGGCATTGAAACCCAAAAAGACTTTGGAAGCTCATATAGAAATTAACATTAAGGACTGTATACATGTATTGGGTCCAAATCCTAT
>NW_004444094.1:1423383-1432865 GCF_000243295.1 Trichechus manatus latirostris | reverse complement strand
GAATCCACCTGTGGCTCCTTGGAAACCCTATGGAGCATTTCTATTCTGTTCTATAGGGTCGCTATAAGTCAGAATCCACGGCAATGGGTATGGTACGCGTATGCTAAACTTATGATCAACACGTTCAATCTGCACAACCCTAAGAAGAAAGTCCTACTATAATCCCTTTTCACAGTTGTAATAACTAAGGCACCAAGGTTAATGAGCTTGCCCAAGTTTACATTGAAATTAAATGACAGGGTTGGAATTTGAATCCAGGTAGTCTAGCTCCAAGGAGCCCTGATGGTGCAATGATTAAGTGCTCAGCTGCTAACTAAAAGGTCGATGGTTCAAACCCACCAGCCCTTTGCAGAAAAGACCTGGAGATCTGATCCATTAAAGATTACAGGTTAGGAAACCCTATGGGGCAGTTCTACTCTGTCCTATAGGGTGGTTATGAGTTAGAATCGACTCACAGCACACAACAACAGTCTATCTCCAGAGTACTGGGTGGTGGAATTAGTTAATACACTTGGTTGCTAACCAAAAGGATAGATGGTCAAGTTCACCCAGAGATGCCTCAGAAGAAAAGCCTGGCAATCTATTCACAAAAAGTCAGCCATTGAAAATCCTATGAAGTGCAGTTCTACTCTGACACACATGGAATCTCCATGAGCCGGAATCAACTTGAGGGCAGTTGTTTTGGTTTGGGGTTTAGTCTAGCTCCAGAGTATGTTCTCCTTACCACCCTGTTATTACTAGAGGAAGCTGTAAACTAAGAGAATAAATAAGTTTATTGGATCAAGAACTGGGTTATTTTGTGGTTCCTCAAACTTATACGTTTTCATAAAACATTTTTACTTGTTTAAAAGAGAAATGTAGTTCATCTTTGTCAGGAAGAAAAATGCTTCTATACTGTAACAAGTTTTACTTCGCTGTTTTTTCTACTTGAGTTACTGACTGTGGTCATGGATGGTCATGTTTCAATACTGTAAATGACCCCAGCTCTCTCATCTTTGAAAATCTTTTTATTTTTTTAGGTGAAAAACCTTCTAATAGATTTTATGTGTTTAAGCATATCTTTAGAATGTCCTCAAACTCAAAAAGTACTGCTGGATAAAGGAAATGAATCTGAGGGCCATGCATGTATATATTCTATCTTTTAAAAGAATTACCCTAATTGTTAACTCAATAAAGCACTGTATTATTTCTTGAAGAATTAAAAATTCAGTTCATTATTGTTTATCGTATTCAATACTTTTTATTTCTAGTTACATTGATTTCATTTAAATAAGAATATAAAATTTCTAACTTTACAAAACCTCCTTAGAATATTATCCATATTTTTGCTTTTTTCGATTGTTTCTTCCAACAGGTACCTAAGGAGCTTCTAACTGACATTTGCAGTTGCACGTATAATTTAATTTATTAAACTGTGGGAGTTTATGTAAACTTCCTTTGGACTTGACAGAAATGCGAAGTCTTACAGAAGAAATGATATCTTTTATAATTTTATGTATATGGAGAATTTTGAAGGTTATCTTGGTGGGGCTTTTAATAGAAAGCCAAAGCAGCTACACTGCAAAATAAATAAATAAATAAATAACAGGCAATGGGAATTAGAATATTAGTTTAAAAAATCTGTCTGATATGAATATGATAATAAATTGATAGCAACTGAAATAGTATTTACATATTTTTTTTAATTTCCACATATATATGCTATTTAGTTGCACAAGTTAGAATTATTACAATGAGTACTACTAATAGATGCATACTGAAACCAAACTTGCATATCTCTATTAAGATTCTATCAATAACTCCTGAATAATGCATTTATTAGGATTCATGTTACAATGTAACTAGTAATTTACTGCACACAATGTGATAAATGACAATGGATGAGCCCTTCAAAATCATTCTGTATGTGTCATTCACAATTCACTTCACATTCTTACCTATACAAAATGTCTTAAACCACTTAACAGCTTTCTAAAGACAGCCTGAGCTCAAGTTATTAATATCTTTATTTAAATGCAGATTGTGACTTTTCCTCAGGGACTAGTAAAGCTTCTTCTATAACGCTGCCAAGAGAAAAGCAAACTTTGATTCATGTAATATCCACAAAAGAAGGATATCTGGCTCTGTATCTCCTGTGAATTAGTAGATCACTATATGTTTGTATAATTTTGCCACTAATTTTGCATCACCTACCTTAACAAAAGGTAAAATAATCAGTAACTCTTTAATCTTGATATGCACATACTAATCATGAACTTTTTGTTGTTGTGGTTGTTGAGAATATACACAGCAAAACATACACCAATTCAACAGTTTCTACATGAACAATTTAGTGACATTGATTACATTCTTCCAGTTGAACAACCATTCTCACCCTCCTTATCTGTGTTGTTCCTCCCCATTAGCATAAACTCACTGCCACCTAAGGTTCCTTTCTTATCTTTCGAGTTGCTATTGTCACTTTGGTCCCCTATAAAAGAGCTTAATGCTCAAGGCAGACATTTTCTAGAAGTTAAGTTAAACCACGATTTGGTTTTACGAAGACTTCAGGGGATATTTTTGGTGTAAGTTTTAAAGATTGTGTCAGGGCAATTGTTTCAGGGGTTCATCCACCCTCCATGGCTCCAGAAAGTCTGGTCTCCATGAGAATTTGAAATTCTGTTCTGCATTCCCACCCCCTTTTACTCAGGATTCTTCTACAGAATCTTTGATCAAAATGTTCACCATCCAGTTCTCCTGGTCTCATGGCAAAGGAGGCAGTTGTTCATGGAGGCAATTAGTCACACATTCCATATTCTCCCCCTATTCTTGAATCTTCTTCTTTCTTTGTTGCTCCAGATGAATGGAGACCAATTGTTGTGCTTGGACAGCCACTTGCAAGCTTTTAAGACCTTAGGCCTATGCAATGGACTAGGAGGTAGAACAGAAGCACTAAACACATTATTAGGCCAATTAACTGGGATGTCCTATGAAACTATGACCCTAAACCAAGGAACCAAAAACTTCAAAGATCAAAATAAACTTCCATTCATTTAGCTTTGTTTAACATCACTATTTAGGGAAATTGAGTAAGTGACAACAAATATATTCAATATATTAGTATAAAATTAGACATAGATAAAGAGTTCCTAGTTGGCACAAAAGGTTAAGCATCAGGCTACTAACTGAAAGGTTGGTTGTTCAAACCCACCTAGAGGCACTCTGAAGAAAGACCTAGTGATCTGCTTCCAAAAGATCACAGTCATGAAAACTCCATAGATGGCAGTTCTACACTGAAACACAGGGGATCGCCATGCGTCAGAATCATCTTGAAGGCAACTCGTTACTGGGTAGGCATAGATAACTTATGGATGTCTTTATAACCATGACCAAGTTTAATCAGCCTAAAAGTTTATATCCATTTCGCATTTTGGCTTATTTATCTGCATAAACAAACCACAGTGCAAATCTGGAAATATAATACCCTGACACATAGAACATAAAGATGGTACCCAATGAGTAAGGTGGGTTTTATCTTTCTGGGCTTATACTAGTGATTTTGTAAACATGATCTTAATGAGTAAAAAGAAGAGATCACTGACAAACTGAGAGATTCATTTCCCTTATCTAATTCACAGATCTACAGCAGTGTATAACAGATTGAATTGTAACAAATAGCATAAGAATTATTAAGCACCCAATAAATATTTCTTGAATTGAATCTTTGAAAGGTCTATATAGTCACTGTTCAGTTGTAGGGGCATTTAATATTTATATAAGACAATGCAGTTATATAACACACCAAAATGGAAACATATTAGTAATGGTTATTAAGTAGGATTTATATTTCCATAAGTTTTTTTGATAATTTAAAAACATAATATAAATTTACCACTTAATATGCAGACTTTATTTTAATAAAATTATTAAAATGGTTGAGTTGAAAGGGAGATGGGATCAATATTTCTCCACTCTTATCACTATGTATCACTGACTTATCATGTGCTTCGTAGACTGGGAGTCACCAGAAACAACCTTCTGCCTTTCTAATCTAAGAGCTGAAATTCTTGGACTTGTCAATCTTTGGTCCCTATGGCTTCTGTCCTTAGTCCCAGTGAATGCTGAAATGAAGCAAAGACAAAGAAAAATGTCTAGAGTCTTCTTGAATGAGTTTCATTGTCATTAAGACTGTGTCTACATCCGTAATATTTTAAATATTTTGGATGTCATCTTGGGACACTATTTCACAACAGTGACATAATAAAATTAATCAGTAAAATTTGGTGATATTTGAATATTTCCAGATGGGTGGAAGACGTGAGTTCTTTAAGATTTCTAAGGATAAGAGATCACTGAATATGAGAGGCATTTTCATTATACCAGTGCTACATGCTTATGGCAGGGAGGAAAGCATTTGTTGTTGGTTGTAGAGACTATCTAGATACAAGATTAGCAAATATCTGCCAGTTTTGCTAAAAGAGACCATATGGATAAGGCACACTTGCTGGCACATGGTAGATGTACAAAATATGTTAATTACCTTCTCACATTCTGCTGGCACTGTGACTTGAAAATAGCTTTGCAGAAAATACGTTTCCTTATAAGGGGTTTTTATCATGAAATTTTACTACACGTGATTCAATTTATAAACACTAACTTTTAAAACTTTTATATTTTCATGTTTCATTTGCCTAATTTCACCCATTCTGCTGCTATCCATTTGAAACTAGCATGCTATTCTTGAAATTTTCAGATTTTGTATGCATGAATAAATTCCATTTTGCAGTTTTCCTCCCTCTTCTTCCACTATTTTTTCCCCTATCTTTATTCTTTCTCTGACCACACCAAGCGGAGGAAAAAAGAATGCAATGAACATACATTTTGTCTGTACTTATTTAGTAACGTGCCTTCCAAATGGTCTCCCATCAGAAAAGAATAATACTCTGATCACCAATGAAGTCATACAGCCTGATGCCCTGAAAGGGAGGAAGTGTAAGACCTACTTTGTCACTAATGAATTGCAAACATTCGTTCCACCTGAATATTACCACAAAGCATTAGCAAGCAAGTGACCTTTCACTGCCTCTTCCTTCCCCTCCCCTCTTCTCCCCTACACCTCCCCCACTTTGTCTCTTTCTCTCTCTGAATTACAGCTTCTGAGTTCATCTTCAAGTCCCTTTCCTGGTTGCATCTCTTTCTGTCAAGTCCCCCTTGTCCTTTATAGTTTATTATTCTCCGACTTAACTCTGTTTTCCCACATTTTTAGCTTTAATGTTCCTTCTTCCCTTTTTCGGAAACCCTGGTGGCGTAGTGGTTAAGAGCTACAGCTGTTAACCAAAAGGTCAGCAGTTCAAATCCAACAAGTATTCCTTGGAAATTCTATGGGGAGTTCTCCTCTGTCCTATAGGGTCACTATGTGTTGGAATCGATTAGATGGCAATGGGTTTGGTTTTTTGGGTGCTTTCTTCCTTTTTGGCCTTTAGCTCCCTTCACTCTGTCTTTTTTCATCTTTAAAGACCTTCTCAAAACTAATTTCACCTCAAATAAATTTCCTAGAGTCATATCTGACCTCTTTTATAATACGTACCTTTATTATGCCAAAAAAAATTGGATCATTATTCAAGTTTTCCAGATGTATCCTGGAAGTTTGTTTTGTCTGTGCCCACTATTAAGGACAAATGCAAAATGCTATCACTACTTACATGAAAGTTTTTAGGAAAATTACATTTTTTAAAAAATGACTAAAACAAAATAACAGTAGCAAAAAATTATTAGGCTTTATTATAGAGAAATAGAATAATATCTTTCTTATAATAAGTATTGTTGGAATTGCTGTTCTATGCATTCATGAGGTGTTCCAATCTTGTTATTGCATTTGATGATTTGCAATCCTAATTACTGTAACTACATTAAACGTCTATCAGATTAACTGAAAACATGATTATAAACATAAATACATGGAAGCTGAGTATAAATTCTCAATAGTGGAAATATGTAATAATCCTGATAGTTCAAAGAATTTCAGTAACATTTCAGTTGCAAAGTGGATTTAATGTTCATTTCTGATATGTATTTATGCTTTAAACTCCAGCTACTTGCCTCTCTCTCATACCACCTAAAAGGCAAATATTTTCTTAGGAGTTGAGGACATTGTTTTATTATCACAACTAGGAGCGTCCTCAGGAGACTAATACCTAAGAAGCTATTGTCAGCAAGGAAGATATAACATTAACTTGATTAGACTGATGTTGCTTCAGTGCTTAGCTTGTCAACTCAACAGCCCCCTTTAAGCATTACTTCATAGGATGTAAAGATCCTTAGGCCATACCCATTTAAATAAGTAGGTGAACTATTATTATTAACAATTCATTTTTGCTAACTTTTTTAATAGTTGGATATTGTTCAATGATAGAAATTAAGGAGTGAATAATCCACTAGTCACTTTAGTTAAATTTATGTCATTTATTTTGGTCTTTGGGAGGAAAGCAGAGGATGAATTTTGACATGGGCAGAGAGGGTGGTTCAATTTGTGTATGTGTGTGTGTGAGAGACAGAGAGATCAGAGAATATGATAAAATCATATAGTTAATTAGAAGAAGTTTGGTTGAGACCATGTGCTCTAGAGTCAGACACAACTAAGAGTTGTAGATTTCGATTACTTATTAGCTATAGGGCTCAGGCAGCTTTTTCCCTGAAGCTCAGTTCGCTCATCTATAAAATGGAATAATAATGATGATACCTAAATTAGAGGATTACTGTGAGGATTAAATGGGATTATGCACATCTATGCATGTAACAATGCACTTCATAAATGTGAACCTCACTATTAACTATGGCTATACGCTGATTTTCATAGGCATTTATGCTTTCTTGAATTCTATGAAATTTGAAATTGATTGTGGGAAAGCTACAGGTATGAAAGGGCAGAAATCCAACAGGCTGGGTTTGAATTGTTTCCACTGTTTATTGGCTGTATGATACTTGGCAAGTTAATTTACTTCTCTGTACATCGGGTCTTTTGTTTGAAAAACAGGGATATAATAGTACCTACTTCTGAGGATGTTTGTGAAGATTATCAGAGTAAATATGTAAAACATTTAGTATAGCACTTGCATAAGTATTGCTCCATAAGAGTTTATTATTATTATTATTAATCATATGTAAAACATATATGAATCTACATCTCAGCAGAAAATAATTTTTTAATTAGCATCAAGGAAAGTTAAGGTGATAAAATAAATCATGCTCTATTCATCTTGTTTAATTGCAAAAACTTGGCTTATTTTTCATAAACCCGTAATTCTTTCTTGCATGACCCTACATGATCACAAGGCTCACTAACTCGATTGTTATGAGCAACTATATATATTGTCATTTAAAACATCTGTTTTGTTAAATCAGTTTAAACAGTGCAGTGCAATGTTAAATTATTCAAAGTTTATTTTACATCTAATTACAAATGTTCTGTCTTGGAAAAAGTAATTGACAATGATAATCTACCTCCTTCTACCCAATCTCTTAAATTAAACCAAATCTAAAATCTCCACTTTTTAAGAGATTTGAAAGACATCCAAAGCAAAAGCCATTAACAAAGATGCTTCAGGAAATATTGAAAAATATTGCAAATGATTGATATGTGTGTGAACACACACACTATATATATTTACATATATTACACACATTAAAAAAAAACAAAACAAACCCATTGCTGTTGAGTCCAGTCTGACTCACAGTGACCTTATAGGACACAGTAGAACTGCCCCAAAGGGTTTCCAAGGAGCAGCTGGTGGATTCAAACTGCTGACCTTTGGTTAGCAGCCGAGCTCTTAACCACTGTGTCACAAGGGTTCCTGCATACACGCGGACACACATAAATAACACAAAATAAAACACAAGTACAAAATTCTTAAATTCATTAACCCACTGTGTGAACCCAAAACTATAAACTCTATTGATGGACACCTTTCATCTACTTGCAGAGTAAAACAGGGGTTTATTAGTTTGGAATGTTCTCAGTTGTAAGTACCAGTAACGACAGAATCCTAACTGCAGTCTAAGCTATTAAGACATTGATATCCCACATAACAAGACAGCTGGACATAGGAAGATTAATGATTGAACTGCAGCTCAACAATGTCATCAAGGGTCAGTCCCTCTCTTGGACACTTCATTCATCCCATATGGCTACTGTAGTTCCATGGATAACAACCAGAAGCAGAGGACAGATCAGCCTTAGATACTGCTACCCACTGTACCAGGAAATCAAGCGCTCCTGGACATGCCATACCCTTCCCAATAGACTTTGCCTCATTTCTCATTGGTTGAAGTGGATCACTGTACCATCCCTAATTGCAGAAGAAATTAAGCACCTGACAATATGAAATCAAACTGTCAAGAGTCAGGATGCGAAGGCAAAGAAATGAGATCTGTGGTGGGATGGATATGGATGGGGCAACTGCAAGGATCTGCAGTAAGTAGTCCTTTCACCATCTTTATTACCATCAGCAGAAGCAGCATTTTTATTACTAGGACATGATTTACTTTTCCCAAATTTTTCTTCTGCTTTTAATCTCTCTGAATATTATATTAATTCTGAAATTCTCCACAACTTCCGGGCAAAAATAATAATAATAATAATTATTATTATTATTAGTTCTGAAAAAGTCAATACAAAACTTCAACCTAAATCACTGAAATAAAAACTATGAACAAAGTTTGAAACTTCTTTTAGTGCCGCTAACCCAGAATGAATGATTATGTGATTACATAGTTCTAAGGATTTGCTGGCTCTCTCACTTCTATTGGGCCTTTGGTATCCACTTCCTCCGACACAGACTAAACCTCGCTGTGTTTTGCTCTGGAATTTGTGGACGCTGCAGTGAGTTTTTGCTGTAGAGAAGAATGACAACCAGAGGATTGATGCTAGAAAAAGTATTCTTTGTGACTCATGTTCTAAGGAGTCTATGATCTATTTTGAAAATTGTTGATTTATCTGAACTGTACAGAAGAGATGTGTAGTTATATCTGAATGATTGCTTTTAAAGTGTTTACATCCTTCTCCAATTACAGAACATGCTCAAAACTATGCAGAACTGGTTTTCTGCCTTCTTTGCAATGCTGTGGGAAAGGGAACAACTATACACACACACAGGGATTGTAGATTCAAACATATCAAGAGCAGAGGAAGGGATTTTTGCATCAGTATCCTTATGTAAAGTAGCCCTGGTCGTGCAGTGGCTAAGTGCTTGGCTGCTAACCAAAAAGCTCAGTGGTTCGAACTCACTAACCACTCCGCGGGAGAAAGATGTGGCAGTCCACTTTTGTAAAGATTTACAGCCTTGGAAATCCTATGGGGCACTTCTACTCTGTCCTATAGTGTGGCTATGAGTCAGAATCAACTTCCACGGCAATGATTTTGTTTTTGTTATGTTTTCTAATCCTTACGTAAGGAGCCCTGGTGGTGCAGTGGTTAAGCACTTAGCTGTTTACTGAAAGGTCGGCGG
>NW_004444094.1:1418989-1422401 GCF_000243295.1 Trichechus manatus latirostris | reverse complement strand
TGTACTAGTGCTTTGTAAAATGAGACGAGTTCTACAAATATTTGTTACGTATTTGATAAAGGATGTATAGCTATACACACGTATCCTTTAAAGGTCTGCTCTAGTATTAAAAATAAAATGTCCCTGCAATTTGGATTATTTATGTGTTGACAAAATCAATTTTAAAACACTGATATCTGTCACTATTTTATCCTGTTCCACCAGAGTGAAATAAAAAAGTGGATAATAAATTCTAAGGTGCTCAGAACTGACAGTTAAATAGTATTCTTGAAAACTTGAAGCATAGCTTGGGGAAATTTTAAAGCTACTTTTGTTTTGTTTGTTTCTTTTAAAAAAGTAAAATGTTATGCCATAAAAAAGTAGAAATGTTATGCCATGGAAACATGTCTAAATCTGATGAAATAATCTCATCAAGGCTAATTCTTCACATCATTTCTTCACATATTGTGTGGTACAAAATTTATCTTTAAAGGCTATGTATTATTTCTTGGTGATTATAATTATTTTTATGTAATTATTCCATTAAATTTACAAAATAATAGGCAGGACTGTTTAAAGTGAATTAATATATTTCTTCATTCAGGAAACATCTCCTGTATTACTACCATATACATTTATCAGCCAGCGTGGTCTAAATTCAGGTCTAACAACATCACAGTGAGATTTGGTCCCTAGTATCGTAAGTTCACATATTACAGAGAGAAATAAAGAAGAAGGCAAAATACACACGTACACACACACACACACAAACACGTGTAGAGACGGTATTATGGAAACACAGAAAGGAAGGGTTAGAAATTTTGACTAATAAAAACTGCATTCTTTAAACCTTTTATTTTAAAGACATTATATTAAAATATGTCATAATACACAGTAAGTATGATATCGACCAAGCTCAGTTTTTACATAATTTCATACTCTTTAGATTAATGGGCATTATTCAGAGAGGACTACTTAAGTAGCTTTCAACTCAGTGTCAGTATTTATTGAGGCTTGTAGATATATACCTGCTGCCATCGAGTCAATTCTGACTCATAGCGACGCTATAGGACAGAGTTGAACTGCCCCATAAGGTTTTCAGGGAGCTGCTGGTGGATTTGAACTGCAGACATTTTGGTTAACAGCTGTTAGATATATGTAGATATATGCATGCTATCATAGATTTAATAACTTCCTATCTTTAGGGTTAACTATACTGAATTTAGGGATAACTATACTGAATGTTCCATTTGTTGTTCCAAAGTTTAACTTTAATCAGACAACCTGGCTAGAGGTTTATATCAATCCGTGCAGCCAGATAAAGCACCCCAGGATTTTTAGCTAGTAGTGAAATTTCAGAAATAATTTAGTAAGTGCATACCTGCCATTTACTGTGCTTTATTTAAAAAGGAAACATTCTATGAAACTAGTAATGGTGTGCATATACATAAAAATGTTCACATGACCAGTGGATTTAGCAACTAATTAAACTCAATATGTCTATATTACATTTAAAAGGAACATGGACAATATTACCATATGTTTATTTACAAGTAATATATTAAATTAGCGCTTATGATGTAAAAATTTTGAAAAATATTCTCACAGAGACATCCTTTTTTGAATCAAGTACTCTCACTGTTCTGTAAGCAATTTTAGTTTCTCAACATATAAACTAAACATACGATTGATTGCACTGCATAAACTACAGTGCACAAAGATACATTTGTGAATTGCAACTATTTCTCCAAGCATTGTCAAGGGATGTACACATTTAGTTTTATATTGTCTAGAAAGAAAGAACAATTTCCATTTATATATGGAGCCTCAGTTTCTACTGTCTGAGTTACTACAAACGTCTCTAACTAAACTTCCTCCTTGTGGATGTTTTCTTTTGTATAGTAAATCTGCCTGTACGTTCAATATAGCACAGAATATTTATAGTAGTGACAGCAACATGCTTTTCCAGCATTGGCCTAACTTACTTTGCCCAGTGTCCAAGTTATAAAATGTTTAGGAATGTAAAGATACAGAAATGGCTTGATTGCAGGGCTAATTAAAATGGATTCTATACTCTATGAAAAATGAGTTACCTTTTCAAATACATATCAAAGACAGTATCATTGGGTGAAATCTAGGAACATGTGATCTGAAAAAGTCTCCTTTCTGCTCCATTACCAACTCCATTTTTTTATTGTACTTTAGATGAAGGATTACAGAACAAACTAGTTTCTCATTAAACAGTTAGTACACATATTGTTTTATGACGTTGGTTAACAACCCCACGACATGTCAACACTCTCCCTTCTGGACCTTGGGCTCCCTATTACCATCTTTCCTGTCCCTGCCTGCATTCTTGTCTTTGCCCCTGGGCTGTTGTGCCCATTTAGTCTCATTTTGTTTTATGGGCCTGTCTAATCTTTGGCTGAAGGGTGAACCTTGGGAGTGACTTCATTACTGAAGGGTGGCTGGGGGCCATACTTTTGGGGACCAACTCCATTTTTTGCGTCTCGTAAGTCAAACTGATAGATAGGTCAGAGGCTTATAAGAAGCTAGATGCAATCAGAACCAGGGAAGTTGGGTGAACTTCTAGGCCAGCATCAGGGAGCCGCTTGGTGAGGAGCGGAAAGGGACATATCCTGGGAAGATTATGGCTGGCAAAAATCTGTGTGGCAGGAAGTTCAACATCAGAGCTGTCTTCAAATGATAAGACATATAGGGTAGAGACACAGTTGCCATGCAACAGAACCACAGCATCCAACTTGTTCCATGAGTGGGAACTTACATATTTTTTAGAGATTTTAGGAATATTCTTATTGCAATCCAGCAGCTGATACTAGAAAAAAAACCAATGAGTTCTGAGCCACAAGAAGCCAACATGAGCAATAAAAATCAAACTAATGTAGCTCAATATCTGGAGAGAGATTATTCCACAGAAACAGAAAACAGGCTCAGTGAGAGAGAGATGCTCAAGGGGAGAGATGGTCCAAAGATTCAAGCACAAAAGCAAGGAAAATACTGATGTTAAAAAACACACAATTCCCCAATTAACAATTCAGTGTTCAAATAATAAAAAAAGGATGGTCACTGTTGAGAACCACAGGAGTACCCTAGAAGAGCAAATGCAAGAGATATTGTAAAGCACAAATTGAACATTATTTTTAAACAGTAATAAATCATAAGGAAAAATAAGAGACTATTAGGAATAATTTTATGACACGAATATAAAATCTCAGTAGTTTAAATGGAAAACTAAAGACCCGAGAATAGTAAAAGAAAAGCAGAACAGGAGGGGTTGCTTCAAGAAATATCAGAAAATTATATAAAATCTACATAATAAAATTAATACAGTTTTGGTAGATGAATGATTTATAGAAACAAAGTAGCAACATAAGCCTATTTGCATATATATATATATATATATATATATATA
>NW_004444094.1:1416256-1418889 GCF_000243295.1 Trichechus manatus latirostris | reverse complement strand
GGGAGGTCAAAAGGCAGCCAACGTGTGGATAAAGAGAAGGTGGAAGAGGTCAGAATGCAGCCCAGGTATGTAATGAGGTGGGAAGGGGTGAGGAGAAAACACAGGTGTGGAGACTGGAGGTGCAAGTGTTCAGGACAATACACACATGTGGGTAATGAGCAGGATAGGGGGGCAGGTGACAGCCCCACGTGGGATATATATACGCACACACATACGTATGATCATTTAATGTATGACTTTGCTGATTGTTCAGTTCTGTGTGAAAGTATCAATTACTTAATAAAAGGTGCTGATGTAAAAAAGGTACTGGTTATCCATCTCACGGAGAATAAAAATGAACCTCTACATTGCACACATAAAATACATTAAAAATGTATTTCATATGGATTAAACACTTAAATAAAACAAACCAAGTAACAAATTATTTTTTTTTTTAATTAGCTACATAGGTAAGTGCACTACAATATATAAAAATTAAAATATATATGTAACTAAAATGTGTGTGCATGTGTCTTTAGTGACATTTTAGTTGCATTGTAAATTCTTCGACATTTGTAAGTGATTTTATAATTTTAACAACCTGCAAAGTTTTTGACCTACGGAATCACCACACACTTAACCAAACAAAACCAAACCCATTGCCGTAGAGTTAATTCCAACTCAGAGTGATCCTATAGGACAGAGTGGAACTGCCGCACAGGGTTTCCAAAGAGCAGCTGGTGGGTTTGAACTGCCAACCCTTTGGTTAGCAGCCGAACACCTAACCACTGTGCCACTAGGGCTCCACCACACATGTAGATACTTTAAAATTATATTTAAATGATCTTTCATTCTATTGTATTGTTTTTTCTTCTGAATTACCCGTAATGCTTCTTACTTTTTTTGGCATAATTGACATCTGCTGTTGTATATTATATATTACTGTGGGATTGTATTGAAACACTATTCTCTGTCTACTCTTCAAACAAGGCCTTTTTCTTACTGCAAAAGCACCCCTGCATATTTTTTTATCAATACACAATTGTGTGGCTATTGTCTCTTTATAAACTTATTTCCTTCATTGTAAATCCCTTGAGGAAAATACCATCTTTGCATGCCCAGTGCTTAGCATAATGCTCTACATAAGAATATATGTTCATTTACTCTTTTTTGACCCCACTGAAAACACCAGAAAGAGAATATCAGTGAAGGATTCTCATCAATGACATACTTAACATTCTTGCAAGCTTAGAGTACATCCACTTTCTGTTATGACAAGAACACAGAGAGCCACAGTCTTAAAATTGTCAGCCTTTATTGTCCTCAGACAGGAGAAAAACATTTCAATTGCACAACTCCCAGCAGCTGAGTAAGGTAGCGATTTCTTGATGCCTTTCAAAACAAAAAAAAAAAAAATTCAAGCACTGGGTGGAATTCATTCTAGATGTTTTATAGTCTTTCCTGACTTCTTAAACAGACAATGTTGAAAATAATGGCTAACCCAGGGTCAGTGTTAGGGACAGAAATGTCTGTCCTTTGCTGAAGGACATCAATGCCATCAAGGCCTCCTGAGTTCTTGAGCGTTTTTGCCCTTTTGTCAAAAGTCCTGAGAGAGTTAAATTTTTCACTAAGTTTGTGTGAATGCTTTCTCTGTAGATTTGCTAGGTCCTGCAATGCTGTCATGCTGGCAGGTTGTATTAGGTTCTGTATTCAGTATGTCGCCTGTAGCTGTCCTTCTCTCCTTCTCATTTGCTTCTTGAATCTTCTGTGGACTTTAAAACCATGTAACTAAGCTGGTGTGACTCTTAGAGGATAATTTGTGGGTACAGTTAATAAGATTTACCGTAAGATTTATTATTATTATTATTACACCTTTTCCATCGTTTATTTATTTATTTTTGGTCAACTTGTGACGTTATACTGCTAATGGATGAGGTAGTGGTCCAATGCAATGTTTTAAGGAAGAGAGATGTCAACTGTGAAAATCTATAACTTACTTAATTAGTTCTTAGTAGATAAACCAAAGCACATAAATTTCAGCAGTTTTCCTGAAGCAAAGAACTACCAGCAGAGCTAGAGCAATTATTTTCCAGGTACCTGACATAAATAAGCTTTTCCATTTCTTCTCTCATAAATAAAAGTTAAATCTGAATAAAACGTATTCCTTTGGTCACAAACTTCCCTTCCATGGTGTTTCTTTGTCCAGCGTGTCCATCCTGCTTCAGGATACCTTGTAGAGAATCACAGCTTGTCTTAAAGTGAGCCTACCTTTTCTTTTAGCTAATTAAGTCCTCAGTTTATATAAATGAGAAATTCTTTCACTTCAGGGGTGTTAATTTTACAGGCTGTTTCTCAACTTCTCTTCAATATCTACTTCAATCTGAAACTAAACCTCACTAACCACTTTTACTGCCTCTTTCAAAATGGATACTTCCTTTGCATTTTGTGTGTTTCTTTGTTTAATGAAAGCAGACTCAGATAGGACCAGGTATATGGATTAAGTTTGACTAAAGTTCTTTTTAGACTGGTTAAGGATCCTTCGGCTTAAAACACAGTAGGAAAATGTAATAGGAATCTTAGCTTTTATTGATGCTTTTAGGCAAATTTTGTTTACCAGAATTAAACTTGTCTTGGCTAAAGAAATGGTGTGTGTA
>NW_004444094.1:1413709-1415469 GCF_000243295.1 Trichechus manatus latirostris | reverse complement strand
TTATCGGTCCAGTTGTGAGGATTTTTGTTTTATTTGTGTTGAGGTGTAATCATACTGAAGACTGTGGTCTTTGATCTCCATCAGTAAATGCTTCAAGTCCTCTTCACTTTCAACAAGCAAGGTTGTGTCATCTGCATATCTCAGGTTTTAATGAGTCTTCCTCTAATCCTGATGCCCCATTCTTCTTCATATAGTCCAGCTTCTCGGATTATTTGCTCAGCATACACACTGAATAAGTATGGTGAAAGGATACAACCCTGACACACAGCTTTCCTGACTTTAAACCACTCAGTACTCCTTGTTCTGTTCGAACTACTGCCTCTTGGTCTAAGAACAGGTTTCACGTGAACACAGTTGTGTTCTGGAATTCCCATTCTTCACAATATTATCCATAATTTGCTATGATCCACACAGTTGAATGCCTTTACATTGTCAATAAAACACAGGTAAACATCTTTCTGGTATTCTCCACTTTCAGCCATGATTCATCTGACATCAGCAGGGATATCCATTGTTCCACGTCCTCTTCTGAATCCAGCTTGAATTTCTGGCAGTTCCCTGTCAATGTACTGCTGCAACTTCAGTACCAATTAAGGTCTCCCAAATGTGACATATTATTGAGATAAGTGACATTGGCCATGTGTGGGAAGCTGCTTAATTATTTCCTCTCCAGTCGCTACCTTTTTAACAAAGTAAAATACCACATGGAATATGGTTTCCCCTTGAGAAACTGGCATTGTCTTGAATTATTCACAATAATACTTAGATATTTAAAAGCTGAATTGAGATATTACAGACACGTAAATGAAATTCATTTTGTCACATAATCTTTTACTCAGTTACTTTTAATATGTCTCTTTGTTTGGTAATAGTATTTTTCACATAATGACAGGCAACTTTTTAATAAAAAATTTTTGCACAATTGTTGATTACTTACCCAGCATCCCTTTCCCTCCCAAACTTCCGTATAGGTATATGTTCTGTTATCCACTCCTTCCCTCATTCTACACATGTTCTTGGGTTGCTCATCCCATACTGTGGGAGTGTTTACTGATAGATCCCATCTTCTCTTCTATATACCTTGTTTCACAGTGATTGATTCAGGTAACCCAGATCTAAGCCACACACACACTCACACACTAACTCACTCACCATTCTCCTCTCCACAAAGTTAAGATCTCAAATGGGCAAATATGATCCAATTTAGGTCAATGAGATGAGGGAGAGACTCATGCTTGGGGTTTCTGGGAAAGATGCTCCCTTATGAGAGAAATCCTAGACAGGGACATAGCAGAAGAGACACTCTTGCTCTGTTTTTCAATTGTGATGCTACTTTTTCATGGTATTCATTATAAAATGCCTTGATTTTAGTTATTCGCTTTCATGATTCATCTCCATTACAAGACAGTAAAGTCCTTGGATGTAGGGGCTTTGTATTGTGTCTCTATTTCATTCAAATTTTCTCCAATCATTAAAGAGACCATATTAGAGCTTCCTGAGGGTAGGACAGTACCGTGATCATTCTACTGTTAGCATCAAATAGCTATTCAACATATATTTTCTTAAAGATGCGTTGAAAAATGAACAATAAATGGGTGGATGTTTTGAAAGTAGCATTAGGAGAAAACATGATGCTGGGTTAGTAACACTGCCAGCTGTCAGAAAAGATAGATGACTTTGCTAGTCATGCTATAAATAACCACCAGATGCCACTCAGAGGTGGTGGAAGCCTCATTTTGCATGACAGTCATTGATCTGCT
>NW_004444094.1:1407496-1409244 GCF_000243295.1 Trichechus manatus latirostris | reverse complement strand
AAGAACACCTACCCACACTGGGTTGCTGAGTGGATTAAATGGTTTAATATGTTTAAAATGCTTAAGATTCTGCCTGACTCACAGTGAGCACATATAAAAGTTCTACGTTTATTATTGTTGCTCTAAGGAGCCCTGGTGGCACAGTGTTAAGCACTTACTCGGTTACTAACCATAAGGTAGGTGGTTCAAACCCACCCAGCGGCTCCTCAGGAAAAAAGACCTGGTAACTCCTTCCATAAAGCTTCAAAAAAAAAAATCTACTGCTGTCAAGTCGATTCCATAAAGACTGCAGCCTAAAAAATACCATGAGGCAGTTCTACTCTGTCATATGGGGTCACTTTGAGTTAGAATTGACTCATCTACACCCAAGACTGTTGCTCTTATGATTATCATTTTTCCTCATACTACTAGCATGCAAATATCTATCTCCAATACTGGATGCACTCAAGACAAGAACTGTTATTTCCATCTGATTAGGAAAAATCTTGACTTTGTCAGCCCATGCAGGCCATATTAAAAATATAACTCTTAATTACTATTAAAAAAAAAATCATCCAGTAAATTAAGTGAAAACATAAGTCTCTTTTAAGTCACTTTAATCTTTGTCCACCATATTCAAACTATTATTATGTCTTCTATATTTTGTACCCCAGGTCTTTTTTCATTTTCTATTCCCCAAAACCACAAGCACATTTTCTTGCAAATAATAATTGTCCTAACATTCTGTTCTTTCATCCTTTAAATGTTTTTTTTTGCACTGATTCATTTATTTCCTCTTCTCATTGCCTACACCAAACCACCTAGTTGTCATTGTTGTTGGGTGTCATCAAATCAATTCTGACTCACAGCGACTCTACAGGACAGAGTAGAACTGCCCATAGAGTTTTCTTGGCTGTAGTCTTCATGGAGCAGATCTCTACACCTTCTTCCTGCAGAGCAGCTAGGTGGGTTTGAACCGTCAACCTTTTTATTAGCAGCCAAGTACTTAAGTGTTGGGCCACCATGGCTCCTTAGCCACCTAGAACCAGCTATTATCTCAAACATGACATGTTCTGTAGCCCTCTCAGCGCTATGAACTCAAGAATCTTTTGGGAAAAAACAAGTATCAGTTAAATGAACAAATACTCTTTGTGTCAGTTATCCGCTGTAAACATCTGTCCTGCTATGACCTATACAGGTTTATAGAAGTTAGAAATTTAGAAACAACCCAGGGCATAATGTCAATAATTCCTCAGTGAGGTACAATTACACACTTGTACCAACAATTAGCTACTTGTCCCTTATTTAATAGTGAACATGGCCTCATATCATAAGCAATTAAGTTCTCAACAGTGCAATTAGAGGTAAGAGCCAAATGCAAGCCAAAAAAAAAAAGACTTTTTTATTATTAAAATCCCAAGGTAGTGTGTGGTTATCTATCTATGATGTTCTTTTGAGGCTCTAATATCCATTGCATTCCCGACAGTGATTAGTTATCTACTTTCATCAGGCCACAGAATTCATGCATTATCATTGATTTGCTTCCTGTTCACACCTGAAAGCCCCAAGTCTGTCTTTTGCTTCAACACTTTTATATTGGCAGCAGATTTCTTTTTTAAGTTTCTGCTTATTTTTCAATAAAGATATTAGGACCATATCAAGAAACAAGTGGTACTCATAAGCCATCTATATTTAATAAGTTGTACTTTGTTTGACATTCTGCCAAATCCCACTCATTTTTCTTAGTTTGAAATAATTTCACTTGAATT
>NW_004444094.1:1402594-1406964 GCF_000243295.1 Trichechus manatus latirostris | reverse complement strand
GGGGGTCACCATGAGTTGGATGATTCTGACTCATAGTAACCCTACAGGAGAGAGTAGAACTGCCCCATAGGGTTTCCAAGGAGCAGCTGGTGGATTCAAACTGCTGACCTTTTGGTTAGCAGCTGAGTTCTTAACCACTGTGCCACCAGGGCTTCAAGTGGTGGTAGGAAGGTCAGTAACCCAGGTCTTCAAACTTGTAAACACAGTGTTCCTTACAAAAGCTAATCTGTCCTCCATTAGTGGTTAATAATATAGAAATTGTGGAAACACAATGAAGAACAACTGCTAATCGCACTCTTACTGTTTTTGACTCTCTGCTCTCCCAAATTGGAAACCAGTATTTCCAGGCTAAGCTTCTCTTCTTCACATTGACAGAACACAGACAAGACTTGTTGGGACGACTCTTCACATTGACTGATAACCTAGTCCCATCCTCAACATCCCCATTGTTGGAAAAGGAACTTAAAACTTTTTGGAACTTTCATCTTACTGAGGTTTCTTCATAATGTCATTTTTGATGTTGTTAGTTGTCATCGAGTCGATTCCAACTCATGGCGACCACATGTGTGCAGAGTAGAACTGCTCCACATGATTTTCAAGGCTGTGATCTTCCTGAAGCAGATCACCAGGCCTGTCCTCCGAGGCTTCTCTGGGTGGGCTTGAACCACCAAACTTTGAGATTAGTAATCTAGTGCTTAACGGTTTGTGCCACCCAGGGACTATCTCCAAAATAGTTAACAATTAAACAAACAATAACATAATGAAATACTGATATCTTATCCCACATGATGGGGTGGGGGAGAGGGGAGATGAAAAACTAAATCAGTTAAAAGAACAGGGAAATAGTTGTCATCTTGCCTTTGGATATATTTGTTCTTACAGTTTAGCCATGAGTTTGGCTCTTAAGTTCACTGGCAGCTACTCCGAAAGTTGCTTTCCATCAATAGAATCAAAATATAAGACAGGAATATTTTTAAATTTAAACATCTAGGACGTTGTTCTCAAATGTCACATGGAAATAGTTCACTTGAAGAACAACAAAAAGAATGAAGTGTTGAAGTAACATTTTACTTTTTTTTTTTGGATTTTTTCCTAAATTTTATTTATTTTGTTGTTGTTGTTGAGAATACACACAGCAACGTACACCAATTCAACGGTTTCTACAGGTACAATTTAGTGACACTGATTACATTCTTCAAGTTGTGCAACCATTCTCACCCTTCTTCTGAGCTGTTCCTCCCTCATTAACAAAAACTCACTGTCCCCTAAGGTTCTAATTTTTCTAGTTGCTGATATGAATTTGATCCCATATTGATAGTTCTTCAAAGAGCATAATGCTCAATGCAGTACTTTTTTTTACTAGTTAAGCTAAACTATTGCTTAGTTTTAAGATGACTTTCAGGGGAAGTTTTAGGTTTAAGGCCTAAAGATTATCTCAGTGCAATAGTTTAAAGGGTTCATCTACCCTCCATGGCTCCAGAAAGTCTGGAGTTCATGAGAATTTGAAATTGTGTTGCACATTTTCCCACGTTTGATCAGAATTTTTCTATGATATCTTTGATCAAAATGTTCAGTAATGGTAACCAGGCCCCATTCAGTTCTTCTGGTCTCAAGAGAAAGGAGGCAGTTGTTCATGGAGGCAATTAGCCACACATTCCATATCCTCCTCCTATTCTTGACTCTCCTTTTTCCTCTGTTGATCCAGGTGAATAGAAACCAATTGTTGTGCCTTTGATGGCTGCTTGCAAGCTTTCAAGACCCCAGGCACTGTGCAACAACCTAGGAGGTAGAACAGAAGCACTAAACACATTTTCAGGCCAATTAACTGGGATGTCCCATGAAACCATGACCCTGAACCTCCAACCAAGGGACAAAATCCCATGAGGTGTTTAGTTATACATAAGCAGCCTCAGCAGCTACTCTTTTTTTTTTTTTGTCATTATTGTAAATATATCTATCACACAACTTTTGCCAATTCAACTTTTTACAGGCATACAACTTATTGACAGCAATTACAATAATCGGTTGTACAACCCTACACTTAATCAATGCAATTTTTCCATTAACCTTAACCCCCTTTTCCCCTTCCGTCATGCCCCTGATAACCACTAACAAACTTTGGCCTATATACATTTGCCTTTTCTTGTCATTTTATGTAAGTGAGATCATACAGTATCTGTCATTTTGTGATTGGCTTATTTTGCTCAGAATAATGTCTTCAAGCTGCATCCATACTGTAGCATGTATCAAGACTTCATTTCTCCTACTGGTTGAGTAGTATTCCATTGTATGTATGTACCATATTTTGTTTATCCATTCACCTGCTGATGGGCATTTAGGTTTTTTCCACCTTTTGGCTATTCTGAATAGTGTACAGTGAACATTGAGGTACAAGTCTCTTTTTGAGTCTCTGCTTTGAAGTCTTTTGGGTCTAAACATAGGAGCATAAATGCTGGGTGATATGGTAGTTCTATTTTTAGTTTTTTGAGGACTGTCACACTGTTTTCCACAACTGCTGTACCATTTTGCATTCCTACCAGCAATGGATAAGGGTTCCAATTTCCCATATCCTCACCAACATTTGTTATTTTGTTTTGTTTGTTTAATTTTTTTTTTATCTTTGCCATCCTAGTGGGAGTGAAATGGTATCTCATTGTGGTTTTGATTTGCATCTGTCTGATGGCTAATGACACTGAACATCTTTTCATGTGTTTGGTGGCCATTTGAATGTTCTCTTTGGTGAAATGTTTATTCAAGTCCTTTGCCCATTTTATGATAGGTTATTTGTCTTTTGGTTGTTAAGTTGTCGAAGTTTTATATATATTTGGTTATTAGATTTTTGTTGGATATATGGTTTCTGAAGATATTCTCCCAGTCAGTAGCTGGTCTTTTCACTTTTGATAAACAAAAGTTTTTAATTTTTATGCGGTCCCATTGATTTATTTTGCCTTTTGCTGTTTATGCTTTTGTTATTACATTAGATAATCCATTGTTGAAAGCTAGGCCTGACAGCATTGCCCTTGCTTGTTCTTCTAAGAATTTTATGGTTTTAGTTTGCACATTTAGGTCTCTAATCCATTCTTAATTTGTTTTTGTTTATGGCGTGAGACATGGATCCTATTTCATTTTTCTGCATGTGGAAATCCAATTTTCCCAGAACCGTTTATTGAGGAGACTCTTCTTTCCTCAACAAATGGACTTATCAAAAATCAGTTGACCATAGATGCATGGGTTTATTTCTGGACTCTGAATTCTGTTCCTTTGGTCTATGTGTCTATTGTTATACCTGTACCAGGCTGTTTTGATTACTGTAGATGTATAATATGTTTTTAAATCAGGAAGTGTGAGCCCTCCTACTTTGTTCTTCTCTTGCATTGTTGTTTTAGGTATTTGGGACCTCTTGTCATTCCATTTAAAGTTGAGGATTAGTTTTTATATTTTTGTCAGAAGGCTGTTGGAATTTTGATTGGGATTGGGACATTTTAACAATATTAAGTCTTCCAATTGATGAACATGGAACATCTTGCCATTTTAGTCTTTTTTAACTTCTTTCAACAGTGTTTTATAGTTTTCATTGTATAAGTCCTTCACGTCCCTGGTTAGATTTATTCCTCAGTATTTTATTCTCTTAGATGCCATTGTAAATTGAATTGTTTCCCTAATTTTCCTTTCAGATTTCTCATTGCTAGTGTATAGAAACCCAATTGGTTTTTATTTGTTGAACTTGTACCCTGCAACTGTGCTGAATACCTGCATTAGCTCTAGAAGTTTTCCTATGGACTCTTTAAGATTTTCTATATATAGGATCATATCATCCATAAATAGAGATAATTTTACTTCTTCTTTTCCAATCTGGATACCTTTTATTTCTTTTTCTTGTGTTATTACTCTGGCTAGGATTTTTAATACAATATTGAATAGAAGTGGTGAGAGTAGGCACCCTTGTTCTGTTCCCTATTTCAAGGAAAAAGCTCTAAGTCTTTCTCCATTAAGTATAATGTTGGCTGCTAGCTTTTCATATATTCCCTGAATCATATTGAGGAATTTTCTTTCTATTCCAATCTTCTTTAGGGTTTTAATCAAGAAAGAGTGTTGGGTTTTATCAAATGCTTTTTCTGCATCCATGCAGATGATCATGCGTTTTTTTTTTCCTTTGTTCTATTGATGTGGTGTATTATGTTGATTGATTTTCTAAAGTTGAACCATGCTTCATTCCTGGAATAAATTCCACTTGATCATGGTGTATGACTCCTTTAATATACTGTTGGGGAGCATTTTACTTTTTATCATTGTTTAGTTATATCCTGATGGATACATCAGAGCTGAATGCCTAAAAGCAAATGTGGACAGAAGGGTCAAAGTACAAGCTT
>NW_004444094.1:1393318-1402040 GCF_000243295.1 Trichechus manatus latirostris | reverse complement strand
TTGTTTATACGAATACTGTAGTGACAAATAAAAGGCCATCCACGAAGACTGTCTCCTCTCCTAATTCTATTGTGTAGGATTGATAATTTATCAAATGGATGACATTAAAAGAGAGAAATTACATTGTTACAGTAATTGTTATTCCTGCTTGTAATTTCTGTTTTATGCCTCAGAGATTTCTTTTTCTTTCCTTCTATAAAATATATAAAATAGGAAAAATAAAAGTTCCTCAAAGGATAAGTTTTTAATAAGGCAATGCATGTAAAACATTTAGCAAGGTTTCTGGCTCTTTAAAAGTGCTTAAAAACATTGGTTATTGTGTTTTTATTGATATTATAAAAAATCTGAAATGACAGGGTTTTTACATTATTAAAAAACTTCAACATATTTTATTGTTTATAAATTTCCAGAAAGAGTTAATTTGCTTACAAGAAAGACTACAGTGTATTCTTACTGTCTGGATTTTCCTACATGGTCCCTACTCATACTTTCTAATTTATCTCTGTAATCTACATTTCATTGATACCAAATTAATATTTTAATATTGCCTTTTTCAGTACTAATGAGATATACCCCTTGCATGACAGGGCAATTACTTGCTCTTTATTCTTCAATCCATATAGCATATTTTTTGTTTGGATATGATTAAAAATAATGAAAAGTACCTGACAGAGCTCCTATCTGAAATATGATAATTCACATTTCCAAGATCTTTATTAGGTTTAACTGTATTTCTAATAGCTTAATTGATTACTTGAATATTTCCCTAGGAAAAGAATCACCACGAACTTTTAAATTCAACGCAAAACATAAGAAATCTCACCTACATCCCATTAGGTAGACAGTTCAGTATGGGGGCCAAACTTAAAACTGCTAAGAATAAAAATCTCTTTTAATTTGAAACTTAAAATGCACATTATTAAGAATATTTCATGTTGTGACATTTGAAATTAGTACTTGAGTTACTTGTCAAGTTTGTTCTCTGCTTTCTCCTGAGAGCGATGTCTCCTTTACTGAAGACTCGGGAATCTCAAGGCTCAACACATCATTTCTCCATCAAGGATGTAGCAGTGTTAGGCTCTAAACTGTTTCATCATTTTGTGAGTCATCATTAAACATTTTGCTGACTCTCAAATGTCAAATATTCCCTAATGTCATAAAGAGTTTCATTAAATAGGATAGAGGAAAAGAGCAGAGTAATTTTAGTAAATTTTCCTCCCTATTTATTATGAGCTTTATTATTCCTCTTGTATTCTATTTTCCAGCAACTATCAATGATTTCTCCCTCATCCAAATGCTTCTATTACAATTTCAGGTTTGTATGTTCAACTAAAATTTACTGAGAATGAAAAAGTCACTTTCTCAATCATCACCAATAATTATCATGCCAGTAAATTCTAACCAGTTCAAATACGTAGTCATGTTACACAATTAGGATAAATGAGAATCCCAAGAAATATTAATCATTGTAATAATATACCTACTAAGGAACTGAAAGATCAAACTAACCAAAAAAGTATCCCTCCACCAGTCAACAGCGCATTCACTTTTGAGGGGCTTTTTATTTAGGTATGCGAAGTCTATTTAAACAGAGGCATTATGCTCCTGAGAAGGATAAAGAATTAGGAGCCGAAGTTAGTTCTTTTGTTAATGCCCTATCACCTAGGAGAAAACTAGGTAGAGATATAAGGAAATTTTAAAAATCTGGGAAACTTACAACAGTGCTCTTTAGGTTGGAGTTAGTGCATCAGGCATCCAGAAGGACTGACTTTATATATAGATGAGAAACAGCAGCTTTCTTTGCAAATTTGCCAATGGCCAGATTTGCTGCTATCTCTGTGCCATCTAGCATGGTAGTTATCACTCACATGTGGCTAGTGAGCATTAGAAATGGGTCTAGTGGCTAAATTTAATTAACTAAAATAAATTTAAAAACTGAAGCAGAATAAAATATTTTTCCGTAAACAACAGGACTCTATCTGACTTCAAATATCCCATCACAGAAGATATTGTTGTTGTTGTACAAATGTACTTCTCTTTTTCTTTTCTTTCTTTTTCTCACATGGATACTAGAAAATGTAAAATAACATAAGTGGCTCACATATTTCTATTGGACAACATTGTTCTGCATAATAGACTACTTATAAAATAATCATGGTCTATTTTTTATGACCAAAATATATTTCTTTCAAGTTTATTAGAATTTTAAAAATACACAAGTAACCTATTATTTTTGTAACATGTAAAATTATACACAAACATACTAAGTAAAAATTACAATCTCTTGAGGTTAGCAATTTTATCTGCCAAAATTGTTAACAATTTCCCCTCTGTATTATTAAGCATGTGAAGAATGTGAAAGTACAAATCATTGATGGCTAGATCAGTAAATGAAGAATACAAATTTTACTAAAATAGAAGCAAATGTTTAAGGCAATTTGTTGAAATATTGCTAAGGTGAAACTCTCACTGTAAAGTGTTTCTTTAAGAACTTGTCAATTCCTTCCACACAAAAAAATGCTTATTCTTTACAATTTGGAATTGCATTCAATCATAGTGTTAATTTATCTTCATTAATATGTGCTTAATCTTTTACATCACGTAATTCTTAAGCGATGTAATTACTCACTTGCCAAAAGTTTTCAGAATAAATGTCCTTACTCTATAAAGAAGCATTAACACATTGGTTTTCACAATATAGTATATATGTCAGTGTGCTCACAGGGAGGAAAATTTTTTTAAATGCAAATTTCTAGATCCCTCCTGGGAATTGTTTGATTTATTAAGTCTTTATTAGAGCCTTGGAATCTGTATTTTACCAACCATATTACATGACACTTTCCCACGGTAAGCCTATATGATGTTTTAGAAATATCATTTTAAGAAAACACTAGTTTGGGGAAAAAAGAAAACACTTTGTTGTCATATTGTTATTGTTAGTTCCTGTCGAGTTGATTCCGACCCGTGGTGACCTCGTGTGTCAGAGTAGAACTGCTCCATAGGGTTTTCAAGGCTATGACCTTTCATAAACAGGTCTCCAGGCCTTACTTCTGAGGCACCTCTGAGTGGGACTGAACCATCAACCTTTTGGTTAGTAGTCTAGCATTTAACCATTTGTTCCACTCTTTTTTACTGGTATATTCTCCTTTTTTTTTTTAAATGAAAAATAGCCTGAAAGGAGATACACTGTGTTGGATAAGGTAACTGGATGAATTCAAGCAAGCAACTTGAATTGAGTTTCATTTTCCTCATTTTTACAAAGGGGATAATAATAGTTTGATGACACCTATGTCACACAATTATTGTAAGACCCAAAGGTAATAAAGTGAAATTCCTCTGTAAAGTACGTACATATTTTAATGACTAATTTAAATTTCAATATTTTCACAATTCTCATTGCTATCTCTTTCCTCCTCTACCCTTTTTATTCATATTTCAAACATTTTTTGAGCACCTATTAAATGTGGAAAAATCAGGTACACCCTTGTTATATAAGATGACATAGATATCATCACATCTCTAAAAATCCGTTAAATCAACAGTGAAGACAGATGAGATATGAGAAAAGCCAAAGCAGAAGTTTAACCTTCTTACCATAATCTACAAGCCCAACCAATTAGGAATGGTTCTTAACTACAAATTCAACTTCATTTCAGTCAGCTGGCTCCTTGGCTTACTATTCTTCAGACATACTCACCTCACTTCTACTCTTAAATACACAATCCTTTTTTGTTTCCCTCTCCAAGCTAAGCCAATGTACTTACTGGCATGTTTTGCTTTTCAGGTTGCAGATAAGTATCTCCTTCTTAGAAAAGAAACCCTGGTGGCATAGTAGTTGAATGCAATGGCTGCTAACCAAAAGGTCAGCAGTTCAAACCCACCAGGAGCTCCTTAGAAACTCTTTGGGGCAGTTCTGCTCTGTCCTAGAGGGTTGCTATGACTCGGAATCAATTCGACAGCAACAAGTTTGGTTTGGTTTTTGGTTTTCTTCGAAAGGTGTTCGCCAGTCACTGTTTCTAAAATGGTCTGATGGACTCACTGCTATCTCATGAATTGGTCTATTCCTGTCAAAGCACTGGTTGATACTTATAATTATTTATTTATTTAGTCTCAATTCCCCCTATAGTATATTCAATATGGCCATACTTGTTTACAACTTTTCCCATCATGGAATGGAGTCTATTTCTCTACTTTTTGAATCTGAGCAGGCCTTGTAACATAATTTGATTCATAAAATGAGATGAAAGTAAAGGTGTGTGCCTTTCAAGCTGTGGCCCTGAGAAGCTTTGCAGCTTCCATTCTTGCACTCTTGGAGTGCTTCTGCTGGCACGTGAAGAAGGCAATATATGGAGAGAAAGGCCCAGCCATCCCTTCCGCCAAGGACATGTAAGTGAAGCCATTATAGACCACAAAGTCCAGCCGACTTGCCAGCTAAAAGCAGTCCCAAGTAAACCAAGGTGAGGTCAGTGGAATATTACCCAGTCAAACTACAGAATTGTGAGAAAGCAAATGGTAACTAGGGTATGGCAGGTATTGCAGGTATTGCACCGACCCTGGGTGTGTGGCATGACTGAGCAGTTTCTATTAACCTAGTATAGCCAGTGGTGTATCTATGGGAAATGGCACCTATAGCAAGCACTGAAATTCTGCCCCTATAAAGATTTGACATCCCCCTTTTGGACAACTTTACCATACTATCAGTGTGAAAATATAAGTCAAGCTCATTAATCTTTTAATGAACACATTACCATGCTTGAGGAAGCACATTGGGCCATTTTGGGTTAATAGAAACTGCAGTGGCGTCACATACCCAGGACTGGCACAATACCCTAGATACTCCACAGATGAGACCATGTAACATTGTTTATCCCTGTGTCCCCAGAGCCAAGGCCTATGGCTAGCATAATGGATGCTCAATCAATATAGGTGGAAGAGGTGACCGAAGAAAAGAATGGGTTTATAAACTTTGCCTGCTGAGTAAAGTTATCAGCAACACTTCACAAAAGATCTGACACTAACACCCTAATAGGTCATGTTTATAAGGTGAAACTCTCTGAGTAAACGTCCACTCCCATGGGTATTTTTGCCCAGATGGCTTTAATATATTACTCCCATTCAATGTCTGCCAATTGCTTTAAGATAAATTCAAACACCTTTCCAGCTTTACCTTCAGAAATTCCACCATTACACACTCTAAATCTAGCTATATCTGATTATCGAACATTTCCAGACTTACTGTGAGCTTTGAGGCTGATGCACCTCTGCTAATGCTATTCCATCTCTCTAGAGCACCCTGCTTACCTGTCTTAGTTACCTAGTTCTGTTGTAACCAAAAATAGCACATGTGGTGAAACTGATGTGAAATTGTGCACTACAGATTAGGAAGTAAACACAATTAAGCCCCTCATCTTGCTTATTATAAATCCGTGTGTACCTTACTTACTGGTTAATCTGCCCTGGTTTTGAGCCCATTGCTGCAGTCATTGTGTCAATCCATCTTATTGAGGGTCTTCCTCTTTTTCGCTGACCCTCTACCAAAACGAGCCCTGGTGGTGCAGTAGTTAAAGCGCTCAGCTACTAACCAATAGGTTGGTGGTTTGAACACATCTGTGGAAGAAAGATGTGGCAGTCTGCTTCTACAAAGATTTAGTCTTGGAAACTCTGTGAGGCGGTTCTATTACGTGCTACAGGGTCACTATGAGTCAGAATCCACTCGATGACAATGGGTTTGGTTTTCTACTTTACCAAGTATGATGTCCTTCTCCAGGGACTGGTTTCTCCTGATAACGTGTCCAAAGAACATAAGAGGAAGTCTCTCCATCCTCCCTTGTAAGGAGCATTCTGGCTGTACTTCTTCCAAGACAGATTTGTTTTTCTGGCAGTCCATGGAATACTCAATACTCTTTGCCAACACCATAATTCGAAAGCATTAATTCTTCTTCTTTGGTCATCCTTATTCATTGTCCAGCTTTTGCATGCATATGAGGTGATTGAAAATACCATAGCTTGGGTCAGATGCACCTTAGTCCTCAAAGGGACATCTTTACTTTTTAACACTTTGAAGAGGTCTTTTGCAGCAGATTTGCCCAATACAATATGTCTTTTGATTTCTTGACTGCTGCTTCCATGGTCGTTGGCCTCATTAACATAACAGGTATAGCCTCTTTACATAACAAAAAAAAAAACCCCTATTTCCCAGTATGATCATATTCACAAGTACAGGGTTAGGACTTCAAAATAACTTTTGGAGAGACACAATTCAATTCATAACACTACTTTTCTCAGTCTTGGATAATCCTATTGATCATTCAAAGGCTATTTATGATTTTTTATCTCGCATGAGATGATTCACTACTAAGGCACAGAGAGTAATCCCCTATAGTTCCTGCATATATGTAGAGTACATCTGCTATCCCTGGTCTGACAGTTTAATACCACTTTCTTATCTCTTTTGCTAGATTATGGGTTCCTCTAAGGTAGGTATCATACCCCATTGTCTTCCCTATCCTTTGTAAAGTAAACAAATCCTGCCTACAATTGTTTGGTGTGGGAGAGGGACCCTAAGTTCACATTGCCTTTTCTGGGCTTGTAATTTTACACACGCTTACATGCTTTGTTTGTAGATAGAGTTAAATTACCCTACACCACAAGCCTGGAAAATTTCTACGATCATATTCCCTTGACTCAAAACTTAAAAAGCTGTAAACTACTGCTATTTCTCATTCTTCCCTCCCATCCATGAAGATGGACATAATAACAAGCTGTTTCAAGGTTCCTTGGTAACAGAAAAACAAGTCAGAAATGAGAAAATGCTTGTGGATCATGATTAGGATGATGATCAATTTATAAGCATCATTAATAGAAAAGATCAGACCTTTACGGTCATTATTATTTAACTCAGTAAGTAAAGACACCAAGTGGGCTGCAGTCCATCCTGCGGTCACCCAGCAGGTTATAGGCTGCACCATTCTAATGGACAGAAACCATGTCTGTCTTAGGTTCTGATTATGGGGCCATGCAATGAGAAAGCTTAATAAATGCTTAATGATGATAAGATACCATCTATTGCCTTTAAAGCTATAGGAATTTAAAATAAAAATGCAAATTTGATTAGAAGCTACCCTTAAAAATCCTCCTTAAAACCACCTTTGCTTTAATAAATAATAGCCAGAAGGAAGAAATACTTTTTCAATAGCTTGAAATGTCTATGCATTGCTTTATAACACCAGATTAAATGCATGACAAACATTCTGTTGTGCAGGGAAACCTGGTAGGTTGTAACAAATGATGGACAAGTTCTCATTCTTAGGCATTGCCTATAGCTAAGGACTTGCATATTTTTATTGTTATGATGGTATTGATTGTTAAGTCAACAGAAGGCTATCACAAGGGATTGCAAATTTCTGTACCAATACTCTGTTCTGTAACATTAAAATGTCATTACCGAATCACCAACTTTTTTCCCTTGCTGTGATAATATTCTCTGTTGATTGCCTGCCTGAGCTGAAATTTGAAACTGTCACCCTCAGACTTGTAAAAGTGATTCAACTTCACTTATAAGGAAAGTGAAATTAAATATTCATTCATGGGCTGCATTTCAAGTTCAAACTGTCTGAAGCGCCTTAAGGCAAAATGTATTTAAGTTGAAACACATTTTTCTTCATTTTTATGCAGCAAAAATTCAAAATGGCTATCATGGGTGGACGAATTGCAAAATAATATTTCATTTTGAACTTTATACCAAGGAAGGGATGGGCTTTCCTTTTCCTTTCTGCCACCCCTCTGGCTGCTTTAGGCCAATCTCATTTATCTGCTTTGTCAGGAAACTTGTATATGTGTGTTTGTGGCTGTTGTTTCCTGTTTGATTTTTTTTGGATGTGTCATGTTCTAACATTAATCAAACTGTAAAGCATCTAACTATTCCATGGAAACAGTTGTGTCAATCTCTGCTGTGGAGACATAGTATTACACAGGGGTAAGTGTGCAGATTAGAGTCAGAATAAATTCAAACTTCGCACTACTGCATGCTAGTTGCGTGACCTTGAAGCAGCTGCTTGACTTCTCTGCCTTGGATTCTTGTTGTAAGGATCAAGTGCATTATTTGATATAAAGCATTTGAAACTGTGCTAGAGACATGGTATGCTCTAAATGCATGTAGCCCCAGACAAACTAATGATTTAATGAACTAATTAATAAGAATAATTTGCATCTGAATAAAACCGGATTATTTCAGCAACTCCTCATACTTTATGTTATTTTGTGATCTGAACAAGTACATAGTTACGAATAGAGCAAAAATAGTGTATCATATCAATTTGTGGCATATGTTGTGGACTGGCTGTTCAACGTCAATTCTGCTTCTTGTGTAGGTTTTTATACTGCAGAAGCTGGAAAGATAAAACTACATTTGCCAGACTCCTTTACAACCAAGGTCTGGAATTAAATCTATGTTTCCACCAATCGGATATACTTACGTTAGATTTATATTCAGAATTGCATTATGTGGAGGACAGGTAGAGTGCCATGAATCAATTTTGGAGGTGTAGATTCTTGCAGTGCTTTTCTCTGTTAGCAGTCTTTTGATTCAATGGCTTTTTCCAAAGTCAGTAAGAACTTTCTCAATCAAGGACAAGACAAGTGACTCTGGGGACTGGAAATCATTCTTGGAAGCTAAGCCTATAGTCCACCCCTCCATTTCTTTCACTGAATTTGTATCAGTATC
>NW_004444094.1:1372442-1391965 GCF_000243295.1 Trichechus manatus latirostris | reverse complement strand
TGGGTTAATGTTTGGTTTGTTTTTCCCTAAACGATGAATGTACAGAGGAGTGGATATTAGAATCTCTGCCTGGGGAGCTTTTAAAGACTATTGACTCCAGTCCCCCTACTTACTCCCCCATCCCAGTTATCTGAATATGTATCTCAGAGGAAGCACCTAGGCGTCTGTATTTAAAAGGTCCTCAGGTGAGTTTAAACATCCTGGGTCATGAACTTTTTGTATAAAGTGAGAATCCACTGTTATCTGAGTGCAGGCATATCTGGAAGTAGCTTCTTTACCTTCCCTTCTGAAAGCTAAGGTCATCATTCTCAAAAAGAAGGTTTTGAATCATAGTACAGTAAAAGATCTTAAAAGGAATGTCAGATCTTGCCCCTCACCTTCAAATGTGGAAAAGTGAACCAAATGGGTTCCTCACGCTCTGTCTCTCAGCTACATGCTGTAAGGAGAAGCATTATGGTCTGTACACCTCCTGAATGCTGTGGGCCTCGATGTTACCATTTCCTAAATACTGACCTACACGCCTGTTAAAAGCATGTTAGCTTTCTCTTTTTTCAATATTCCTTTCTCTAACAAATGTTTTATTGAAAAGTGTGCTAGTCAGATAACAAATAGTGCATTCTTCACTTCTGTGTTGCTCTCCAGCACTCATAATATGGAAGAGTGTACAAGTACTTTGAAATACGGATGATGCCAGGTAAGTACAAAAAACATCAAGAACTTTGTAGCCAATTAGTCAACTCTTCCCAAGGAATCTTTAGACAAGGAGTACTCACAAAAAGCCCACACTGAATACAACTACTCAGTGTCATCCATCATGTTAGCTTAATGGGTTATCATTTCATTCATTCCCATTCTCTTACACAGTATGGCAAGACTGAGTAACAGATGTAGTGATATCCAATCTTTTAGGAAAACATGTTTATATTTGCAATGGAGAATCTAGAAGCTACCTTCTTTTGAAAAAATCTTGGTGAGGTACTAGAATTTGATTATTTGGCGTCAGACAGACCTGGGTTCAAATCTCAGCCCCTTCACGTATTAGCTGTTTAAGCCTCTTTTTGACTCATCTATAAATTGGTGACAATAAAAAAAGGTTTCTTAGGATATTGTGAGGATGGCATGAGATAATGGGTGTAATGATTTTGAATTTGGCTTGGTACATAGTAAATGCTCCTAAGTGTACCTATAGAAAAAGATTATTATATAATATCAGGTGTAAAATAAATGGAGGTATGTTGGAGTCAGCTTCTGTAAAAGGTTACAGACTAGGAAACCCTATGGGCAGTTCTACTCTGTCACATTTGGTCGCTATGAGTCAGAATCAACTCAACAACAATGTGTTAGAGTAGACAATTCATGCATCTCAAACTGGACTACATGTTCACTGTGGTGAGTTCAAGAGGTTCCTAGGTGGCACAAATGGTTTCCATTTGGCTGCTAACTAAAAGGTTGGTGGTTCAAGCTCACCCAGAGGTGCCGTGGAAGAAAGGCCTGGTGCTCTACTTCTGAATAAATCAACGATTAAAAACCCTGTGGAGCACAGTTCTATTCTGACACACAGGGGTTGCTTATAGTCTTGAGTGGACACAACAACTGGTTTTATGGGTGTTAAGTTCACACAGAGCCCAGTGACTACTTCCTGGAGAATCCATTTTATATGGAGATTTCAGAACAAAGTTGCAACTTAACTGGACATTTAAAACAATTTTTCTATTAAAAGAAATATGGAAATATTGTGGGGTACAATTCATTTTTAAATGTATTTTTAATATACAGGGATTTCAACTACTTTCTAAATAAAGGGTGACAAACTTGGTCTAAACCTCCAGCCCACCAGTGATTTCTAGTGTTTACTCTTTTCTTTCCTGTGCACATTTCAGCAGACTATTTTCAGAAAAATTGTTTCAAAGTATCTTCCAGGTTTACAAGTGATGGAGCCAGGATCCAACAATTTTGCTGGGTTATAAGTTATTAATGCTATTATGTTTATATCTCCAGTAAAAGTACTTTTGCTTAATAAAACTATTGAGTGTTTAGCATTTTAATGTGCCTCATTTTTTTTAAAATAAATAGATTACCAAATTTTTGTTTTTAATTTTTAAAGCAGGCAAGACTTGACTTGTGTATTTTGGTGTAAAAAAATTTTTTTAATATGTTTATACTGCATCCTTTGCTCACAAAGTAGCTACGTTTAAAATTGTAAGGAAATAAAAGACTAGACTGTTTAGATGACCCCTTAAATTTCTCATTGAACTGTGGTTAAAGTTTAGTTAGCTCTCAATAACTAGGTGAATTTTGAAACCAAGAATTTGTTGTGGCAATTCTTCTTTTGCTCATTAAAGAAAACCACTCTTTTCATAAACATGCTGGATAATTGGTGTCAATAAGGCTTGAAATTGTAATGAGCTTTGAATGTTCCAGTGCTCCTCGGTATTAATATCCAGGAAGATTCTGATATTAAATCTGTCACATTAAAATTCCTGAAGTATTTATGAAACACGCAATCACTATAAATTCAAGTATTGCTCTGAATAAATATGAAAATGTTTACATTGATTTTGCAATATGGTTATTGTTTTCATTGTGGTATAGCACCCTGTTTAATTCTGTTCAATACTAAGTCCTATAAACTTGGGTTGAAGTTCATGCTCTTTCATGTCTTAGCTGAATACCCTCTGGTGTGTTATTTAACCTCGTTGAATCTTAATTGCCTCATCTCTAAAATGCAGATATGAAGATCATGCAGGTTTCTGAGAAAATTAAATGAGATGATTAATGCAAAGCACTTACACAGTGCCTGGCATGTTGTAAGTGCTCAATAGATGATGATGATGATGACGTTAGTATTTATCAGGTCAGGTCATCATAACTGAAGGGTTTTTGCTATGTTTGATGACTTGTATTCTAATCCACTCCATTTTTAAAAGAAATAGATGTTTATGATAAAGTTAATGAACCTTAACCTTTAGGGGTTCTCACTTGTACAGGCCTCTTCTAAATAAATATTTATTTCTTTAAGTAATATTTGTATTCATAATTTTATATTCTTTTCTTAAAGAGGGTTCTACAAGTTTTATGAACTTTAGGCCTCACAGTACTGGACCCACCCTGCATAATTTTCTAATGAACTTTCAGAGAAACATAAAAAGCAATTTAATTTATCCAACAATAATATGTATATATATACAAATACATAAAGAATTATGCGCATACAATAAGTATTCATAACAGAAGAGAACCATTAACATTAATAAGCATTTTGTCAATTATATATAAAAATAGTACTTTATAAAATTTATGTGGCTTTTAAACAACTTTATTTTTTAAAGTTGTAGTTCTCGTTAACTGAGGAAATTGGAGAGTACCAAAAAGTAAATGAGAATATGTTATGATAGTTACTAGGAAGTATTTTGAAGGAGGGGAATGAAGATGTTTCCCTCTCTCTGTATTCCTGGCTGAACCTCCAAAATGTCCACAGATTCTGTGTTTCCAGGCTTTGCTGTTAAAGTCTATTTCCACTACTTTGCAAGGTGGCATATGCTATTTTGAGAAGTTTTAAAGAGAATACACACACACACATATGCATAGGCACACATACACTCAAATACAACACATACTCTTTAGACTTAAAAAAAAATAAGACAAGAATATTATTTTATATTGGTCATTGAAAACGTAATGGGAAATTCTCTGAAATTGAAGCTGTAGAGATATTAACTCAAGCAAAAAGACACATTCTTATATATACTAAACAAAAAAAATATATATAGTTGCCTATAAAATCACAATTTTTCTTATCTATCAATTAGAACATTTTAAATGCCAGGGAGAATAAAATGTCCCTTATTTTGCATTTTAACATTATTTTCTTTTGTAACAAATTAAAACTGTTATAAATTGTCTGCCATAGTTTATGTAGTCTTCTTTAAAAGTAATAAATCATTTATTTAAAAAATAAAATAAAGCCTCATGCTTTATTATATGTCTAAGATATTTTAATACTTTTCATCATTATCTTTCTTTCTCTAAATATTTCCACTCTTTACATAACTCCACCTCCTAGCAGCGTTCTTATGTCCTTGTTCTCTGCTGAAGACAAAAGAAGAAGAAAACTACAGGCCCATCAATCAAAAACAACACAGTCAGCACCAAGTCCAATAATGAAAACCATGATTTCATAAATCATCTTCCACAGGTTGGGGGTCATGTATAAAGGAAAAATTCTTATCAGTGCAGCTGAATATTCTCATGGTCTTTCATTCTTCAGTCTTTAATGAAAACAATAGAACGGCTGTCAGAATACAAATGTGTAACCTTTCTTAACTTAAAAAAAATGCTGAAACTATGCCCTGTCTATGCCCTTGAAATCAGTTGTAGTCAGGACATTTTTTTCCCCTCAGAAAGTCCAACCATTCCTTTCTTTAACAGTTTGGCAATGAGATTTTTTTTTTTTTCCTCTCTCTCTCTCTTTTCAGATACGTGTGTTTAATTTAATCAAGTGGAGATTAAATTTAAGAACTCAGTTTCAAAAAGCTATTTCCTGGCAGTGACTAGCACTAACTTCCAAAGGAGGTTTGACATGACATTTTCGTTTTAGCTGAATCAACAACTCTTGGGTAAATTCCGTTCTGTGACCCCAAACCTACATCCACATATTACGAAGTAAAATAAGCAGCTGGTAATCACTCAGTGGCTTCAGACCGAATGGAGATGTATATCTTTAAAAATATGGACTCTGTATTTGCAAATCTGGTTAAATAGGTCTGAATAAAAGAAAGTTTGCTCAGGTAGACACAGTACTGTATACTTAATCAAATCTTCCAAATTGATTTTGCTAAGACCTTGTTGCCTGGCATATCACAAGTTCCTAATGTGATTCAATAAAATCTATTTTTTGACTTGAATTAGCCACACTTATTGGGACATTCACCTTGTTTCAAAGACCTAGACCTGGTTTGTATAATATAAAATTCATTTAGCAGTGGGATTGAGACATGATGTGGGGACATGCCCTTATATATAGACAGAGTGGCAGTGTGCCTAATGAGTAAATCATTTAAATTTAGAAATCAATGAACGCACAGATAGAATGGACACAGAAAGAAGAAAGAGATGTAAACCTGGTTGCTAAGTGTAGGTAGGAGGTAGGAGGTGCCTTAGGCAACACTTTACATTAATTTTTTTAAGTATATTATACAGAATACAAAATTCAGTGCCAGATGAGTTTACTCTTTGCGTGTGTTTTTGTGGCCGACATGAGAAATCCAGTTGATTTAGTAGAGCCTCCATTGTCTTATTCGGTAAACGTTCTGGAAACCTCTATTCAGGAGAGGTTGCTATTTACAGGCATTTTGAATTCTTACCAATTTTCTGCCTGTTACATAATGTAAAAGCAATGAATGGCTACACTGCATCGTTCAGACTTTCAACTATATGTGATTATCTGGTCCACTGGTCTACTGTAGTATATTTCTGAAATGAATTGAAGATAAACCCATAATAGTCCATTTCATACAGAGACATTTCTCTTGGTTTAAATTCAGGGCCCAAATATCTACTTATTTCCATTCTGTTTTATAAGTATGAGTGTTTTCATCATCATAAAACCATATTAGCTCCCTGATTATACCTGGAATTCTGTAAGTGCGGTGAGAGAGCTACAATAGCATTCCTCGTGTTTTAGCATCCCCACTCTGTAATAAATAACACAGGTGCTGAATAAAGGAGAGAAGATTCAGAGAGGGTTTGTCAGGATACTTGCAGTAGATACTGAATTATGCCGGTTTTATATAAATAACGTTCTTTATATGGATAGCCAAACTACTGTATTAACCTTGCCTGGCTCACACAAACACACCTATTGTATTTGAATAAGAAATCAGAATATAGTTGGTATTTGAAGAAGTTCAAGTTTATTATTCAACTAATTAGAGATATTTTTAGTAACTATATTTGAAAATACTCAAACCCCTTGTCATTAAAATGGTCTTAATGTAATCTGATTTTAAATAAAAGTTGCAAAGGGTAACCGCATGATATCATTTAGATAAAATTTTAAATTGGAAAACAATAGCACGTGTTGTCTGGGGAGTACATACCAATAATCATAAAGCCATATATGGAAATGATACCTCAGAGCTGGAAGGAGAGAAAGCACTGTATCTATAATGTTTTCTTTCTTTCATTAAAATAGTACGTAATCAGGAGTAAATAAAGCAAAATGTTAATATATGCTAAGTTCAGGTAGCTAGTACATAGGCATCTCATTTTTTTCTCCATATTGGTCATTTTTCATAATTAAAAAAGGAAAAATTAAAAATAATTTTTAACAGAAATATAAATTAGTATAATTTATATAAAATTATAAACCCTTATGTAGAAGCATTCTGCACTAGCTTTGCAAAATGCAAATTTGTTGATTTCTTTCCTCAAATCTTAATAAAACTAATTTAGAATACTTCCTCTAGTGAATTTCAAATTTGTAAATAATAATAGTTTCTTTGAGAATATGGAATCAGGTTAAAAAATAGTACCTTTCTATGTGATTCGTAAGTAATTGAATTACAAATTAAAACTATAGAGTATGTCTTTTAGTCGTTGAATTAGCGTTAAAATTACTTACATTTTTGAGGAGTCTGCATTGTTTTTTTGTGTTTTTAGTAACTAGCAGATGATTTTACTACATTTCAATTGTTACAAGTGTATATCTTTCTCCCATACCACTAGTTTCCCTCTGGTTGCAAACCATATATTTTTTCACAGTTCTTCTGAACATCATATGAAAAATTTCAGTTTTAAAAGAAAATACTGTCTCATCAACCTGCAAATGATGTAATAATTCAATGTAATTACATTTTCCTTAGTAGTATATTTCTACAGATGAAGCATGTATTAACTTTACAAAGCAAGAGTCTACAGAATACATAGGGTACTCAAGGGAAACCACTAGCAATAACATTAAGACAAAGGCATGCATTCAGTAGTTTAGTCTTGTTTAATAATTACTAGATCTTCAATCAAAGCCAAGAGAACTACTGAATATCACTAAGGTGATAATACTATTTATAACAATCCTAGAAGATGTGCTTATCTCACTGTTACTCTACTGGGTTCTGCAAAGACAAAAAAGCCAAAATGCTATTCTAAGCTTTTTATATCTGCACTGCAGTATTTATTAATATTTTAAAAATGACTTTAACATGTATCCCAAATTTTAATAGTTCTAAAGGAAAGCAGGTTTATAAAGGTAAAATAATAAGAAATTATATTTTTCCATATATTCTTTGTGAGCAATTCAGCATTTTGATGAATGCATCCAGTTAATGTTCAGAGACTATGCAATCTGATACTTTGTCTTTAAAGAGTTGGCTACATCTCTAACGTGACATATCTAAGGTGCCCAAACACCCAAAAGCTCTCTCTCCACCCTCCACCCCCAAATAACGTGCATACTCTCTTTCTCTGTGTCCCTCATTAAAGCCTTTATCAAATACTTCCCTACCTAAGGATCTCTATTCCATTAAATTTTAACGCATCTGTATATATAAGCGGCACCACATTTTACAATTAAATTAAATAATATTTTCTATAACAGGTGTTGACACATAACCACCAGCCGACAAATCCAGCCACACCCATTTGTTCAGTATTTTCTGTGATTGCTTTCTTGCTACAATGGCAGAATTGAGTAGCTGTGACAGAGACCTTATGCAGCTGGCAAAGCCTTAAATATTTACCATCTGGCCCTTTATAGAAAAAGTTTGAAGACACTTGTTCTGTAATATTGACTATAAAGTAGAAAATATAAATTATGTATACTTTAAGTATTTTTTAACATGGGTAAGTTTATTTTTCTAACTAAAATATAATGCACTTAAAATGTAGAAAAAAATCATATATGTTGAGTATGACCTCCCAGCACCTCACAGTGCTGAGGGGACATATTGGACACTCGATACCTAATTGATTTATTAAATCGTTATAGAACTAGAAATCCAATTATGATATAAACTAAATTTCCTCTAAGCTTGATCCCTTTATCTAGTGAAATCACCAGAACACTACATATTTGGACTGCATAGCTGTGGGATTAAAGATAGCTTTAAAGACTTGTGACAATATTTTAGTTTTTCCAATGAAACAGCCATTCTTAGATGTCTTGTAAATTAAAAACCTTATTATCAAGGACAATATCCACTATGGTTTTCAAAGTCCATCTTAAAAGCTTATGTGAAATTCTTCTCAGAATTCAGCATTTAAAAAAAGTATGTGTTTCTTAATGGATTGTTATGTTTCCCTTTATTAACCTAATCCACTGCCCTTCTGTCTGAAATTTGGCCTTTAGGAGACCCAGAACTAAAATTTAAGCTCAATGTTAGTAGTAAATCTTAACTTTTAGTATAATTATTACCTCTTACTGTTATTCAGTCCACACTTCTACTAAGTTTTTTCTTTCTTCTTTTAAAGATTTTACAATTTTTTAAAATTTATGGTATAGTAAAATCTTTTGGAAGTAGGCATGATGAAAAATAATGAATACATGAATAAATAAATGAGTGAATGAATATGTTCTGCATTATGGTATACGTTATTCTCAACAAAATGAATAGGTGCTTCTCCCCAACTCTATATTCTTATATCATCAAAGCAACAAACAACAGGGTAATACTTTTTAAAAGTCTCTAGAGTGAAATTTAGAAACAACAGCTGCTTCTTGAACTTTAGTTGCAGATCTAGTCTGTCAAATGAAAACTGGATTTAAATAATGTTATTGGAAATGCACCTTTATATGTGCAAGAAAGGGGCTATTATGCAGGGATTAATAGGTCATACTTTGCAGGACTCAAAAGTTACCTAAGTCTGTTTACCATCTAGGAGCAGAGCAGACAGTCTCCTCGAAGTAGGTATCCGTTCTGTGAGGATCAACATAAAACATCTAATAGTTTTAAGTTATAAAAGTTTAGAGAGAATATGAATTTACTTTGAATGTCTGGGGGGGATATATTAATAAAATTTTTGACTTTCCACATTATACAAATTCCTGGTCTGCAATGCTGTTAGTGGAAGAAGTCCTGAAGGGGCAAGAAAATTAAAGGTAAGGTGAATCAATTTTTGCACGGAATTTTATAACTTTTCTGATATGAGGGACCCAAACCCATTCCGTGATATGAAGCCAGGGCAGATAGCTTTTTTGGAACACAGTAGTCTCAAGAAGGCCCCAAAGCAGAACTAGCAACAAGATCTCTGAGGTAAAATTATTTACTTTAAAGAAAGGAAGTCTAGGATGGTGACCCAGACTTAAATTGTTCTAAGAGTTCAGAGGAAAGGCCTGTGCTATGGATTGAATTGTGTCCCTCAAAAACATGTGTGTAAATCCCAACTCTTACAGTTGGTTACAGTCCCATTTGAGGATGGGTTTTTGATATGTTAAGGAGGCAGTATTAGTGCAGGGTGTGTCTTAAATCAATATCTTTTGAGATATAAAAGGGCAGGTTAAGCAAGCAAGCAAGCAGAGACGGGAGAAGACAGGAGCAATGCCACATGTTTGCCAAAGAACCTAGGAGCAGAAGCTGAAAAGTATCTTCCCACAGAGATGACAGAGAGAGAGAACTTTCCTTCCCCCTAGAGCCAGCTCCCTGAATTCAGACTTCTAGCCCCCTAAAATGTGAAAATTGATTTCTGTTTGTTAAAGCCATCCACTTGTGATATTTCTGGTATAGCAGCACTAGATAACTAAAACAGCCTGCTTCTGGGTATAGCTTGTGTTTGAGGTTTGGGACTTCTGCGGACCCAGCCACTAAAGTAATAATGCGCTTTGGGAAAGTTGACAGAGCTGTGCAAACTTGGACAGTAATTTCTGCTCTAGTGCTTTGGTATCCCATTCTGAAAAATGATGATGATGGCAGCACATTCCTTTCCAGTGCTGTAAGGATTAAATAAGTTAAGATAGATAAATTCCCAAAACCTCAGGTACCTAGTAGGCTTTATATGAGAAACTGTTTATTGGTATAGCCAATCAGTGCCTCTGGCCATATTTATCAAGGTGGATTCACCCTTAATTGGGTTATGTATATAACTGAGGATAGACATATGGGAAGAGGTTTACAATGATTAAACTGACCATCAAAAGAGAAGGAGTCAAAACACTTTTTATAATGTCAGGTTTGTTTCTAATTGGTGGTATGTCCTTGGGTAAACCACTTAGAGCTTCTGAGTCTCAATTTCCATATCTGAAAAATAAATGAGTTAGTCTACAGATTCCCTAAGGTCCTGTCAGCACTAAGATTTTATGAGTCTGGGAATCCTCCTAATGTGTATCATATATGCCATGCTTTGCTAGGCATTATGGAAGAAATAGACCGAACACAAGCCAGTCCCCTTCTCTACAAAATGTTAAGATCCTGATATGACAAAAAGAACCTTTTAATCCACATTTGTACAATCTACAAAATTTGCAGCTTTACAAATGGTGTTAAGTATTTTTCTGATTTTGCAGACTGAGGCCATAGTAAAATCTGTGGAAAGCCAGGATGGTTAGCATTTACAGATTGCAAGCTTCTATTTTTATTTGACCAATCAGTGGCAGTCCTGTTAAAACAGAATCTACACTTTCATATTTGACTGACAAGGGATTACGCTAAATGAAACTTTTTTGACTGATATGCGTTCCCTAGTACTCAGATTGTCCTTTGCTGCCAAATAGCAATCCCGTTAGGTTTAGGCAAAAACTAGAGGAGGTCCTGTCCTCTACCATCAGCGATGACAAGAAGGACCACAGTGTCTCTGCACCATCAGTGGGCTTCGGGGATTTTTGTGGTTTAAGCCCTACTTGTGTCCTTTCCCTACCCTCTCATTACTAATTATTTATCTTGAGCACCTTTTGTTTTTTTCTTAACTAATAAGTACTATGCAATATCAGTAATAACAGACTTCCTTGAATTTGTATTAAATATGTACAATATGTTTTTTTCTCTTCCATTTAATTGGAAATGTATAATTGTCCTGAAATTCCTGAGGTCTACTTCTCCAATAATAGAAGAGAGTAGTAACTAGAACATGAACTAAATACATTTAACTTTTTTTTAATAATAGTTGTTACGTGTCGTCGAGTCACCTCCGGCTCATAGCGACCCTATGTACAACAGAAAGAACACTTCCCGGTCCTGCCCCATCCTCACAATCGTTGTTGTGCTTGAGCCTGTTGTTCCCATTGATAACAGTAGCTGGCAGAGATTATCGGGTCGGGAATAGTCAGGTATTGGACTGCTGCATTTTCGCATAGTAGTCCTGCAGATCAACTTGTAGGTCTGAAGTCCCATGGGAACCTGTGACGCACAGCAGTTTCTTTGGGAACAGACACTCTTATTTTAATGTGTGTTACCTTTAGAATTCATCCACCAGATATCTGTTTATTTAGCTGATCCTCTTTCCAACAACAGAATTTTCAAACCTCGTCCACTTTTGGAATGAATTATTAATTCGTGACTTTATTTACTCTTCAGAGATAATAAAATCCACAGCAGAAACACTATGTACCATTAGTTGGGTATTTGCCTCATAGTTATTGACCCAGGTGATGTCCCTTACTTACATATCCTATATCATAATTCATACCCAGTTTTAAAAGAGCCTGTTTCCATGACATCAGAGAACTCTTTTCTTCCAGGATATAGGAGAATGAAATGTTTCATGATTAATGACCGTATCTAAGCACTGGCACAGGCTGGAGAGCTCTTGCAAAGGAGGCGTGTTTGACTGCATTCTGCCCAACACAACAGCTCATTAAGCAATATTTTCCCCATTAGTGTTTAGTATTAAACACTGAATGAAAGACTAAATATCATAAGGAAAAACAAATAGAAAACAGCACAGTAGGTTTAGAATAAGGAGCCAACAGCCTCCCCTTCATTTGGGAGAGAGCTTGCATACCTATTCCAAAGATTAATGAGCAATCAGTTCTAAATTAAGCCAAGACCTGCATTTAAATCTTTTTTCTTCTGTTGAAAGCATAGCTATGAGTTACACTAACTGAGATAAAACGCTGTATTAGCCTTTCCATGTGTTGTGTAATGTGGTTAGAAACATGAAAGATTGTTTCTGAAATATTTCCTTCCCTTTTTTTCATCATTTATTTTCCTGGGTAATTTGAAAGGAAATGGGCCATGATGAGGTCGGTAGTTTCTGCCACATGATGCAGAATCTTGCTCTCTGTCAGTCACTCAAAAAACAGTCACCTGTTTGAAGATGGAATACGAAAACCGCTTTTATGAACATCACAGATCCTATCAGAGGTGGCTAGCACAGAATTTCAGTTGTATAAAAACTGTCAGAAGAAACTACCTTTCACTAGTGAGTGAAAATACAGTAGAGTCCACCCTGATGTTGAAGCCTCAGGATAAGAATAACCCCGGTGGCATGTGTCATGGTGGGACATTTTTATATCAGATGGACATGGATTAATCCACAACATGATTGCATCCTCAAAAAAAGCTAAGGTGTTCCAACAGGAATGAAATTAGTTGGTGGGACTTGCTTTAGAAAAATTTTCTACAGAAAGCAACAATTCACAAAACAAACTCGTTATTTAGGAGTTCTTAATATTGATCTGAAACCTTAGGACATTTGTAAATGAACTTGAATGGACCTGTGTGTACATATGTATATTTTTCACATACTAATTTGTTTGTATGTGCACATATGTATATATTTTTCTGGGAGAGGATTTCACAGATTTTCATTGGATTCTGAAAAATATATTTGATAACAAACTTTTAAGAATTACTGCATAAGGCACTGTTTCTATACTTTTCTATATTTTGGCTATACTTTCAAATTGCCTAGGGAGATTTTTAAAAATACCACTAATAGAAATCCCTCCAAAGTTGAGCTGAATCAGAATATTATGGGGCAGGATCAAGCCATGGAATTTTTTTAAAGCTCCTCAATTGCTTAAGATAATGCATGATTAGGAACCAAAATAAGTGACTGTATAGTGAAGAATTAACATTACTTAAAGGGAGATCTATAGGGTTGCTATGAGTAGGAATCAACTCAACAGCAACGTTTTTTTTTTGTTTGTTTGTTTGTTTTGTTTTGTTTTTTTAAAGAGAGGTCTAGCAGGTCATCGATGGTTCAGTGGTAAAATCCTCAAGGGAGACTTGGTTTGCTTCCTGGCCAATGCACCTCATGCACAATCACCAGCCATCTGTCAGTGGAGGCTTGAGTATTGCTATGATGCTGAACATTTTTCAATGGAGCTGCCAGACTAAGACAGACTAGGAAGAAAGGCCCAGTGATCAACTTCCAAAAATCAGCCAATGAAAACCCTATGGACTACAATGGTATGGTCCATAATTGATCATGGGGGCAGCAGACGACCAGACAGTATTTCTTTTCTTTGTGCATGGGGTTGCCATAAGTTGGAGGCCGACTCCACAGTATCTAACAACAAAGAGAGGTCTGGCCTTTACCCTCAGCTACCAGGAGGTGATTTCTAGGTCCTTGTAATGCCCTCTTGGTAGAAGTGTCTTTGTTTCCCTGTGGGCTTTGGCTACCAGACAGTCTAACAATGCTTGATGAGGGCTTTGAGCCACACCATATCTTGTCAGACCTCTGGAGTAACTAAAGACTGAAGACATTCATCTGACCTCCGTGAGGGACTGAAGAATAAAGATCGGGCAGGTAGGCTTTATGTGATGGAGCCCAATAAAAACTCTGGACACCCAAAACTCAAGTGAGCTTTCCTGTTTGGTAATACTCTTTGAGTATTGTCACACATTGTAACTGGGAGGCGGGTAATACTGACCAGGACCTGCTGGGGAAAGGATGACCAGAAACTCCACGTTTGGATCCCTCCTGGATTTCTCTCTATGCATCCTTTCCTTTGACTGGTTCTACTCTGTAACCTTTTGCTATAATAAAATTGTAAGTATAGTGCTTTCCTGAGTTCTGTGACTTATCCTAGCGAGTTATCAAACAGATGTGTGGTTGTAGGTCCCCCAGAATTTGTAGCCAGCTGATCTGAAGTGAGAGTGATCCTGGGGACCCGCAATCTTTCAATTGTTGTCTGAAATGATGGTGGTCTGTAGATTCTGAGCCCTCTGACTGTGCAGTTTGTCTAACTCAATGAAGTGACACACACAATAAATGCTATTGACATATGGAGAAGGAGAGTCTAATGAATGCTCAAGTTGCCTGAGAAGATCTCCTGGCAGAGGTCTGATTAAAACATAAAATTGAAAATTGGGTATCTTTCAGAATTAACAGAATAGACTAACTTCAAAACTGATTAAGGACAATTACATCATTTCTTTTTTTTTTTTTTTAAACACTGCTGCCATATTACCTAAGTACAGTTGATCCTAATTATTTGTGGATTCCATATTTGCTAACGTGTCTGCTTGCTAAAATTTATTTGTAACCCAAAATCATGGTGTTTTCCCAGTCACTCATAGACAAGAACAGGAAGGTGAAAATTTGAGTCACCTAATTTACATGTTCCTAGTTGAGGTCAAACAGGTGATACTCTGCCTTCTTGTTTCAACTCATACCATAAACCAGTGTCCTTTTCGTGGTCTATTTTAGTGCCACTGTTTTACATTTTTGTGCTTTTTGTTGGTGATTTTGCTGTTTAAAATGACCCCCTACCATAGTGCTGAAGTGCTGTTCAGTGTTCCTAAGTGCAAGAAGGCTGTGATGTGGCTTATGGACAAAACGTCTGTGTTAGATAAGCTCCACTCAGGCATAATACATGTGCTATTGGAAGTAAGTTCAATGTTAAGGAATCAACAATATAAATTAAACAAACAAAAAAACCCAAACCCATTGCTGTTGGGTCAATTCCAACTCATAGTGACCCTATAAGATAGGGTAGAACTGCCCCACAGAGTTTCCAAAGAGCAGCTGGTGGATTAGAACTGCCAACCTGTTGGTTAGCAGCCAAACACTAACTGCACCACCAAAACCCATTGCTGTTTAGTCAATTCCGACTCATAGACAGTCTATAGGACAGAGCAGAACTGCCCCATGGGGTTTCCAAGGAGTGACCAGTGGATTTGAACCGCCAACCTTTTGGTTAGCAGCCATAGCACTTAACCTCTATGCTACCAGAGCTCCACTGTGCCACCAGGGCTCCTAAATTAAACGTGCCTTTAAATAGAAACACACATAAAACACATATATTGAACTGTTGACTAAAATGTTATGACCTGAGGCTCATAGGAACCTAACCATGAATTTCTCCTAGTAGCAATGGTCCAGAATTCACTAATTCTGTTTTTGTGAAGACTTTTTAGACTGTAACGACTGGGAATAATGACAATTGACTGTACATCATATTCTTACTTAGCTATTAGTAGGCGGTGCAAAATCATGACCTTAGCTTAGTTCACTAGACTGAAATTACAATCTCAGAGGAGTTACACTGTGTTCCTTTAACTTTAGTTTGTTCCTTCAAGACGTCTTTAAGCAAGACTGATTTAAGGTGAAATCACACTAATTTGTTCAAGAGAGAATCATCATTACTGTTGAAAGTTAAATCGTTCATTCACTTGCCTTTCCTGCTCCATTGCTTTCCTGTGAAACAGCCCATTCTTCTCCACCTCCTTCATCTTCGTTACCATCATCCTCATAACAACAATTACATAGCACTTCCCATATGCCAGTGCATTATAGATCCATCAAACTAAACCCGTTGCCATCCAGTCGATTCCGACTCATAGCACCCCTACAGGACAGAGTAGAACTGCCCCATACGGTTTCCAAGGAGTGGCTGGTAGATTCTAACTGCCGACCATTTGGTTAGCAGCGAGCTCTTTACCACTTCTCTTCTAGGGCTCCTACATTATATAAGGAAACTCATTTAACCCACAGAGCAATCCTATGATGTAGGCAGTATTATCACGACCAGTTTACAAATGTGGATGTGAAAACAGAGAGTTGAGCAACTTGCCCAAAATTAAAGTGAAGAAAAGGAGATAATCTGAGAAAAATAAACTGCCAAATTGTAGTATTGTTACACATAATGAGAGCAATTCATTTGTTCCATTAGCATATATTGTGTTTCCTGTGAGAACACAGTCCTTTTCCCTGACTAGCGTTCAGAGAAGTTTAACTTGTATATAAGAATAATAGAATGCACATACAGACTGCTATATAGAAGTGGAGAAAGTTAGAGATAGGGAAGAGGCAAAGTTAGGGCAGAGAAGAGATTAAATAAAGATGATTTTGTATTACCCTTATAACTTAGAAGATGATTGGATCAAATGGCTGCATCTATAGAATCACTCTCAAAGCCTGGATTTCTGTTTATGATCAGAGGAAAAAAAGAAAAGTAACAATCTATCTTAGGGAAAAAAATTCCATACAGGTTTTAGAAATGTCAATCTTTGAAAGACACTTAAATGAAAAATAATTTACCTAACAGAACATTCAGAGAGGTTTAAATTGGATTATATACTGGTGCAGTGGTTAAGTGCTATAGGGAGCTACAGCTGCTAACCATAAAGTTGGCAGTTGGAATCCACCAGTTGCTCCTTTGGAAACGCTATGAGGCAGTTCTACTCTGTCCTGTAGGGTCCCTATGAGTCGGAATCGACTCCATGGCAATGGGTATGGGCATGGTACTTTAAGTTCAATCTATACCAAATGTCATGGATTGAATTGTGTCCCTCAAAAATATGTGTCAACTTGGCTAGGCCATAATTCACTGTATTGTGTGGTTGTCCTCCATTTTGTGATCTGATTATACTCCATTTTGTGATGTGTTGTAAATCCTAGCCTCTATACCTGTGGTTGTGGTTCCACTTGGGAGTAAGCTGCCCGTTATGTTAATGATGCAGGATTAAGACATGTTAATGAGGATTAGGGTGGGTTACAACACCCTTACTCAGGTCACAGTCCTGATCCAATGTAAGGGGAATTTGCTGAGGTGTGGTTTGCATTATCTTTTATCATACAAGAGATAAAAGGCAACAGAAGCAAGCAGAAAGAGAGGGACCTCCTACCACTAAGAAAAAAGATCCAGGAGAGGAGTTCATCCTTTGGACCCAGGGTCCCTGTGCTGAGAACCTCCTACACCCAGGAGAAGATTGATGTCAAAACACATGGAGGGAGATCTCCAAGGAACACCAGGGACACAGGTGTTGAAAGGAGATAAGGACCTTCCACCAGAGCTGACAGAGAGAAAAAGTCTTCCCTTAGAGCTGACACCCTGAATTTGGACTTCTAGCTTCCCAAATTGTGAGACAATAAATTTCTGTTTGTTAAAGCCATCCACTTGTGGTATTTCTGTTGTAGTAGCACTAGATAACTAAGATACCAGTGAAGCTTCTCTTGCTGTGCTGGTAATCAAGGCCAATATTGCCCATTATGAAGTGATGCTAAATAATGATTGATGTGCTTGATCATTTATATCTCACATGGAGAAGTGAGGAAAAACAAATAAATAAACTTTTGAAAGGGGCTTTAACGAGTTCATGTTGTTTTTGCCAAGGTGAGCTTTCAAAATCTTTTTTTATGATCTACTTACTAAAATTATTCAGTTAACATCAAGTAAATTAACAATGATAAAAATATTTTCAAAGTATTTTATCATACATGGTAACCCTCCATAGTATAATAATCACATAAAATGTTAATTTCCTTTGATATGAATTCCTTTTGTATCAAAAATACCAGATTTTTTTTTTCTCATTACTCTTCCTTTTATGTCTATATTTCTTCTGCCATGGAAGACTGACATGTTTTGGTGTGTGAAGAGTGTCTTGAACTTTCATATATAATTCCAGAACAAGTAATCAACACCCTTTCTTTTCAAGAAAATTTAAGAGGGTACTTGCAAATCTGACAATTTTAAGACCAGGTTCAAATCCTGTTCTTTTTAGCTTAAGGGTAGTGTTAACACCAGTATTAATTAAAATTTGGACTTGCAAAAGAACATTGAGAAATCTGAAAATGCAGAGCTATTAAAAGGGTAACCCAAAGGGAGAGGAACAGTAGCGAGAATGTTTTATTATTCCACCCCCACCCCCAAATGTTAACTCAGACTTTGTTAAGAACAGCGAAGAAGACTAAAGTGGTTCTATTAGCTTTCTAGTAAAGCAAACACAAGCCAGTATGCTGCAGTTTATAATGATATATTTAGGGCAATCAAAAGATTGAAAATATTCATAAATTATTCTTAAACCAATATATATAAAAAATATCTCCAATACTTAGGGAGAAAATGTCATCTTTTTCTATTGTTTTAATGCAGCTTGCAACTTTCAAAGGAAATCTCTATTAAAAACCTGGAGCGATCGTGTGTGCGTATGTACTTGGTATGCTTTAGGAGAAAAATCTCAGAATCTTACAGGTTGGTGTCACTTTTAATTTGTGCTTCTAACCTCAGTATTGCTGGCCACTGCTTCTGGCTCTCTCTTGTCAGCTATCATTGCCCTCCTCTACAACCACTATTTAAAACTTCCCCACAATCTTTAACCCTGACTCTCCAGCAGGTTCTCTCCACGTCTTAAAAGGTTATCTCAATTCTTGGAAGTAGAAGTCATCAGGAAGGAATCCTCATAATTTGCCACCAATCTTCCCTGATTCTGCACTCATCCTTTCTGCTTTTGTGCATTTAAAATTAATGTTGGCCAGTCTCCGGTGACAGGCTACGCCTTCCAACTGTGTTCCGCATCCAATTTCATCTCCCCTTCCCAGGAACTAAATACTATCAGTTATTCCTCTTTTGGAGTCCTGGTGGTGCAGTGGTTAAGAGCATGGCCGCTAAACAAAAGGCTGGCAGTTCGAATCCACCAGGAGCTTCTTGGAAACTCTATGGGGCAGTTTTACTCTGTCCTATAGGTTCGCTATGAGTTGGAATCGACTCGACAGCAACGGGTTTGGGTTTTATTGTTTTATTCCTCCTTTAGTCAGTCTTCAATGATTCCTTTCTTTTCACTCTTTCATCCACATGTATGCATGTCCAAATCTTTCCATCTTAAAATAAAGCAAAAAAAAAAAAATCTTTTTCTCTATTATACTCATTCAGTCTTGCTGATTTCAGTCAAATTTCAAAACGTTAGTTTACATTGAACATCTCTAACTCTTTATCTCCCATTTATTTTTCAAACTGCTGCAGTTTGGATTCTGCCCACTCCATACGTTTAGCTGCATCTCAGATATCTCCATTAATATTCTCCAAAACCCGGAACCACTTGTGGTAATTTTGATTCTAAGTCATGGAGACTTCAAGAGTGTCAGAGAAGAACTGCATTCCCTAGGGTTTTCAACGGCTAATTTTTCAGAAGTAAATGGCCAGGCCTATCTTCTGAGTCACATCTTGGTTAATTCAAACCTCCAAACATTTGGTTTGCAGCCAAGTGCATTAAACATTTGCACTGTCCGGGGACTTTTTAGATTCTCCAAAGCTACTTTGAAATTAACACATCCAAAATGGAGCTTCTCATCTCTCTCTCTCTCATATGCACCAGCTTTTACCTTGATGCCTAAGCTAAGATCATGTGCTTTATTCTTTGCATAGT
>NW_004444094.1:1366293-1370995 GCF_000243295.1 Trichechus manatus latirostris | reverse complement strand
CTACACTGGGGCTGAGCATACAAGATGTTTTTGATATTCTGGTTTTTCTCTGTTTAAGTATCAAATACCTGAAACATAAGCAGGTTAACTTTCACATGAATGGAAGTTCAAAAACAGATTTGCCAAATCCTCAGCGTGAGTACCTATTTCAAAGTGACCTAAATGTGAAATGTTAGGATTACTGTTATTTTTAACCAAGTGTCTATGATTAAGAGAACCTTACCCTTTGGATAACTTATAAATGATGAGTGTACATGATTATCATTGGTGCAAGCAAAAGTGCAGAAAATGACGACAAGCATATCCCTGAGTTCACACAACCGCCAGAGTGGCAGAAAAAGCCATTCCATGCCCAAGTGAGCCAAATGTGAGCAGGTAGGCCATGCAGGCTCTGGCATTTTAATATGAATGTTCTTGGGGTTTCCTGAGTCCCGTACTGCTTTGTGTTGGGACACTAGAACTCTCACTAATCCTCTACAAAACTTATCAGAAAACACTATCAGACTTTCAGGGCATTCCTTGGGAAAAACATCTGATTATGCAAAATTGATGTTGTTTACTTTTGTCTGACTTGTTAGTGTTTCATTAACTCCCAAATTACTTTAAGCAAGTGTCAAGAGGATGTTCAGCTGGTCATCTTGTTTTATTTAAGTTGGTGAAAAGAAAAGAAAATTCCAGAACTGCAAATATTGTCACATCGTTTTTCTTTGTTTTTTTCTTAAATGAAAAGAAACATTGCTCATCTCTCTCTGGATGCATTGCTTTATGGGTTAAATATAGATCTTTCCTACTACTCTGACCATAGATGATTGGTTTCTCTTTCTCTCTGTTCATCTCTACCCCTCCCGTTTATACTATATGCAACAGGTGATAATGTTAACAGGCTTATGTGCACATAGCTCTGATATCCCAAAATAGAAAGTTCAGTCTTCCAGACTTACTATTTTCAGACTGGGTAACATACTTTGTGCTGATGAAATTTAACATAAGGGGAAATTGCTTACATTTTTAAATGTACCTTGATACAATGGTTGGAAATGGGTAAGAAGTAAAGATAGAAGAAAATATAGAAGAATGAATCATTTATTAAAAAAAAATCAAAGACACTGATCATACATATATTGATCAAATGTAAGAATGCGCCCATATGTGTCCCAAATAAATATTAAAAGGAACTAAATTACAGCAGTGCCATTGGTAAGGTGTGATCGCTATAGTGCTCTAGTCTCTAAAGTGAAGAGGTTGAAGACATTATTACAGAAAAGTACAACTAAAATTACACAAACAACAAACAATTGATGGTTAAAGGGGGATGACCCTGCAGGAATAGCTTTTTAATTTTTCTCCTATAATTTTACCATCTCTCCAATGACTAGAATTCAAAACATAAAAACAGAAGTGGCAGAGGAAGAGAAAGTGTGGTCCCTTAGGAGCTAGCTTTCTAATTTCTGAAAGATCCACCCCTGCTTTGTTATACTGGGCAGTGAAAACTCTCAGCGGTTCCCTTCCCAGGGGAGTCTTCCATTATGACTTGGCATTCCTCCTCAGCAGTACAAGGTCACTCAATTTTCCTCTCTTCAGATGCCAGCCCCACAGAAGGAAACTACTCTACTGAGGAAGCTCCTAGTGATAGTACAATTGTATAAACAGAAACAAAATACAGGCATCTTGCTAAAATGTGTTTTCCCAGGCAACTGATGTGTAATTTTCAGCTGTACAGTATCAACTACTAAAGTACACATAAAATGTGAGTACCTAGTCAAAAGGAAATAATCTTTTTTCATTCTAAGTCAGTCATACCATTTGTATTACGATGTAAAGTATCGTTTAAGTCAGAGTAACTTATCCATAGACAGGGGAAATCCATTTACAAAAGTATTACATTAGCACAGCAAATGCTAGCAAAATTATCCTAAAAGGATGAGTAGGAAGAATATAACAATGGTCTCCTTCTTCCTTTTAAATGCTAAAATTGCACTGATTTGCACAATTTCTAACAGCTCATGAAATTCTTATTGGGAATTAAAAACTTACTTTTTCTAGAATTTGTCTTAACAGCTACATCATTTCACCACTTGGTTAGATAAGTTTGTAAGGTGGGATTAAAAAAAAAGAAAAGAAAGAAAATGACCTCTGATTGCTCATTTAATTTCAAAGTTGTGTCAAATTCAGCTAGAAAATCACTCTTAAACCTTGAGTGGCACCCTTCCTACTCTTTCTCTAGCACAATCTCATGGGGATTGATCACTTCCACAGTTAAATACACTATCTTCTTTAATCTCCTCTAACTGCTGTTGACCTATTCCTGCCATTCCTTCCCAATTATATAATAAATCAAGTGCATTTTACATGAAAAATGAAGTAATTACTCAGTGAATCCAATGGCTAATTGCATATAGAGGCCTCTGGGAAATATGGGACAAATCAGTGTCGAATTTCAAAAAGCAGAAAGGAAGCTGAAGTTATTAACTCTCAGATACTGACAGGTTGAAGAAAAGGACTTGAAATGCACCATTTCTCAGACACAAACTGATTCCTCACTTAATGGAACTGGAAAATTCCAGCTATACACCCAGTCTTTACACCAGTGATAGTACTGACAGCTGAGAAAACAGAACCTATTGGGCTAAAGTGAACTATTTCTGAGGGGGAGAAAAAAAGTGACTGCCTTGTATTATTATTCGTATAAAGTTTTTTTAGAGCAACAAAAATGTTTGTGTCTCTTTTCTTTTTGTTTCTACCTCAGTAGAGTTATATTCGTTCCATAAACTTACAATTGCAGTGTTTATTTAGATGCAATGAAATCTGGTTGTGCTTATAATATTGAAGAATATCATGTTGGAAATAATATGCAATCTTTATTATTGTTGTTATTATAAGAAGTCTGCTTTAAAGTATATATATATATATTTTTCTGTTTGCAAAAGTATCAAGTAGATCAAACTGACTTGCTTTGTCTTTTTCTTCTTATATCTCTCTTATAGAGCTGGTAGTATGTATCTGTGACATAAAACCATGATCTATACCACAGTTATAGAACAAAGGTATAAAGCAAAGGGCTCTTCATACAGATCAATGCTACATGAACACAAGATAGTATTCCATACTGGAAAGAAGTTATATCACCACACTGTGAAAAAAAGAAGAGCTGTATTTATTTCAGGGAAAAAAAAAAAATCCTCTTTTTCCAGAAACTTAATGATCCACAACCTTTATAATAAGACTTATACTCATAAATACATACACAACACATTCACACAACATACCATGAAAACACACACACACATATCTAACCATATATCATACTGACATTTTGTATTGTCAAACACAAAAATCAGGTTCATCAGCAATAATTTTTCTGCTTGCGATTTCAAACTTAAGTGCAAGTTTTAATTTTAATTTCTTTTTTTTAGTTGCCTCTCCTTTGTCCTGATATGGCCCAGGATTTCGAAGCTCTTTTTGTCTATGGAAAGAAACGATTGATATTGTCAGCGCAGAAGGTACATGTTTGTCGCAACCATTCCCAATGGCCAATCTTGCAGACTTCCTTATTTTTAGACAGTATATGGCTTATCTCCTGTAACCATCTCAAATGACATGAAAACATAATGCTGATTTAGTAACATTTTACACCCCTCTTACTGCAAAACTTTGAGTATTAGGTCTCTATTCGTTGACGTAAATTATCTCCATGGATGTTTCTTTACTTTTGGGGTTCTTATTTCTGTGCCTACTAGTAGTAAGTCTCTTAGCAGTATTTTTTTTTTTTTAAGTAAACTATGGCCTTAAAAAAAACAAAAAAACTTTTATTTTATTCTTCATCAGCCTAGTATCACAATAGATGCTATTTAGAAATTAGGACAATCCTTAATATGTCTTAATAGTGCATATTCCATTCTGCTTACTGATCCAATGAAAATATAAAAATAATATGACTAATACCACCAACACAGCTTTTTCTCTCTTTCTACCAGCAAGCATGTTGTTAGTGAGGAAATAAGATGTTTTATCCAGTTGGATAGCACAACTAAATCCTTGGCTGATGTTGGTTGCATTATAATTCGGAGAAGTTACTCGGGAGAGCACTGCCTTGTGAAGTACATGACTAATCTTTCTCTTTTGAAGTGTTTACATACCTATATGTGAAAGTCACTGACTTTTACCACTGATTTTCTCCTATTTCCTCAGGCCAGGCCATGATGGCTTGATGTTAAAAAGTCTGTGTTTGGGGAAAAAAAAAATCCTCCCTTGTTTTTCCCCCTGCTTATTAGCATGATAGTGCTGGACTGCCTTAAGAAAAAGCATTTTAAAAACAACTTCAAAGGACTAAAAAATGTTGGGAAACTAAAGGGGGGGAAAAAAACCAGTTCTAACACAATTAAAGAGAATGTTGGCACATTGTGATAAATGTACTAATGTCACTGAACAATTTGTGCAGAAATTGTCAAATGGGAACCTAACTTGCTGTGTAAACTTTCACCAAAAACTCAATACATTTTTTTTTAAAAATCACTATATTGTTTTAAACACCTTTTTTTTTTTTTTTTTGTCTTTGATCCCTTTGTGTCCTGCTTTCTTGGTTAATATTGGTGTTTTTAGGCTCAAGCGGTGATAAGACACTGGTCTAAAGAACAAAAGACAAACAAGAACTTACTGATAATAGATAGCTCCACTTTTGCATTTATTTTGAGACTGGGAGGAA
>NW_004444094.1:1352579-1354618 GCF_000243295.1 Trichechus manatus latirostris | reverse complement strand
GACTCCTAGTGACCCTATAGGACAGAGTAGAACTGCCCTATATGGTTTCCAAGGAGCGCCTGGTGAATTCGAACTGCCATCCTTTTGGTTAGCAGCCGTAGCTCTTAACCACTATGCACCGGGGTTTAATAATGGTAGGAATAATAAGCTATGTATTGTTGTGTGCCATCAAGTCAATTTTGATTCATACTAGACCCTATAGGACAGAGTAGAACTGCCCTATAGGTTTTCCTAGGCTGCAATCTTTATGGGAGCCGATGGACAAGACTTTCTCCCCTGAAGCCGCTGGGTGAACCTCCGATCTTTCAGTTAGCAGCAGAGGGCTTCACCGTGGTGCCACCAGGCCTCCTTAAACTGTGTATAGAGCACAGTAAAAATTTTTAGTGAGATGGAAAACATTTTCCTGGTGTACCCGGTTTCCCTCACTAGGGTCTTAGCCATACACGGAATAAGATAGTTTCCTGCAAACAACATGAAATAAAAAATAGTTACTGTGGACATTTTCCAAACGTCTTTAAGTCCTAAATATCTCAGTATGATCACAAATATTCTTGTTGACACTCCCTTTCCTAGAATAATAAGCTATTAGCTTTACTGTATTTACTAGCAATTATAATACACAGCCCTCCACTCAAACACCCAGAGGTGAGACCAACAATAGTAAAAATAATCTCAAATAAAACAATTTTTAATAAATTTGTTTACAAAGTATCCCTTTAATTTAAAGTATGATGTGCCAGAATTTATCAATTATTGATTGATTTCAGAATGTACCAGGTCAAAAGTTATCCTTGAATATCTATAAAAAAATATCATGGTTGCCAGTGGCCCTGAGACATACCTCTCAGAAAATCCTCTTCTTTTATTTCTACCTAATTAAAAATAATGCTCCAGAAAGGCCCTGATCGGCCCTGCTTGAGTACAGGCCCTGTGATTTTCCCAGGGTCCTCTGAAACCATCATTGGTAACCCTCATTAGAAACAACGTTGGAAAAGAAGCATGAGAGCATCATTTCCCCCAAAGAGTATGATGCTAGTTACCAGGAGAAGTGTTTCAAAGAAAAAAAGAAAAACAAGTCTACCATAAAGATATGTTTGAAGAAAAATTGTAGCTTTTGGGTCTTTGAAGTACCATGTAATAACTGATTAGCTTATTTCAATAATATTGTTAGAGATCATCCCCACACATATACACCGGCACAAAGATATGCATGTATGTTTAAGTGGCGTGAGTGGAAGCCAAATGAGAGAGCTACTAAATTTTTATAAACTATATAAAAAATATACTTTAAATACTCACTGATGGCTGGGTGTGTTACTCAAAAATACATTTGTAAGGCCTTTAAGTTTAGAAAGCAATTTTTCAGGTAGTCTTTCAAGTAATTATCCTTATAATCTTATGCGGTTGTAGGAAAAGTATTATTTCTATATTACAGATGAAGATGAAGAAGCACAAAGAAGTTGCATGTCTTATTTAAGGAAGGAAGTAAGGTAGCTGGAACTTAAACATAGGTCTCCTGACTCCTTCCTTGACTATGGCTATTTCTATTATGCGATGCAGGTAAGGATGCAATGGGATCAAAGAAAAAAGCATCAAAATAACCATGCATTAGTTTAATTACTTAGCAGAATTTCTTTCAAGATGAAAATAAATGAATTTGTTCAGTTTTTTGATAACTTCTATTGTGCCTTTATTTTTTGACAGGTATTATATTCTAAATGCTTCCCATATGTTATCCAGTTTTATCTTCAAATCTCTATAAGAAATATATTACTAATATTCTGCCTTTATGGGTGAGGAAATTGAGGCCAAGAGGGTTTACATAATCTGACCACAAACACTTTCTAAAAGGACATGAAGCAGCTTAAAATAAAAATACACACATCAAGTATTTTGCTTTTTTGAAACATTATAAACAGGTAATTTGCAGTTTTGATGCTAGATTTGTTTCCTGACTGTAATGTGAAGACTGCTAAGTTTTATTTATATCTAGATCTAGTCTTTGTCTCTATTTGAAAATTGCTGTTTCTTGATCCAGG
>NW_004444094.1:1350270-1351747 GCF_000243295.1 Trichechus manatus latirostris | reverse complement strand
GAGTGTGCTCAGGTATTTTCTAATTATCTGCCTGGATGAGACTACTAGTGCTCATCAGGAGCACCTTGATCATATGCACCCCTGAGTCTTCAGGACATATTTGTCCATCAATGACCCATTATGTCCAGGGAGCGCTGAGCAGTGCATTGCTTTAGGTAGATGTAGTGGCCTGGATTGGAGTAGACCTGCAACCGATGTATACTGGCTACAATAACTATTGAATTAGTTGTTGTTTTATATAGTTAGTGTACACATTTTGATATGCATAATAAGTAAGGGATATAAGGTGTGTTAGAGTGAGCGGTTAGTTGATACCTTCTATAGCAAGAAAGGTCTCACTGAGAGGATGACATCTGAACAGAAAGCCTCAATAAATTGAGGGAGCTCGTCATACAGATTGCTGGGTGAAGAACATTCCAGGCAGAATATGCATTGCATGTCTGAGGAAAAAAAGGAGGCCTGTAGTGGTAGAGTTCCCATGAGTTGGAATTAACTTGAAGGCAATGGGTTTAGTTTTGATTTTTTGGTAGTGCTGGAGCAAAAGGAAATAAGGGATATAAGTGGGGAGATGAGGTCGAGGAGAGAGCTAGGGCCTGATTAGGTACAGCCTTGTAGACTACTGAGAAGTCTTTAGTGTTTACTCTGTAAAGACTGACACAGAAGTCACAGTTATTTTATTTAAAATAAATCTTTTATCCAGGGCACATTTGAGTACCGAATAATCCTGTCACTGTCCTATAGACTTTGAAACATTTTTGTTATAGGTTAATGTTAAAAGCTATCCAGTACAATTTTCTTAACTACCAAAAGGGCCCTCCGAGTGATTCATTGTGAATTATTCCTGTGCAAAAGTTAATGTGCTATTTGACGAGGCTACTACAAAACAAAAAAAATGTAATACAGGAATACAAGAAAGTATTTTTTTTCTTTATACTTTCTCATTAAAATTACCTTATTGTCTAGTTCAGTGACAAAGATGCTCTTAAAAAGTTTTACATGCTAATGATGTTCAGACAATACAAATATTTCACTTATATTTTCATTAATTAGTGCTTTGTATCATTGGTTTCTGTATATTATTCATAGAGACAGAATGAAAGGTGATGGGATAACAATGAAAATATGTATACAGAAAGCAATTAGGAGCAGGGAAACATCTACAGAAGAAAACATCTCTATGGAATATAATGATTTAAAAATTTTCAATGCTTTTTATACACAAATGTTCAGCAAACACTGTTCACAGCTAGAAAGTTTAGGAACATTATTTTTACCAGAATGGAGACTTTTAACAAGTTAGGTTTCCCCAACCTTCCATATTCACATCCCATGGGATGAAGTTCAACATAAGTTTGGGAGGGGATTAAGTTTCTCTCTAAGGAGTGTGAGAGGCTCCTCTCAGCAAAGTACTTGGCAAAAGAATATTCTTCAGTAAGAAGTGTAAGTTTCAACATAGTATCACATGGTCCTAAAACTA
>NW_004444094.1:1348636-1349940 GCF_000243295.1 Trichechus manatus latirostris | reverse complement strand
CCTCCTCCTTAAACTCTACATTACCTTCTCAAAGTCCCTTATCTTCTTAATCCCCTTCATCAGCTCTTTATTTTCTGATCATCTCAGGATTCTGAGGATTCCTTCCTCCCTCCACTCAGAGTTTCTAATCAGTATCATTCACTCTCTTGGAATAATGCATATTCATAGACTAAAAACTCCCAGATATCTTACAGGCTAATTTCCAAGCTGTTCACTTGGTGTCCAAGGCTGTCTGGCACAGACATTCAGCTTCACCTCACTTTTTTTTCGCATGGCACATTTCAGCACCACATTACGTCTTTGTACAAACTAGGTTATTTCTTTCTTTCCTGCCTCACTATTTGCTTTGCATTCCCTAACCATTGGCCTGACAACTCATCCTCAAATGGCACCTCCTCTAGGGACTCTTCTTGAGAACCATAATCCCAGGTATTTTAGAGGTCTCTTATTTGTTCCTTGTAGAATGAATGAATACATAAACACATAATTCATACATACTTCAACCATGAACTTGTTCCCTTTTTGTATTATAAGGCACTCACATAAACTATGTGACATCTTGATAAATGCTATAACAAAACACTAAGGCACATAAATTTGCCTAAATTAAAATATATATATATAATCTGCACAACATAACAGCCTTATAACAAATAGACATATTGTTTTGAAATTTCATAGACCATAACACCATTGATTAATAAGTATAAAATAATTGTCTAGACTAAGTAAGCCTTCTATAATGAATATATTCTATGAAAATTGGAAAATTATTTTTGAAATCTGTAATACCATGTTCAATTATACTGGATTAAATGGGAAATGCTTTCCTAGATAACTGAGTTAGATGGCAAGAATTGCAGAATTGATTGGGCAGTTAGAATTATTAATTCTAACTCCTTATTTCATTGATGGGAAACTGACACTCTACAAGGTTGTGACTTACTCTGACTTTACCAGAATGTAGGTATCCTGAGTATCACTGCGGGCTGTTTCTGCTCTATAATGGAAGTGGTTTCCAGACTGATTAAATGAGAATCTCTGTGCAGAGCCTTAAGCCATTCATTTTGGACAAGCATCCTCTGATAAACTGAAAAAAATGATCACAATTCTCCATCCCTCCCTATAATCACTTTATTTTGCAATGTGATTTTTCGACTACTATCAAGATGTGGAGTCTATTTACTAAACCTTGCACCTTGACTGGCTTTGTGACTTGCTTTGAGCATCAGAATATGATGGAAATGGAGTTGTGCCAGTTCCAAGCTTAAGTCTTAGGGGGCCTTTCACATAATCACACCCAC
>NW_004444094.1:1347415-1348279 GCF_000243295.1 Trichechus manatus latirostris | reverse complement strand
AATTGAAACACACCCTTAGATTATTTCTTATAAACCCTAAAAGTTTAAAATTTACTGCTTTTTGTCATGCCGTCTCTCCAAAATTTATCTCTGATATATATAAAATGGAACCCAAACTTTAGGATATTAACGACTGATAACTGAATAGACTTCTAAATAAAATTGAGCAACGAAACACTGAATTTTGAAAAAAGTAAAACATAAAAGCTGTTTATGCACAGACACATATTCATGAAGGTTCTATTGAAAAACAAATAGTAGTTTCATGTAAACATGTAACATTGCAGTGCTGCTTTTTGCAAACTTAGTAATTTTAGCAGGAAATTCAATTTGATCTGAACCACATATCAAACTGTCAGTTCTATTCACCTAACTTAAATGTAACTTATGCTGCCTAAACAACATAATCAGAAAATTAGTTATTAAGCTTTTTTTACATGGCAACTAAAGTTTAAAATTCTTCTAAAAGCTCTCAAGGATAATATTATATCAGATGCCATCTAGGACACAATTAAAATTTTATGTACACTTACGCTGACAGTTGTCAGAAAATGCCCTGAGAACTTTATGTACTTGTGATTCTGTGTAAGAGTAATTAATACTCATTCCCAGAAGGGTGCCTAGGGTAGAAAAGTAACTGAGGACTCCCTTTGGGTAGATTATAACTATGTCATATCTTGGATATACAACAAAACATTAGGGGTAATTAAAGTTAGTTTTGTATTAGTGATAAGGCAAGGGATGATTAAAGGTCATGACTTTGCCCTTAATTATTTGGGTTATTGTTTTTATTTAATTAGATCAGCTTAATGAGTCTTTGGTTGCAATGTGGTCTCTCAGGTGAGCCACAAGCCTTGAAAGGCC
>NW_004444094.1:1344840-1346544 GCF_000243295.1 Trichechus manatus latirostris | reverse complement strand
GGAGTAGTTGTGGGAACGGAACCCTGTCGTAAGTCAGGGACTACCCGTAAGTTTCCTACTAATTTTTAATTCCACTATCCATCTGACAGTTTGTAGTTCCGTGGTAGCTTGCATGCTGCTGTGATGCTGGAAGCTGTGCGACTGGTATTTCAAATACCAACAGGGTCTCCCACAGTAGACAGGTTTTAGTGGAGCTTCTAGACTAAGACAAACTAGGAGGAAAGGCCTAGTGAGCCACTTCTGAAAATCTGCCAAAGAAAATGTTATAGATCTCAACAGAATATTGTCTGATTGCCTTGCTTTGGACACATCATCAGGAGGAATCAATCGCAAGAGGAGGACATTGTATTTGGTGTAGCAGAGGGCCAGCAAGGCTGACAGAGACCCTCAGAGAGATGAATTGGCACATTAGCTGCAACAATCAACTCTAACATGCTGGCAACTGTGAGGATGATACAGGACTGAGGATTGTTTTGTTCTGTTGTACATAAGTTCACCATGATGCAAATCAAGGGCAGCTATCTATGTATTAATGTATCTATGTACTATGTATTGATGTATCTATCTGTCTACCTGCCTGCCTACCTATCTACTTATCTATTTTTTAATTCCTGCAATGTTTATGTTTATTTAAGTCTTGTTCATACAGACAAAGTAAAGTGATTTAAAAACAAGTGCTGAGAAACCTCCTGTAGGAAATAAGATATAAGACCTAAAGTCTTTAAATGCAGTGGTGTGAAAGCTTTTGGTGGGTTTAGATTAATAATCATCTTCAACGTAAATTATACAATTTATACCTTCTTCATATACGGTGCTGTGTGAAGTATCCCACATTAGTATTCCACTGATGACATCAGTCTATAAAATTAAATTAGGCCTGACCAGCAGTTTTCACAAATGAAGGGTGAGTCACATATTCATGGTGATAAAAGAAATTTGCAATATTTATCATTTTCAGATTAATATGTATATGTGGAAAATAATACATTCAGAAAATGTAACCTTTAATTTAGGAGAAATATATGCAAAGATAATTATAATTAAGTGTCTGCATAATATCGTTTTCTGATCAATTTATATGTTTTCCTTTTACATTCCATTTCTACACACTCATTACCATAATGGTGTTTTTGAGGGAAGGGAATTAAATAATTTAAAATCAATTGCACATTAAACCATGAAAGCCACTGACACATTATTCTTTTAGATCTCTTTTTACTAGAAAGTAAAAAGAAATAATCAGTAGTGTATATAATTTGCACCTCAAGTTTTGTCAAAGGAGTATGTAAGTAAAATGATTATGTCATACAAAGTTTAATCTGGTCAGGCAGTGGAATTCTTAGTTGAGAAAATGAATATTTGCTCCACAAACTCATTAGCCACGCAGTAAGTTAGTTAAAGAAGGAAAAGAGAAAAGACAACTAAATTTATAAAAGAAGACATGTTTTAAAATCTTGTTTTTTCTCAAACAACATGGGGTATGAGCAAATAAGAAAAATAAAATACAGAAATGAAAGATAGTGTTGCCATGAAAACCACAGGGCAAACATCATCAAGATCCAAATTACGCTTGAATGAGACTCTGTGTGGCACACTGAGAACGACATAGAATGGGGAAAGAGTGGACTCCTATCCTCCATTGCACCCTAGCCTCATGCTCATGTCTGGTGAGGCAGTACACACACTCTGAACTGCCCTTTACTC
>NW_004444094.1:1342278-1344375 GCF_000243295.1 Trichechus manatus latirostris | reverse complement strand
AAGGTTGGTAGTTCAAATCCATCAGCTGCTCCTTGGAAACCCTATGGGGCAGTTCTACTCAGTCCTATAGGGTCATTATGAATAGGAATTGACTCAATGGCAATGGGCTTAGTTTGTTTTTTTTTTATATTACTACTATTCCTTTGTTTATTACAATTTCTGGATCCAGCATTCAATCACCAGGAAAACCTTAATACTGGACATGCATCTGGTTCACAAATAGATAATTCACACTTATAATAATGGTGACTAAGGGGCATGCCATACTCTAACATATGATTATAAACTTGTCAAACATATTCAATTAACTTCAGTAAAGATGATTTTACACATACATACATACAAAGGTCACATACACATATGCATATATATGAAAGGACAATTCTTTTTTTTTTTAACTTAGGCAGATCTAATATTCCTGAAGGAATGCTGGTGGTGAAGTGGTTAAAGAGCTCGGCTGCCAACCAAAAGGTCAGTGGTTCAAACCTACCAGCTGCTCCACTGGAGAAAGATGTGGCAGTTTGCTTCTGTAAAGATCATAACCTTGTCTGTCCTATAGGGTTGCTATGAGTCAGAATCAACTGGACAGCAGTGGGTTTTAATATTCCTGATGAATTTGAATAACAGATAATTTAGTTTAAATACAGATTGGCTATACACACAGATAGCTTTATTCAAGCAAAACTAGATGCCGTTTAAATTGTTTATAACCCCAAGATTGTATGATTACATTGAACAGTAAGAAAGTATAAATTATACTTAATTTTCTTTAGTTGATTTGTATGACGATTCTCATTAAGCTTATTTTATTGTCACTTATAACCATAGCAAACAGACCAATAATTATTTTCACTGAGATACCCTAAGAATTATTTTTTCATAAGTGAACCAGAGTGGAACATTCTGATATTGACTAACATATTCCTAGGTTTACATTCTCTTCGTCAAAAAGGTCCAAAATAAAAACATATCAAATTAGTTAGTAAAACGTTTAAAGAAAGGTAAAAATACCAGGTCTGTTTTAATTAGATGGAGGTATATCAGTTTTGTTTCTGTATCTGATAAAATTAGGCTTTTACAATTTTACTAATTATGCAGATTTATCATCCTATAATTATTTCAGCCTTTAACCTGTTACATATAACACCACTTTATAGAAATAAAATTCAATTGATAACTTTTAAACTAATAACTTCTTATTTGCTATGTAAACATAAACATAGCTAATTGCTAAAAAAAAAAAGAAAAGAGAAAAAGAATCCACTCTTCAGATCATGCTATGGCTTCTATGGAGTCCCTGGGTGGTACAAACAGTTAACAAGCTTGGCTGCTAACTGAAAGGTTGGAGCTTCGTGTTCACCCAGAGGCACCTTGGAAGAAAGTCCTGGCAATCAACTTCTGAAACATCAGTCATTGAAAACTCTATGGAGCAAAGTTCTATTCCAACATAGGCTCATCATAAGTTGAAACAGACTTTACAGTAACTGGCTTGTATATTCTATGTGGGGCTTTGTAGAGTCAAGAGGGCCTTAGGAGCTTTTATTCCTAATTTGAGGGGATTATATTCCTTAGTGGAAAAACAAAAACAATATGCTTAAATTCTACATTTGATAATTGACTTTTTTTTTCTTTTTTGTTCAAATTAACAGACTACGCAAGGCTATCGTTGGGAGACCAAGGTTAATTAAACTGACTTTTTAATAAACATTACCATACTCTTCCGATGAATAATGCAACAGATTTTCTTATGGGCACAAAGGTGACTGAATTCGACATTGCTTCCAGTATTGTTAGGAACTTCCCCATATCCTGCCGGTATTTGTTTTGGGATGTAATTTTTCCCCTTACCTTTGATAAAAGGTGCCCATGCCTATCTTTCCACTGATTTTACCCAAGAGGAAAATTCTGTGTTTGTCCATGGAAGCAGCAATCAAGAAATGAGATGATGTATTACACTGGACAATTGATGCAAAAGATCTCTGTAAAGTGTTAAAAAGCAAAGATGTCACTTTGAGGACTAAGGCGCGCCTGACCCAAGCCATGGTGTTTTCAATCGCCTCATATGCACGTGAAAGCTGGACAATGAATAAGGAAGAC
>NW_004444094.1:1337535-1341665 GCF_000243295.1 Trichechus manatus latirostris | reverse complement strand
CAGTATTCACAATAACCAAAAAGTGGAAACAGTGTAAATGTCCATCAACAGAAGAATGGATAAACAAAATGTGGTACATATATACAATGGAATATTACTCAGTCATAAAGAGAAACGAAGTCCTAATACATGACACAACATGAATGGACCTTGAAAACGTACTGAATCAAGTGAGTTAGTAACAAAAGGCCAAATACTGTATTATCCCACTTACGTTAAATATCTAGAATAGTCAAGTGTATAGAGGTTAAAGTTTATTAGTGTTTACCAGGGGTGGCGAAGAGGGAAGGGGAAAGTAGGATTCAGTGTGCAGGGGACACTGAGCTTCTGTTGTAGGTGATGGTATAATTTGAGATTGGATAAGGGTGACGGTTGAACAATATGATGAACATAGTTAATGTCACTAAACTGCACATATGAAAACTGTTGAAATGTCAAATGTTTTGTTATATATATGTATTTACTACAACAGCAATAAAAAAAGAAAAGAAATATCCCAACTAGTCAAATGCATATGTCAATATATAAATTAACTCATGAAACTACTTAAATAATATTTAACTATAAATGGATGACTTTAAGAACACTATACTTTCCAGGCACATTTATGGGATGTGTGCATGCATGTGTGCTCGTTTTTCATATTTGTTTCACTATTTCAGTGTTGAGAAGAAAAATTACGTTCTCTTTATTGTGTAATTAGATGTGGTATCCATAAAGTTAATGGTAATGTCTTTTGAAATAGACACTTTTAACTTTGCAATATTTGGGCCTTATAATTCAACTCATCAATTTATGTTTTAAAGGTCTATTCTTGCAAAAATTATAAATGCTAAATTCTTCTTTTTTATTTTAATCATTTTCTATGATTCATGAAACACTTGACCCTGAATTAAATTTCTTTTTGTTGTGGTCATAAAAACTATAGAGACAGACACTTTAAATGGCCTGTATCTGAGCAAAATAAATTTTGATTTTCACGGAAAAACTTTCTCAAGTTTTTAAAGAGGACTATAAATATTACTCTTGACACTGACAGGTTCACCTTTTCACAGGTTCACTCTTCCAAAGTAACCAAATGTTCAAAAGAATCTTGAGAGTTTAATTAATTTGATCAACAATGCATCGACATATTCTTCCCATTAAAAAAAGTATGATTATAAATCAGGAATAAATTTTAAAAGTTGACTTGGGTACTTAATTCAAAGAAAATGAAAACACCACCATAACTGCGAAAGGAAGTCAACTCTTCTCGTCAAATTGGAATCAGTCTTATTCTATTTTTAAGACAGTCTTTTCCTCGGACATATATTTTTCCATATAGCTTTGAGCATTTTTGTTTATAATACATATCGATGAGAACTAGATGGGATAGAATGAGTTGTATTAATTAATATTGGGATATTTTCCACTTATAAATGAAGCTTTCTTATGGCCTACATGAAAAACAAAAAGATATTCAGAATTATTTTAATATTTGTAGATGCATTTTTTAAAGCCTTTGATCACCAATATACGCCTTCTCATTATAGTATTTCAGACAATTTTTTTCTTTTTGGTTTAGAATGAGGAGGAAAACAAGTACTAAGTAGAATGCAAAATATTACTTGGGGGGAAAAAAACCTGAGTGTTTGTTTTTGTTTTGTTTTTAAGCAGGGAGGATTTATATAAATGCAAATTAAAATAGAAGAGAGGTGTAAATTTTAGATATAGCAAACACTTTTTATGGTGTTTTTAATATACTAAGTGCTAGTGGTGCACTGCTTAAGAGCTACGGCTGCTAACCAAAAGGTCAGCAGTTCAAATCCACCTGCTGCTCCTTGGAAACCCTATGGGGAAGTTCTACTCTGTCCTATAGTGTCACTATGAGTCGGAATCAACTCGACGACAATGGATTTTTTAAGTGCTTTATAAATATTGGTTTATTTAATTCTTATAATACTGTTATTGAGTCTATTACTAACCCTATTTTATAAGTGAAAAAAAGGCACTTAGGGATTCTCATACTTGCCCAAGGCAACACAATGGATAGTTGATAGAGGTAGGCTTTGGAACCAGATATTGTGACTCTAGAGATGGTGATCATTCATCTGTTATCCCTCTGATTCTAGCTTTCAATCATCTTATGTTAGTTTTTTTTTTTTTTCAGACTTCCAGATTTACCTTAATCAACAGTAGTGAAAAGACAAATTCTTATAAAGTGTATTAAATTTATAATGCTCTTCTATTATTTTGTTAATATCCTATTTCTCATTCCTACTGTTGTGTATTTTCTCACTTTCTTATTGATTGATCAAAGAAAATAATAGATGAATCTGTGAAAACGGCACTTAGATTCTACTTTTTTTCTTGAGATTCTTAAGAAAACCTATTTTTCGGTAACATTAATTGAAAGAAAAAAATTTTCATTAAAACTCGCCTTCTGTACTTAGCAAAGAGCAACAGAAAAAAACAAGTCTATAATTCAATTTTTTTTCTTTTTTCTTTTGCATAGGACACAGGGATAAATAAACAGAGAAAACATTAACTCTTTAATTTTGATTTAATGATATAACTAATCTATGATATTAACTGCTTGCTGTTTGAATTGTTTTGTGTTCCTATTTTATAATATTTATTGAATTATTTAAGGTATAAATTCATATTCCTTGCCTAAGTAATAGAATATCATGTGAAGTTTATAAGACTCTTATAAAGAGAATCTCACATATCCTTGCTAATTGTATGTTAAAAATTATACTAATACTTCATAGATGTTCTCATAAACAAAACGGATGCAAATACTTCTGTTTTTCCTTCAACATCTCTTTCTCGCTTGTTCCATAAAAATATACATTTTGGCTGAGCACATGGCCACTGCAATATATTTTCCAGCTTGCCTTGGAACTAAATACTGGGCAATGGATTGTAAACAGAAGCATTTATGGGATATTCTTGGCCTCTTCTTCATTCTGCTTCCTAGATTTTGCATCTACCATTTTGGACCTTAAATTCCAGGCAATAATACATGGTGATGTGTTAAGTTAAAAGAAGCCTATGTCCCTGATAGCACAAAGCCCCAGAGCAGCCCTGAATTTTTATCTGAGAGAAAAATAAACTTTTACCTTGTTTAAGCCACATGCTGTTTTTGGTTTTCTGTCACTTGAAACCAAACCTCATCTTAACTAATACAGGACTGTTGGAGGGAAGAGGGATGATGCTGACTAAGTAGCCTGCCATTTTTATCAAAGAACAGTCATTTTTTTTACCTTTTAAGTGATTCACAAACACACTAGAGAGACATTGTGTACTGAATGTTTACAACATTACAAATGATACTCGAGACTAACATCCCTGATTTCTCTACTACAGCTTGTTTGATTAGCCTCTTGACATTACTATCAATTGAGGGAAAGCAAAAGTAATTCATGACATTTTCAGAAACGTGGCTAATCTCCTCTCACAAGTTTGTCAGCTGGGGTTTCAAACTCAGGGTGAGTGCAGTTATTTATTTATTTTTTTGGAATTTCTTATTTTCTAAGGGAAGCAGAGCTTTGCTAGTAACAAATTCATCCTTTATGTTGGTCATGAGTGTCTTTCCCTTGAAGTGACATGTAACCTCCCTAAAATGACCTTGGAACTCAGATCCCAAAGGACGGTATCCAATTTAAGCCCTCTCTGCCAAAGCAAGACATCAATGGTTATTTTTTACAGCTACAGACTTGAAGTACAATGCATCTCACTGGAGAAGAGAGAGACTGATTCATAGCACTGCTCAGCAGGCGAAGAAAGGGCACCTGGGATCATGAGCCCTTGGGCTGTTCCTTGGCTTTCTTTCCCCCTAGCAACCTACGAGAAAACTTGGAGCAGGAAGGGACAAGGAAGGAATGGAGTTCTAGAACTCACGTCTAATGTAAGGCACAGTCATTGTGACAGCTAATCAATTTTTTAAAAAATTCTCCATCCACTCTCTGTCTAATGCATAGTGCAAACAAATATTGATGTCCTAGTGATTTTGAAGGATGAAGTTCTTTAGAATAGCTTGGTTCTCAAATAGAAAAAAAGTGTGGCTAATTTAAAGTCCAAGACTATGATTCACTCTTGGTGTACATTTTTAGATTGTAAATTTTTCATTTTCTGCATCACAAACA
>NW_004444094.1:1334358-1336272 GCF_000243295.1 Trichechus manatus latirostris | reverse complement strand
CACATTAATATGAAATTCTCACTGGTGCAGAGCTGTGATTTGAATATATATGCCATACGTACTAAACTGAAGCATGTAAAGCTGATTTATAAAGTGGCTTTATTAACTACTTCAACAGGGCAAACATTGCCTGAAAAGGTAGAGAATATTTCTGTGGAACTTGAAGAGAGTTGTTTGTGTTGAGATGCTATGCATAGAAAAAAATATCTGACCCTCAATAGAAATATGATTTGGGCAAATGCCAGATACTTATACAAATATTTCTATGTTCAAATGTTTGGAAATTTATGAAAGGCAGAATTCTTACCTTGTAGGTGGGAGACCCAGGTTCAATTCTTGGCCAACTTAACTCACGCTTAACTTCGACTTGTCTGTCTGTAGTGGCTTGTTTGCAGCTTTGATGCTAAAAGTTTTCAGTAGAGCTTCCAGACTAAGATGGACTAGGAAAAAGGCCTGGCTATGTTCTTCTAAAAATCAGCCCATAAAAGCCCTATGGATCACAATAGTTCAATCTGTCACTGATCTTGTGGCTGGCGGAGGACCAGGCAATGTTTCTTTCCATTGTGCATGGGGTCACCATGAGCTGGGATAGGCTGGATAGCAGCTAACAACAGCACCACCAAGAGGTATCCCTTGTCAATGTCAATTTTCTCTTGTATATAAAATACACACGTATTATGTGGAAAATTTATTTTCTTTGCAATTTGAGGACTTCCTCATTTTTATACATTTTAGAACAATTTAATGGGAAACAGAAAGGGTCATTATAACCATGTAAATCCGGATGAACTATTTAATCTCAGTTTTCTAAAGTAATTTTATATACTATGAGTAATTACTGATAGCTGCCATATTTATTCCATTTCATTCACTAGACTTTATATGGCTTCTGTGGGAGTTGCAGAACATTCTCTCTTTTAAATGCTCAAACTATCTTTAGTTCTAAATTGCTTCTTATATCAGAGCTCCTGAGATGCATAAGCTATGTCAAAAGGACATTTCAAGGAAAGAAATTGTTAGTCCAGACTGGGGAGAACACAATATTGTTTATAACACTGTCTTCTGTATTTTAGGACCTTAAAAACCCTTCCACAGAAGCTCAGCCAATTGCTAATCAATAGTACTTATTTTTTTCTAACACCTAAAAAGTACTATTTAACCTCTAAGAGTAAGTTTTTAAAAAGTCACACACTTATTTTTCCAGACATTAAGTGTTTAGCTATAACTCGAATTTTCATATTTGTAATGCATTCTCTGTTGCAACTTTAGGATCATTTTGGCAATCAAAGGTGAAATAAAATTTTTTTCCGGGAAGATAGCTCTAAAAATCATAACTTTTCTGAAGAATTAAGGCAATAAAGTGTTTTTCATCTGCCTCAAAATTCTATATAATAAGGACATATACATAGTATGTCTCTCTCTATAGATATATTACAAATTTTTCTGAGTTCAGATAAACATTCAATTAAACTGCTTGTAGTTTATATTTTAAAAAAGGCTCATAAATAAATACAAGTTGAGGTATTTTTGTTTACTTCCAGATAAATTGCTTAGGGGTAGGCTTTTACTGATGTGTAAATAGCTGTCTTTAAGTGGACTCTAACTCACGGTGACCTTATATACAATAGAACGAAATGCTGTTCAGTCCTACGTCACCCTCATTATCACCACTCTATTCAAGTCCATCCATGTAGCTATTGTGCCGTTGTCTCTCTGAGGTCTCTCTTGGCCTTGTTGGCCCTCTGCTTCTCCAAACTGGATGTCCTCCTCCAGTGACTGATCCTTCCAGATGGCCTGTCCAAAACAACTGAATTGGATAATGTTCTGTTGTGATCCATAAGGTTTTCTTTGGCTAATTTTTGGAAATAGATTGCCAGATCTTTCTTCCTAGTCCATCTTAACCTGGAAGCTCTG
>NW_004444094.1:1331205-1333496 GCF_000243295.1 Trichechus manatus latirostris | reverse complement strand
TTTTTCTGTGATGCTTGTCTTGAGGGCATAATTTAATCATGAAAATTCAGATTAAAACTGGTAATAAATGTCTAAATTTTGGTTTTAATTGTCTTAGTTAAGTCTCCACTGTGGCAAACACGCCAACTACAGCTGTTTGATAGAAAAAATTTATCTGCAATGCTTCTCTGAGACAGAAATGTGTTATTTCATAGCAAAAAGGGCAACCATGAAATAGGCAGGACAAATGCATGAACTTAAGTATGTGACAGGTAAAACTGGATTGGCAGCTATGTTTTCTTATTTAAAATCAATACTTAAGAGCCTTTCCTTCTTCACAGAGATAAAGGAGTTATCAGAGCTAATGGTTGATGTGGGTGCTTAGCACTGTTTTAACAGATTACAGGTCGATTTTAATTTTGCTTTACAAATTACAAAGGAGCCCATCAATAAGATTATGGACAAGAGACACCTGCAGTCCTGCTGAGGAAGTAGTCTACCCTTTCATGTTCAAATAGATCAGAGAAGAATGCAAGGGGGAAATACCTGCCAGCAGACATGGAAAAGCAGTGTATTTTTTGTTTGTTGCATAAACCATGAAAAATCTAACTGACATAATTACACTGTAATCGAAGCTAACAATTATATATCAGAAAGTTTGGGTTAAAAGTTTAGAAGAATCTCCTTATTTAATCCAGAAAGGTGACATTGAAAAATTTTTAAAAACACGAAAGCATCATTAAAAAAACAATATATTCACAGAATTTTAAAATGTGATACTAGGTATAGTCTATTTTTCACATTTACGTTTTAGAACTATTCTTCTTAAGGATATTCCTTTCAGAGGAAATTAGAAAACTTCAGAGCACTGTGCTAAGCACATGCTTCTCATCTGCCCATAAATATACAAATCACCATGTACATGATTACACAATTATTTATATTGTTTTTACCTTACTGTACCAGGAACCTTCATTTCCCCCTGTACTAGTTAGCTGTAATAGAATTCTATAAATGTAGTAAGCATTCTTTAAAAAGGAAGGAAATCTAAAATAAAAACATGCAGTCTATTATAATATGAAAAATGTCTGATTACATTTATACAGTCCATTTAGACTTACTTAAAGTTACGGGAATGAACAATACCTCAAGAAGATGTGCTAAGAAAACAGCTGTCTTTTATAAAATGTACACAGAATACACATTCAGGCTATGACAGAATTGTGTACAAAGATCAACACCAGGAGTATGATCAAATTATGAACAAAGAACAAAAGTAACAATTATGAGCCAGCCATGCCACTCATTATTTTTCACTTTGATTATTAAATTGCAACATTATTATATGAAGGAAAAACCACTTAAGCCAAAAGATTCTGCTTTGGAAAAGAATTTTACATAATATTACACGAATTTGTACTTTAAAAAAAAAGTCTTTTATGATATGAAACTTTTTAGCATAGTCAAAAAAGAGGCCAAAGTTTCTGTCCTATAGCTGCCCTGTGAAGGGGTGGAGTGGTGGCAAGATGACCCTCCACCCCCGTTTCTGCTTTTCTGAAGTCATTTCAGAAGGCTTTTTGGTGAGATTCCATTCTCTGCAAAGTGCACAAAAAGATATTTCACAAGGGGAGAGTTAAAGAGTTGCTGAGAAAGAAAATAGCCCCAAAAGCCCTCTTTGGCACAGGCAGAAATAGGAAAGAAAGCCCACCTTTCTTCCCTCCTTGAAACTTTCATAAAGTGCGCTAGTATGCAGACAGTTCCTCTGGAGCAACTGCCGAAGTCAGCGCCTCAAGTAGGGAGGGCAGGCTCCAACGGTAAAAGAAGTCAGTGATGCAAAGTATGGGCTTAGTCTGGAAAATGCTGGATTCCCTTCAGACCACTCTGGATGCAGTCATCCAGAAGCTAAAATTTGGTTCTCAAGACTCCTTGGGGCAAAGGTTCAAATGGTTTATACTATAAGTTGTGCCTAGGATTGTCTTTAGTTGTAATTAAGGGAACTAAAATTCTGTAAACCAAATAGAAGACTTTGTCAATGAAGTGAGACGTAATTACCTGCAGTAGTTGAGAGTTCTTAATTTGTACTTCAGTGAGAGAGCTGACAAGCACAGAGTTTTGAGGACTTGAGAAGTGGGGTCAGAAGGAATCATTAAAAGGCTAGGAGTGGAAACTTCCCACTTAATTTCTCTAATGCAGTGAACTTGAAGCATATTGTTTCCATTAGCGAAAAATAGTGATTTACTGTTGATCACAATCAGCAGAGGGTTGTCAGGACAGTAAAGAATAAAACATCGAACTTTCAATTTGTTAACTTA
>NW_004444094.1:1309034-1325580 GCF_000243295.1 Trichechus manatus latirostris | reverse complement strand
TTTTCTTTCCCATATCCACACATGACAACATTTACCAAAACTCATAGCTCTATTTAAATGCAAATAGTTTGGAAAGTTTATCTTTGACTTCGTGCTGTGTGCCTGTTGTATTATCAACACTTTATTACTGTGTTGTTTCATTTAATCCTATAAAACTCATGAGGAAGATTTTATCACAACGTTAATATTAGGAAACTGGATTTCAGAGATTAAGTAACTATTTGATACCAAATAACTGACAAGGCTGGATCAGATTCAAGTGGAGGTCACCCTGGGGCAAAACCCATTCTCTTTCCACTTCATGTTGCATCTTTGACATCAACAATTCTTTTCAGCATCATATTTTCACACATAAAGTGGCAACAGAAAAATTTAAAAATTGAAAATATCAAGGCTATTCCATCTCAAAATAATTGTTGTTTCTCAACTCTGATTGTCGTAATAGGTAATTATTTGAGTTCAAGTAAAAGGTCAATTAATAGAATTCACTATAGACACCACTGGATTGCAGAGATGAGTGGGAAAATTTAAATCAAGACATCATTTTCCTTGGACTGTAACTTAAAATATATTTTTGATTTAAGGCCTCTGTATCTGACTTCTAATTTGTCTAATACTAGTAATTCTACCTCTGCTCAGTCACCCTTCCACCCCATCCATAGAAATGATATTCAGCTTGGCCCAGAAATCAGAGATTATACAGGGTAGGAATTGCATAAGTCATGTGAAGCACTAGTAAATCCATTATCACTGATGACATCATCATTCCTGATATATTTTTCACTTAGCTACTGTGTTTTACACATCATTAAACCTTTTAAGAGCTCCTAGTTTTAGACACGAATAGATCTCAGTAAAGCAGATGTACTGAACGCTTGAGTGGTCAGAGCCAAGCTGTCTCCCTTGAGTAAGTAGATGGAGAGCTGTGAAACTGAGTCACAAGGATTCATACAGCCATCCCATACAAGAGAATAAAGCAAGTTTTGTAGTTCATGATTATACTTCGCATGTGTATTAAAATTTGAAATATATGCACATTTGTGTATATGAAGTATATATATATTATGCATATGTATGCATGCATATATATTATATGTTATTATTGTTAGGTGCCCTTGATTCGATGTCAACTCATAACAACCCCATGTGACAGAGTAGAACTGCCCCATAGGCTTTTCTAGGACTTAGTCTTTATGGTAGCAGGTTGCCAGTTCTTTCTCTCAAGGAGCCACTGGGTGTGTTCAAACCACCAACCTTTTCATTGGCAGCCAAGCGCTTAACTGTTGTACCACCAGGGCTCTATCTTATGATATTAAAAACTCAATTGTCGTGGAGTTGATCCCAATTTATAGTGAACCTATAGGACAGAGCAGAACTGTCTCATAGGGTTTCCAAGGCTGTAATCTTTATGGAAGCAGACTGCAACATTTTTCTCCTTCAGAGGGGCTGATAGTTTTGAACCGCCGACCTTTCAGTTCACAGCTGAGCACTTACCCACTGCGCCACCACCAGAGCTCCTTCTTACAATATCCAAAAAAAAAAAAAAAAACCAAACCTATTGCCTTCAAGTCAATTCCAACACTGTCGACCTTTTTAGTCAGCAGCCAGGAGCTTAGTAATACTCAAAACAAAATTTAGTTTTGCATGTTTTCTTTTCTAGTTGAATTACTTGACTATTGTGAAGTTTATGTCACTTTCCTGGGTTTTGTTAGACACCAGAGGATTAGATATCCAAGACTGACATTATCACTTTGATGTTTGCTATGTACTTCTGACTTGATTTATTCAAAATGGAACTCTTGCTGATTCCTCCCACCACTCTCTTTGCAAACCAGCTCCTGCTCTCATTATCCAGTTCTCTTAACAGTGTCCGTATCTACCCTGTTGTGTGTTTAAAAATCTAGGATTTATTTTTGATCCCTCTTCCTTCTTCCCTACAGAAAATTCAATTTATCAGCAAATGCTATTGACTCTGCTTCCAAAATTGATCCTGCACATATACTTACTCTCTTATCTCCACTCCTACTGCGTTAGTCAAAATGACCACTATCTCCTTCTTGGGCAGCTGCTATACGCTTCCAAATTGTTCTCCCTGTTTTTTCTCTGGCACTCCTAACAATTTATAGGGGCCAGTGAGGCTTCAAATTTACAAATTGGAGCTTGTTCTTCCCCTGTTTTAAAACTTACAATGGCTTCTTCATGTGTTTAAAATAAAGCTTAAACTCCTTATTTTTGAAACAAAGTGCTGTGTGATCTGATCACTGTCCATTGCTCTAATCCCTGACCATGCTCAGCTTCACGTACTATACCCTGCTTTTAGTGGTCTTGTTTATTTCTTTCAAGAATCAAGCCCATTCAACCATTAAGAAGTTTTTGCATGGGCCTTATTTTAGGATGCTCTTCCCCCAAAACTATTTTCACAGCCTTAACTTCTTTCTGTTTTCAAGGTTTGGCTTAAATGTCACCTCTTAGAGAAAAAAACATTAAAATAAAACAAATAGACAAACAAAAAACTCCATACCATTGCCATCTAATTGATTCTGACTCACGGCAAACCATTTGTGTCAGAGCAGAACAGTGTTCTACAGGGTTTTCAATGACACATTTTTTGGAAGTAGATCACCAGAACTTTCTTTTGAAGTCTTTAGGAGCCAATCAGGTTAACTACAGTCATCCCTCAGTATCCTAGGGCAACTGGTTCCATGAACCCTGTGGATACCAAAATCTGAGGATGCTCCAGTCCCTTATATAAAATGGAATAGTATTTGCATGTAACCTACACACATCCTCTCTTATACTTTAAATTATCTCTAGATTACTTATAATACCTGATACAATGTAAATGCTATGTAAATAGTTGTTATATTGTATTGTTTAGGGAATAATGACAAGGAGAAAAGTTTGTACATGTTCAGTACAGATGTAACTATGGCAGGCTTAACTACATAGTACATATCGGCAACAATGTAACATTTTTTCAAATATTTTCAATTTGAGGTGGTTGAATCCAAGGATGTGGAACCCGCAGATATGGAGGGCCTGCTGTGTTTACACCAACCAGGGATTCTTTATCTAGTCAATCTAAATTAGCAGCATACCCCTTCCCCTACTCTTAAATCACTTTAAACTAAAACCAAAACCCATTGCCCTAGAGTTGATCCCCATTCATGGTGACTCAATGTGTTACAGAGTAGAACTGAGCTGCATAGGGTTTTCTTGGCTGTAATCTTTGCAGACGCAGATCACCAAGCCAGACTGCAGTGCTGCTGGGTGGGTTCCAACCGCCAAGCTTTCAGTTAGTAGACAAGCACAAACCATTTGTGCCACCCAAGGACCTTAAATAGCATTACCCAGTGTTATTTTCATCAAAGCACTTTTCAAATCTGAAATATTTTTATTATTTATACAGTTTTCTTAGTTTATCAGTTATACATTCGCCCTCTCCCTCACCTCAGTCCTTTGCAAGGACCACCATCTGTTTCATTTCCATTGTACCACCATGGGTTAAAATGTGTCTGACACAGTTGCCATTGAGTTGATTCTGTGTCATGCAGACACCGTGTGACAGAGTAGAACTGCTCCATTGGATTTTCTTGGCTATAATCTTTACGGAAGCAAATCGCCAGGCCTTTCTTTTAAGGAGCAGCTGGGTGCGTGACAACCTTTAGGTGAGAGTTGATGGAAAACTGCTTGTCCCACCCAGGCTTCTACCTGACACATAGTCTATGCTTAAAAAACAACTGTGGGATAATGAAAGGGCACTGTTGCTGACAATGTAGTTCTTGTGGCGCAATGGTTAAGAGCTTGGCTGTTAACCAGAAGGTCAGCAGTTCAAATCCACCAGCCGCTGTTTGGAAACCCTATAGGGTGGTTCTACTCTATCCTGTAAGATCGCTATGAGCTGGAATTGACTCGACAGCAGTGGGTTTGATTTTTTGGTTTTGGTTGCTGACAATAAAACAGAGGCACACAGTCTTAAAAGCTAGCAGATCTCCAGGCAACAGTGGCTAGCAGATCTCCAGGCAACAGCGACATGGACAAACTGTTTCAATATTTTTATGAGAAAATCTGATACTCACATACTAATTGTTGGCACAGATTTGTAACATGGTTTTTTGAATACGGCAAAAAAAAAAAAAAACAGAAATGGAAAGATTACTACATGAAATGTCATTGGCTGAATAAAAGCCTCAGTCTTCTGAAAATGCAAGACTATTCTGAAAGAGAGAGCACTATGGTTTTTTTCTCTAGTTACATTCTTCTCACTGAAATTAATACATTAGTCATAAAATATTCTATTTGCTGAAATAGCAGCACATATTACTTTCTTCCTGATGCATAGTCAATAGAGTTAGCTCCCACAAGTGATATTGTGTCTCTTTCACTCATCTCAAAAATGCAAATACAAAACTGAACTCACAGGGACATATCATGCATATATGTAGGTATTTGTTTATAATTCTTGATACTTTGTATGAATTTTTTTTTGGTCCATAAATCAATGGAAGGGTTATATTCATCCACACAGACGTAGATATAACCTCCTGTGGATAATATTCTTCCCTTCAGAAACTATACAAATATAACATCACGTCATAAAAGTTGTACATATTGTTTTAACAGTTTCAGATCAATAAATGTACTGTCCGAATACTATATACTTATTCATGTGGGACTGGTACTAAGATGCCATACCAATCATTTTTGCTCGTAAGTTGCCATGCCTCAAAATTATAGCATAATACCTATCCTAATACTTATGTACAAATTTTTCACCCTTATATTGAGAACATAATGACATGCAAATAAATAAACAGTGATAACAACTTAAGTGTAGAAGAATAATTATCTGGTTTTGTGATAAAGATTGTTCTTTCATGTTCATGAATGGATGTGCTCTCAAGATTTACTGGGAATGATACAGAAAAGCTGCATGAAAAGCCTAGAAAGTGCAGTGAAACAAGGAATTCCTGGAATGAACTTTCTCAGTCCACGTTCCCAGAGACTGGAGACAACAGCAGGTTTTGACAGAACAACTGTTAATGCCAGTCAAGGAAAAGGTTCAAATGTATCCTCCATCTTAAATTTCATACACTGCTTTCTGTCCCTCATCTAATCAGTGATCTTATCAGGCTCTCCCATCATTCAACAGTTTCATATGTAGCAACAAGATTGTTTTCTGCTAAAAATGTTAGTTTATGACAGGACTCACATATCTTGGTGTCGCAGTGGTTAAGAGCTTGGCTACTAACCAAAAGCTTGGTAGTTCTTACTCACCAGCTGCTCCTTGGAAACCCTATGGGGCAGTTCTACTCTGCTGCATAGGGTTGCTATGAGTCGGAATCCACTGGACGGCAGCAGGCTTGTTTTTTTCTTTTTTTTTTTTTTGATACTCACATGTCTTAATAAAACTTTATGACCAGACTGGGTTTCTTTCTTATGAAAATATAGAGCTATTCATATCCATTCTATTCTGGAACACTGGCCTGTCAGAATATAAATATAAATATATCCATTGTTTCAATAGCTGGCCCTGTATTTCCTCTTAGAGAAGAAAGCTGCTTGGGAGAGAAGGTCAGATTTTAAGAAAACAGGGCCTGAACCTAAGCAAAAATGCTCAGCCTGAGATTTTGTGTGTTTTGTGTGTTTGCTTTTCTGCTCCGTGAGGAAGGAAGAGAGGATAACAGAGAAGGGCAGTGTTGAGAGAAGAGATAAGAGAGTGTGAGGTCAGAGGATAGAGTGGAGCTGGGCATGGAGAAATCCAAATGACAGGATCGCTGAAAGAGACCTTTGAAAGAGGATTTCATGTTTAAAAGCATGAAGGCCTAATGTTTAATTTTAAGTTGTTTGGCTTTTGATATACTCCTCAGATTTTCCCCACCAGAAAACATCCAAAAAAGCCTACTATATTAAAAAATACTTTCTAGGTATATTTGCTTTTGTAGAAAGCCAAGTAACAACTGTGCTTCACTTTGGGTCAGCAATATGTGGGCTAAAGGAGCAGCCATCTGGGAGATCAGCCATGGAATGAAGGCCAATGGAAATAACCATAGAATACAGGGAAGCCCATGAAAATATCCATGAAAATCCAAAAGAAATGGATTTCCACAGTGTAACTAAGGCGGTTGATCCCACATCAGGCATTTCCCTGTTCTGTATATAAATGTCTTGCTTAATAAAGAAATGGTAATAAGGTCTGAGTACTTCATAAACTAGATTTTTACTCCCTTTCTTCATACAAAAGAATTAGTGAAAAAGTAAGAGACTATATAACTTGAAACCCATAAAAAGTAAAATGACTATACCAAAATCACTATCTTTTTAATATGCATTTATTTTGCTAACAGTAATGCTTCCTGAATGAGCCCTGGAGGTGCAATAATTAGGCATTTGACTGCTAACTGAAAGGTGGGAGGTTCAAACCTACCAGTAGCTCCACAGGAGAAAAGATGCGGTGGTCTGCTCCCATAAAGACTACAGCCTAGAAAACCCTATACAGCAGTTCTACTCTGTTCTATAGGGTTGCTACGAGTCTGAATGGATAGCACACAACAGTGACAATGTTTCCTGTCAGGGATTTATGTGCTCTAGCCTGTTACTGTGTTCTGAGATGGAATTGTCTTTTACATCTTAGACATCAAATTAATAGATAGTCTTGATGGTCACTTAGCTCATTGTTAGAAACATCTCGCTATAATGTTGTTAGGCGGCACCTTATAAAAACAAAACAAAACTCATGCTTGAATTTTTGATGCATCCATTTAATTATATACAAAAAATAAAACATATTTTAAATGTTAATGGAGACTATTTTGACACCTCACAATCATACAAGTAAACTGCAATTAGTAAGCTGTAGGAAGGGGATGACAGGATCACAGGAAATCCACTAGGAACATGAGGGAAAAATAGGTAAAATAAAAATGGTATATGAATGAAAGAAATAGTAAGGGAAAAAATTCTCTTTTCTTATATTTTAAAAAAAAATCCTTAAGAATCAATTGTTTACTGGAACTTCAGGGGAAAGGGCTTATTCAATTCAGTGTTGTTCAGTTTAAGTCAATTCCATTCAGATGTGTTCACTGAGTGTTTTTACTGTGAAGAGCACCATGCTGGGTGTGACACTAAGGAGACAAAGGAATCTACATCACTGTGTCTTTCTCAAGGAGTCTGCATTCCAGTTAGGGAGAAATAGTTTGCATATATGACGGTACAAGACTAGATGTGAATTAAAAAAAAAAAAGTGTGGTATAGGTTATGGCGTGTTTTTTATTTACTTTTTTCAGCTTCCTTTTCCCCTGACACATGTTTTCTATCTCCCTTTCTTATTATTACACCAGAATGTCAATCTCTGACTGACCTTCAATTATAATTTGGATTTGTTTCTGTTTTACAACACTGAATAGATCCATCCTTTAGCTAATAAATCAGTAGACTTGACCTCAACAGATAATATTACAATGCAAATGCATGATCCTGACAAAGAAATGCATAGCTTTCTTAAGCCCTTATGCTCATTTCTTTTGCATAATAGGCCAGGAGGACAAGTTCGGAGCCACATACAATGAAACAAAATTTACCACCAGTATCAACAACTCAACAGAAAATTTTCTTTAAGAGACACTGTCAGAAGTACAAATACAAATACTGAATTTAATTGATATTAGAATCAGTGACTTTTCTCTTTACTACCAAATTATATGAAGATAAGTAATGATCCTTGTAAACACAGAAAAAAAAATGCAGTTTTTACAGGGTTCCTGCTGTGAATTTTTAATTCTTATTATAAAAACCACACACAGTCACATGCATACTAGCTTGATTTCGAACTACATCTTAATTAAAAGGTATGTTTTTCTAACTTACATTCCACTTCTTCTAGTTTGTAGCCTATGCCTGAAGAAGTGGTTAATAAACAAATCCTACTATGTTATTCTGCACAATTAACAGCTTTGGATACTTAATCACACACACACACACACACACACACACACAAACACACTGGTCTGTAAGGAACAAGAAAATTATTTTGGGAAGAGAGATCAGGAGAAACTCAAATGTCCCTTTAACGTTCAATGAAGTCAAAGAGGAAAAAGGCAAATTGCATTCATGAACATGTAGGTAAATCTTGAGCAACATCCTGAAGGAAAGAAGCGACACAAGTACACAGATACGAAGGTGAAAGTCAATGGCAGATCCATCAGGGAGAGGGTTTCATCATACTGCTTGGATGTAGGACAGATGGGTCTTCATATGAAAATATGAAACAATACGTAGCATGAGATATTGGTATATTTGGAGTTTCTATTAAGTATTCCTTTTTATGAATTGTCATTTTAGAAACATTAGAAAATACATATAAATAAAAATGTATAATGTTATCTATAAGGCTACTACTCAAAAGTAACATTTTGGTGTTTTTCTCTCTATAAATTATATACAATATATGTTATTATGTAAACTTCATCACTTAAAATATATCATGAATATCTGTCAATGTCATTAAATTTTTTTTTAATATAAATTTTAAATACTACACAGTATAGTTCATAGATACGCTAAAAATTGTCAGTCATATCACCATTCTTGGTATTTTGGTTGTTTATTGGTTGAGGGGTGTTTCTATTTACAAAGAAAATTAAGAGCATCTGTAGGTTTCTTAGATGAAAGGTGCAGTGATCAAAAATTAATTGAATAAGATTTATGGTGGACACAAACTAAGGGCAAATGGTATTTAAAAAAAGGTAAGTGGTTAGGTTCACAAGTGGCTAGATTTAGGCAATAGATTTTTTAATACAAAATTTTATAGAGGTTGAAGAATATCGACTAAATATATGACAGTTACCTTTCCAAGAGACATAAAATAAAAAGGTATTTTATTTCATTTCCCAATTAAAAGAAATGTAAATAAATGGCTCTCAATATATAAGGAAAATTCATAAGTGTATACAGTATATTTTATAATAATAATTTCAGTACTTAAATGATTATTTTGTATGAAATAAAAGAAATGGTAAAATCAACCAGAATATCTGCTAACTATTCATTAATGAGAGTATATCATTTTTTAAGTTAGAAGTAATTTTTTTTAACATTCTAAGACATAACAGATACAAAATCTTATCACTGTCTTAAAGTAACAAGGCATTTTGCTTTGTAAAATATATTAGATGAGGCCTAATAAAATTTGATGGAGCCTTGGTAGTGCAGTGGTTAAGTGATAAGGCTGCTAACCAAAAGGTCGATGGTTCAAATCCAACAGCCACTCCTTGGAAACCCTATGGGGCATTTCTACTCTGTCCTACAGGGTCGCTATGAGTCAGAATCTACTTGACAGCAACACGTTTGGTTTTTAATAAAGTTTGAATTATGTTTTCTATGAGAGAATATTCATTGTGATGTGGTAAGTTACACTACCCAAATAGTACACTTACATATAATATCTGATACTCTGTTCTAATTCTGATCTTCCCAGGCATCTACTGTGAATTGTTATGGTTTATATCAAACAACATTATAATACATTTGGAAGCTTCTTTAAGAGCAACAAATACACTTAATTTAAAAAACATTGACCCTTTCCTTGGTATCTGTAGACCTGTCAAAATGATTAACTCACCTAACTATATATAGAAAATTATAATAGCGAGAGATTGGATGTTATTGCAAAATAGAAGGGCATTATCAAAGAGTTAGTAAGTTCTATTTAGGCTAAAAACAGCAATTAAATGGCATTGATGTTCTTTTTTGCCTTGTTGCCATGAGAAATAATTGTTCTCTCCTGCCCTATATATCAGTTGTACTCCTGACTACCATCCTCATTATCATTTGACAGTTCAACTGCTAAAAGATTTCTGCTTTCATATAATTATTCTTATTAGTCATTTTCATAACAAGCTTATGAGAGAAGTTAAGTCTACTGTATATGTAATTACAAACGGGAAATCTCAATAATAAATGGGTAAATAATTCTTCTGAGGTCATGGAAAAGTCGAATGTTTGGGCATAAAAATAACGTTTTTCTTTTCCCAATCTACCTATCCAACATTCTCTTCCTTGTTATCTTGACTGGGTCTTGGCTGTAAATATGTCATTATCTATGCATGAATTTATATGACTGATTACATATAAAAATCTACAATTTGCTGTAGTTACTCTTACAGCAAATTGGTGGTGACATTAACTTTCAAATGTATGTGTTTTTACAGATAGTGTGTTAAAATGGAAGAAACAAAGGAATAGGATTTAGAGTCAGAATACTTAGATTTCATTTCTACTTCTGATTCATCTTGACCACCTAAACTTGGATAAATTTTTAACCCCTCTGATTTCCACTGTTGTTAATTAGGACCCAATTCAACTATCACTTCCCATCTGTGATTTTCCTTGGTTTTTCTAGAAAGAATTCCTCGTTGCCTTATGTGAGTTCCTTGAAGTCAGTGACCCTGTCATGTTCATCTTTATATCACTAGATTCCAGCACAGCATCTGGCACAGGTTGACATACCAGATTTAGTATATATGCAATGTTTTATAAACTGAAAAGTGATTTATAGATTTACATCTTTATATTTAGTGCTATGAAGTGGCAGTTCTGTAAGGGTTTTTAGTTGAATGTCTTTTTTTTTTTTTTTTTGAGGGGGAACAAAATAAATGGTAATGCAAGCAACTAATCCGTCAGCATGACTTGCATATGGACAATTCCACTACTGTGTTCAGTTTTGCTTGTTTGTTTGTTTGGTTGTTTTTTTTCACCTAATTGGGCCTCTAGTCCGTTTTCTCCTTTGCCCTATTCTTCTCCATAAGTCCCCTTTAGCTTTATTTTCCTCCCCTACTTTTTGTTTTAAAACTCTATCTGTCCATAAAACCCCTTTAGTCAACAGCCTAACTTTCCTTATCTATCTGGACAAACCCATTCAAGAAAACACCATCTCTGAATGAATTCATTTTTCTGTTTCCTGCATATCTACATCCAAGCTACTAACCGTTGCTGGAGAATATCACACTATACAACCAGGATGGTTCAACTACATATCTGTGGCCACACATCTCAACTGGAACCTCAACATTACTTGGCTATTACTATGTTGGTTCTCTAGTCAGTTTCCTTGGACCTTCTCCACAGTCACTTTTCCCACTCAGCTCTGTCTCCTCAAACCTCTATTAAGCTTCCCTTCTTCTAAAATACCCCTTCTTTCCTCTCTTTACTGGACCAGCCTCACCTCATGCAAATGATCTACTAATTTATAGAAGGTATAGAAGTCCTCAGATGAGAATAACCTCAAATTGACGATCAAAAAAAGAAAACCAAACCCACTGCCGTCAAGTAGATTCTGATGATATACACCAACACACTATTTTCTCCTTTTACAAGGGAGTGTCACTTAATCTTTCTTTCTGGGCTCTGCATCCCAATCCCTGCAGGCTTATCAAGACCTTATGCTGTCAAAGAAATCTCACTTGTATCTTCAGACTCTCACTTGCTTCTGGATCTTTGAAACAGATTAAACTATGTTTATCTTCAAAAACAATTAAGCCAGTGTGACTAGGTATCACTTTATTTTTCTACTTTCTTTCAACCTATGATTCTTGAAAAAGTCACATCTCTCATAGTTTCCATCACCTTATTCTCCACTCTTCAAGTAACTTCAGTGTGGCCTCTGCCATTGATTGCTGCATAGAAGCTGTTCTGCTAAATCCATAAATGATTCCAATGTCACTAAGCCCTTTGGAAGAGGAAATAAAGATGGGCCTAGTAGTAAAAACTATCCATCTGTCAGTTTGTTGAACTGGTGGATTGTGTGCTGCTAGATGCTGGATCACCTATGGTGGTTTCAGTGGAGCTTCCAGACTAGGAAGAAAGGCCTGACAATTTACTTCTGAAAATTAGTCCATGAAAACCCTATGGATCCCAACAAAATACTGTCCAATATAGTGCTGGAAGATGGACCCCCTAGTTAGAAGGCATTCAGTATACACTCTGGCCACAACAATGGACTTGAGCATACAAACCATTGTGAAGATGGCACAGGACTGGCAAAGTTTCATTCTGATGTATGTGGCATTACAATGAGTCGGACGCAACTCAATGGCAGCTAACAACAACAACTAGCAACAGGGATATTTGTGTTTGGAAAATAGTAATATTCACATTTCCATCCCTAGCCTCCTCCTGGTTCCTAATACAGACATCTCCAGATGGATTTCTCACAAGTGTCTATCATCCCTCCAATGGCTCCTACTTCAGTTAATGGCACCATAATTCACCTAGTTGCTTGAGTCAGAAACGTGGGAGTCTTCACTGATATCTCCCCTGATTCCTCCTCATCTAGTCTCATCAGAATTTACTTAAAATCTGTCCATGGTTCTCCACTGCTTTGGGGAATAATGTTTAAAGAATTAGAAAGCCAGCAAAGTGCTGCATGATCTCTCCCTGCTGACCATTCTTCTCGCCACTGAACATGCTCCAAACACATTACCTTCTTTTTACTTCCTTAAATCTGCCTTGCTCTTACTTGCCCCCAGCCTTAGCATTCCATGTTCTCACTGTGTGGCATCTTATTCATTCATCCTTTTCATTCTTTAATCCTTAGCTAAAATGTCATTTCCTCAGAGGTATTCACTGACCTTCCTCATCCAACTATATCAAGTTCCTCTTTATTCACTATCAACCAAACCCAAACCAAATTCATTGCCTTCAAGTTGATTCCGACTCACAGTGACCCTACAGGACAGAATAGAACTGCCCTATAGGGTTTTCAAGGCTGTAATCTTTATGGAAGCAGACTACCATGTCTTTCTTCCGTGGAGTGGCTGGTAGGTTCAAACTGCTGACCTTTGGGTGAGCAGCCGAGCACTTAACCACCGCACCACAAGGGCTCCTTTCACTCTCAAAACACCCTATAATTTTTACTTACTGAATTTATTATTGTTTATATAAATTAATTATATCTGATTTTCTCACTAGTCAAAACCCATGAGAGAAGAAATCATATATATTTTTTAATATTTTATGCCCACTACTTAGCATAATCTTGTAGATAATCGCTGCTCAGTAAATATATTAATTAGATATTATTGTATGAATACTTACATACGGATACTATACAATAAGCATTCATCAGATTAGAAAATATAAGTGAAATACTTCTGATTTTTTAAAAAAATAAAATTTTCCATTTTAATCATATAGTTTTAAAATTTTTTTAACCTGTACAAAATCAGCAATTTCCATAAAACATCAAAACAGGGGAAGAAAGAGTTAAACTAAAATTCTTCTATAGTTCAAACAGGCAGCCTTTCCTTTTATAATCAGCATGAATTTAGAAACCATTTTGTAAATTAAAATCAACTATTAAAATATAAACTTTTATTGTTTTGATAGTTTCATCCCTTTAGAACTACGAAGTTAATATATAATCCAAAATGATAATTTTAAGTGAGATGTGTAGCTCTATGTGATTAAGCATTATATTAGCACATATATTTCTTTTACACATACACACAGATACACAGATATACGTGCTCAGAGGTATGTATGTGTACATGTATTTCTTTTTATAATGCTCATAATCCTAGCAGTCAAATTTAGGGTCATAGACTCAAACCTTTACAGCTATTATAGAGCCTCTGGAGGAATCTTTTTAAAATTGTTAAATGTAGCATTCACAGAGTGCTAAGCTTGGTAGATCATTAAATAAGAAACTACTAATGAGACGTTCCTTTCTTTGAGCCAATACTGCTTTTTTATTCAGTATGACAGCTATCTACACCATAAGTGCAAAGTAATCTGTTTTGTTTTGGAATCGTAATTACATATTGACAAGTTAAACTGTGAGACCTAAATCAGGGGAATTCAGCCTATTATGGGAGCACTCTCATGGGGAAAACCTAAAGGGACATCAATTATTTTGCCACAATCTCACTTCTTTTCAATTTTCTATTTTTGCATGGAATGAAATCTTAGGAGAACAGGAGCTACAGAAAAACTTGATCCAGCACTTTACCATGGGATTGAGAAATATCTTCTAAGGGAAATTAAAATAAAAAGAGGTATAACTCATCAGTGAGTATATTCTGATAAAGACATTTCTATCATTGCTACATATTCCTTTGTATTTTTATGTAAATTTATATTAAACAGCATTAATACCACAGAGTATATATATAATTATGAAGAGATTATAGCTCCTTGAATAAAAAATATCACATAACTTCATGGACCAAGTAATCAATAAACTATCTCGATGAGAAATAATAGTCTCTCATATAATTTAATTTCCAAAGTCTTTGCTACTGATACACAAGATCAAAATTATTGGTGTCGATTTCTTCAGTGAACAAATATGTAGACAATTAAAATTAGAAATATTATCTATATGCTATTACCCAATAGCATAAAAAAATTAAGATGGATCTTTAAATGAAAGAAAAAGCATATTTTTAGACATGAATCATCTTAAGTATAAAGTTATTATCTGCAGTAACCAAAATCTACTCTAGATTTCAGAGCTAGGAGTTGCCAAGTAAATAGCAGAACTTGAGATGGATTATGGAGACATTTTTATTAAAATTTTGTTTCACTAATGACATTTTGAAGTAATATTAATATTATCAATATTATATGAATTCTATATTTGGAGTTCATCAGAATACTTACATTGCCAGGAAAGTTAGGATGTTCCAAGAACTATTTCAGAGATTTGTTGTTGTCCCTAGTCAATAGCCCTGAAATATACTGCATAGGATGTATAGTTCATATCTATACTTTTATTACTTTTGTATCTGCGAAGAAATTGAAATAGAAACAGCCTAATTCACTGATAGGGGATTGCTTTCATATTTTCTTAAATTTTGCAGTTCCACTTGAGTTGAAGAGCATTAGTTATTGGTTGAAAGAGGGTTTTCAGAGTTACAGATTTTAGCACTTTGTTGACTGAGGATTCTGATGCTCTGCAAACTTCGCTAAAACCTAGAAGGTGACAGATGCATGAAACGTTGAAAAATAGGATGCACAACTGTAAAGCTCAGCTGAGAAACTTCTGCCATAGATGTATTATTTCTTAAACTGCTGATGCCAAGTGAAAGGAGGGAAAACTGATCCAAAACTAATTTCTGGGGCTTTCTTTTTATCGTGGGCAGTGTTTTAATGCAGATGAAAGTTTACATTTATCTTTATTAAAGGTAAGGTTGTTATGCACATATCAAGAGATAATATAAATTAACTAAAAGTTTGAAAGATTTATACATTTCCCTAATGTATTCATATGCTCCATGAAGACACTTAAATCAAGTGAAAAAATTTTTTTTAAATCCATATAAATTAGAAAAATGTATTCTTTTGGATAATTTGTTAAAGTTTTCTTCAGCATCAAAGAAGACATCATACCACCTGGGCTCACGGTATCTTTTTGTAAATATGATGATACAGGCAGTCCCAGGGTTACTAATGAGATCGGTTCCTAAGTCCAATTTGTAGTTAAGTTGGAACAAGTGTATACAGTTCTTATTTAGCCTTATTTTGGTGCAAGAAAAAGCTTGTAACTTTTTCAATGCTTTAAAAGCTGCACAGGCAGCAAGTAAAGGTGATTGTGATGAAGAATTTGTTGCAAGCAGGGGTTGGTTCAGTTGTTTCAAAGTGAGGGCAAATTTACACAACACTAAAGGGCAAGTACAACTTGTCTGTAAACTAGACATCTGTAACCTGGGGACTGCCTATAGACTATTCACAGGAGTCACTAATTGTAGTAAAAAAGACAGAAGCTATCTCATCAGTGAGAAATGACTTTGAATCAGATGTTATTGGCTGTCTGACTTAGGACAAATAATTAAGTCTAATGAGCTTCACTTTTTAAATCTTTAAAGTAGAGATATTAACTCCTCCCTCTGAAGGGTTATTGAGAAGAGGAAATGATTTTAGAGTGCCCGGTCCAAGGCCTGAATAAGCACTCAAGATGTTGACTGAGTGGTTATAACTTTTGGTTCATGGGTACAAAATGACTAGAAAACTTGCTTATGATAGCAACTTCTAAAACAACGTTCTCAAATGCTTCCATTTCAGACTAGCATATTTTAAAAGAAGAAAATAAATGTCCAAAAATAGAAAGTCTATTGAAGTGTCTAGTAGTCTACAAGTTAAGTAAAAGAAAGGGAAATTCGGGCCTTGACTGATCCACTGAACATCTCATTTCCTGCATTGATTCTTCTTTGAACAACTACAACAATAATAATACCATGTCATATCTGAGGCAAAATAAACAATAACTTCAGTAAACTTTGAGGGAATCAACTGAGTTCACATCTTTATCTACCAGCTTTCCATATTACTCTGCCCTTGAAATTCTAGTCATCCTTTAAGCTTCTTTAAGCTTTGTAGATCTGAGAGCTGCCTTATTGTATCTGCAAGGCAGGTAACTTGCAATGCTACCATTGATCCCCACTTGAGACATTCAATATGGGCCTTTATTTTTCTGCCGGGGTAGGCTAAGGAGACTCAATGACTAACCAGTAGGGGCTGGGGCTCTAGGATAAACTTCCTCTCATTTTTT
>NW_004444094.1:1306506-1308316 GCF_000243295.1 Trichechus manatus latirostris | reverse complement strand
ATACATCTCTAAACCTGTTGCAGTCCAACCTGTTGATTCCAACTTCATAGCGACCCTGTAGGGCAGAGTAGAACTGCCCTACAGTGTTTCCAACGCTGTAATCTTTGTGCAGAGCCCTGGTGATGTAGTGGTTAAGAGCTCGGCTGCTAATCAAAAGGTCAGCAGTTTGAATGCACCATCTGCTCCCTGGAAACTTTATGGGGCAGTTCTACTCTGTCCTTTAAGGTTATATGAGTCAGAATTGACTTGACAGCAACAGGTTGGTTGGTTGGTTATCTCTATGGAAATTTTACATCCCAGGTAAATTTAACCAACTTTTCCTTTGCAAATACTTATCAATTTACAGCATCTTTAAGTACCTGGCTGCCAAATGAAAAGTTGGCAGTTGGAACCCACTCAGTAGCTCCGTGGGAGAAAGACCTGGTGATCTGCTTCTTTAAGGATTACAGCCTAGAAAACCCTATGCGATGGTTCTACTCTATAACACGGAGTCACATGAGTGGAAATCAACTCGATGACACCTAATAAAAACAACAACGAAGCTTTTAAAAATACAATAAGGATATGCTACTGAAGTGCAATAATTCCCATGTCAATTTTGACAATTTTTCTCCTGTATACTCAAACTGATGTTGAAAATATTTGGGAAGAATCAAAACAGGAGACCTGGACGTAAGTGGAAAGGGAAAAGGATTACAGAGAGTGGGAATTTTTTAATTAACTCAAACAGGGCAGTAGTTTTGACCACAAGGGTGGTCAGTGACTGTGATCTAGGTGGCTACAGCCTTCCCAACCTTCCTTTCTGCAGATCTTCCTACATTTATGAAGCCCTAATTCTTACATTAAACCTGTTTATTCCCATTTTAAAAAGTGCCATGAGAGTTACTAAACTTTACCAAAAGATGAGTAACACCTCACATTTGTCGCAAATAGAAACCATGAGGTTGCAATTTTTGAATGACATACAGCTAAAATCTGTAATTAGATATTTCTAAAAAACGGGTTTAACTTTTGACAACAAATTTCAAAAAGCAAATCAAAATTTCAGAACTATATTACTACAGGCAAGTCAGTATCAGTCCATGGACAAGATAGAACAGCATCAACACAGTATAATTAGTAAACCAGGCCATATTTTACTATGTAAAGGTTTTCTGCAATACTGGGTGGTGAATAATAAGGAGATTAGCATTAAACACACCATCTGTTGTAGGGTTTTTATCTCAACGAAGATGCACAGCAAAAGTGAATTCCCTGACGTACAATGTTATCAGAGATGCTTTTAATTATAGCATTTACTCGTAGTCCTCATGAGAACAAGCTTACATTGGAAGGAAACAGGCAGGGGGAAAAGGAGGGAGAAAAGGAAATACATGACTTCAATCTTAAAAAACAAAAAGTATTTTCATGAAGCAGAATCATTTAATTACCCTAAAATTTTTTCAAAAGACTTCGATTTCATCCACAGAAATTAAATTGTATTCCATGTGTGCCCAAGAACTGAAGTGTGCCAGGTGCTGCAATGAAATCCAGCAAATCAATGGCGGGCAGTCCCACTTTTTTTTTTTTTCCCTTCAATCTCTTTGTGGTTTGAAATGCCTACTGCTTGAAGCTCTGCCTTACAGATGTACATAATAACACAAAATTTACACCGTCCACCAGTTATCCTATTTAGATCTTGAAAAATGTACCTCATCTAGTCAACATAATGACTATTCATAAAGATATGGAACACATGATCAGCTAATCCATTTCTCTACAAGCCCTCTTTCAGTCACTCTCAAACTTAAATCTTCCTCTTGAAAACCAC
>NW_004444094.1:1296288-1306003 GCF_000243295.1 Trichechus manatus latirostris | reverse complement strand
TAAACCTAGTGGGAGTCATTATAAAATCAATTTCTTAATAGCAAAAGAAGGTGGCAAAGGCTGAAGCAAGACCTTGGTTCTACTCCATCCTTCTTCTTGGGGCACGGATCGTACACCAATTATTTTTAATAATTCTTTATATGTCTTCAACTCTCTTTGCACTCCAAACACAAATCCTCTATTTATTCTCCATTCAAACACATGTGCTTAGCTCTCACCTGATTTAGATTCCTCCTTTTATTGGGGCGCCACCACCAAGTTTAGTATTCTATAGGCCTCATTTCCCTTATGTTGGAATACAACATATGCTGGACTGCCTTTTTTGTTTGTTTGTTTGTAAATCTGACTTTCTCTCCTGAAATCTTGTTTTTGTCCTCCCGTAAACAAAGATCCATAACATGAACTTACGAATATTTTTGAAACTTTATGCAAAATTGTGAGTGTTTGCATCTGTATTTTTCTTGTAGTGATTTATTTTGGTTCCATGTTGACTGATTAAAGAAATGGATATCTTATCCAGAAAAAAATAAACAAATAATGTACATATGGACCTGATGATGACATCTTGTTCATTTTTTATTCACTTGATAGTGTTTTTTGACCATCTGATTACCACCTGATTAATCAACTATTTAGGATTAAAGCAATTCAAAAGAATTTATCATACTATGCTCTATTTGATAATATTATTTATCTATGTATGAAAAGACTATACAATTTAGGTAAAAAATATTTCTTGACTAAGCCCTCAGGAAGATACTTCCACTGTGAAGCAAATCTTTTTTTTTTTTTTTTTACTTAGAAGATTCTTTTGTTTCTTCACTTAATGGCACATAATACAAAACAAAACAGAACAACAAACTTTCTGCTATCTATTCAAGCTGTTTGAAATGATGACCAGATAGCTGTTAGAAATGTGTTTACTTAACTGCAACTTACTACATGTAGATTATGTGAATAGTGTGAGTTGATGTCCCAATTTAGATAATTATAATTAAGCCACGTGGGTTTTGTGTGGGTATGTTTTCACTTATGAAAGAAGCCCATAACCACACCTCAGAAATATTTATACTTCCAAAACCAGTACAGATACACTAACTATTTGGGGTAACGCAGACAAGTTGTGGGTTGTGTTTGACTTGAATTCATTTATTGCTTTGGAAGAAACTCAAAAAGTCTGACTAATTATAGGTTCTGTCAAATAGTTCTCCTTTGATTCCCAGTTACTGAATTCAGTGGGAAACTTGTGGTCAAGGAAAAGAGCTATAACCTCATCTTAACGAACACCTTACAAAGTCATCTCTTTAAACCACTTTATAGAACACACTGCATAGGAGTGGAGTATCTTAAAACAATCCTAATAAAATACACATCCAATAAGGTTGTTTTTGACTACAGAATTAGTCGTGATTTCCAGACTCTCATGAAAGCCCACTAATCCTAGACTGCAAACAAATATTACATTTCCATTTTGATTACAGAAGATTTCAACAGTTTGAAATATATTGGTCAAAGTGGGGAAGCGTTAGATAATATTACCGTGCAATCCTTAAGTGGTTCATTTACACGTTTCAGTTACTTCAGGCTCAAATGATTCATTAAGCAGCTATAATGCTTATTGTAAGCTCTATGCTTCACATACCTCTAGACCATCTCTAACTCAGCAAAGAATTCCTGAATATTTTTTCTGAATAATTTTCATCACTTTTAAAGCTGCTAAGAAAGTACCATTATGTTCATGTCAAAAAGCATTTATATAACTCTCAATATATAGAAGGCATGGCAGTTGGCAGAGGGAGAAATAGAATATTGTCCTTGACCTCTAGGAACTGATCATTGAAAGGGGTAGATAGCACTATATAAATTATTTAAATAGGAGGCAGTATTGTAGGTGCTAAAAGTGGTTTAACCTATTTTAATAATAGGGAAGAGGGTTAATTCCAACTAGAAATAATCAAAACATTTCAAAGAGAACGTGGTATTGGATTAAAGCTAGGTAGTACTCTGCCATATAAGGAAAAATGGTATGGTGATTCCAGTTAGAGTAAATAGTTTGTACAGAAGCATATAATTAGGAAAGCGCAGGGTTTTGGGAGAAAATGATTTTATGAGACTGGAATATGGGTACATAGGCGATAAATGAAAAGTAAATTGTCTTCGCACTGTGAAAACTTTTGATTGTCAGTGAGAAGTTGAAACAAATTAATTTCAATTATATTTATTGAATATAATATATAGATTATATTAATTTCAATATAATTCATATTTTTACTATTTCCATATGTAAATATCAAGAGCAACCAATTATAAGTGATTTAAATGTGCATCTCTCCTTCTATACCTAGATTCTTATTTCCACCTGAGAGATAAAGGAGAGTGAGGTAATGAGATTCATCAAGATTCCTTCCTGCCTTTTCAATTTATTTTTTTAAAGTAAAATAATTTACTTTAGAGAATCTTTTATCTATCCGTTTAAGAACTTAAAAGGTATTTCAGAAATCAGATTCCTTAAAAATATTCCATATTATTCATTATTTTTTAGTTGAATTGTCTTAAAAATAAAAGTTTATTGACACTGACATTAGGCAGCGAAACTGAAAATAGCCTCACCCATTCTGGCAGACTACCTCAGTAGTGAACTGTGATGCCACTGTCCCTTTTGCTCTTCTAAAGGACTACTAATTACATGGAACTTTATTAAGGTGTGTAGAGGTGAACAAATTAGAATGTAATACATCACCAACAAATTCACTTTTGATTTTGACCTAAGACAAAAGCATCTATGAGGAGTCCTTTGTTTCTTTTGTGGTCAATCCTCTGTGTTTCAAGCTGAGTCAGTTAAGTGAGTCATCTATCTTGGGTCAGCACACTGTAACTTTGTGATGCAGGCTTGCAACATTTCAAGCCGCATCAAACATGGACCTTTTACTGAAAACTTTCCCCATCTAGGAATAGCATTCACATCTGAGTGTCAACTCATAAACGTGTTTAAAACATTATGAAGATAATGCATTAATGCCTTTACTTGAGATCATTCAACAGATTCAGGGAGAAATAAACATAAAAGAAACAAAAGTAGCAAAGTACCAGAATAAAGACAGATTAGATTTTAGGCAGATTAAGGACAACACATTAAAAAGAAAAGAAAAACATTATAGAGCCAAAAAATATGTAATAGCCACACACAAAAAGAGATAAATTAGCTAAAATTTAGAAATTAGATTACAGATTATTTATTTTCACTGACTATAATTTTTGACTCAGGCAATGCCTTTTGGAAGAATAATCATTATGACAGAATACATTATGAGGAAAGCAGATCTAAACTTGAAACTGTTAGCCTTTGCTGCAAGTCAGTTGGCAGACCGACTGGGTCTGGTTTCAGCTGATACAGCCGGGCCGTTTGGGCCTGTCAGTCTCCATGAGGCTGTTTCAGGTTTCTTTAAATGGAAGTCTTCGTGTTCCCAGCATCAAAAAACTTTCAGTCTCAATGTGCAAACACTTTTTAATTCTCTGTTTGCATCACATTTGCTAATGTCCCATTACTCAAGCAAGTGACATGGCAAGCCTTGGTTTATGTAGAAAAATATACTCCACTTCTTTATGGGAGTTGCTGCAAAATTTATCATGGCTTTTCAAAAATATAATCTATGATAATATTATTACATAGTATGCCCAAGATTGGAAATTTAAATGGCAAATCTGGAAATAAACTCAAAGTTTATGGTTACTCAAATCTGCTATTTCCAAAAAGAGATTTTAAAAAAAAAAAATCACTCATCATGATGTCAACATATTTTTTAAGTAAACTGATTTTATTGATTAAACTATTGCATTATTAATTCCTTGACTAAATGAACATAACTTATTTAAATGAAAACTAAACTCAATATAATATTGCTCAGAATATGGTATAAATCTAGAGGAGTTAGAAAAGCATAATTAAAACACTACCAATATTCAAACAAAATACACTTCATATTGAATGAATAGATGAATAAATAAATCTCAGATATTACCTTTCTTGGCTACCATAGTCTGAGCTATTGTTTGAGGAAAATTAGAAGGCAGTGTTGGGTTAGCACTCTAAAGGTAAACCCACCTCAGTACCCATGAAATTCATGTAACTGCTGTCATCACTATACACCTCTAGCTGGGAGAACATCGATGTCTTCGTTTAGCGCTGTGAATCTCAGGGTACTTCTCAGACTTGGAAAAGGGATGGCCTAGTGCTGCATGTAAGAAGCTGCCTGGAAATACAGTGCTTTGTGGTTGTGCTTGGTGTATAATCAGACACAAAATTCCTGAATCAGTTCCTAAATGATCCCTTCCACATGGAAGCATGTTGCAGCAAGACAGCAGAAGTTAACTTGCAATCTCATAAAAACAAACAAAAAAAGTCCTGGATTTTTTAAGTCATGCATAAAACTAACTTTCAATGTTCAGTAAAACAATGTCAAAGCAATCAAGAATGCCGGTGAGTTGAATATTGGAAGCGTATAATAATCCTTGAATTCTTGCATCTCTAGTAACAATGTTTTTGGCCGACTGCTACTGAGTGATCCAATTACTTTTACTCTAAGTTTTCTCTTTATTTCTGCCTGTCTTTGTCTCTTTCTCTCTCTCCCCATTCCTGCTTTTCTCCCTCCCTTCCTCTCTTGCACCCATCTTGTTCTTTGATATTTCTGGTATAATAAAGGGAAGAAGTGGCCACAACCTCTTTGCTTTTTCTTTACAATAACTTTATAAAAAATCATTTTTTGCTTGACAGAATTTCCCTATGGCACTGGGCCACCTTCACATAACCATCTATAATTTTTCTCCTACTTGAAACAATCTCCCACATGCCACTCTTGTTAATGACTGAGATACCCCCTGATGGTGCTTAACATTTAATAGTGCTAGAGCTCCACATTTGCCCAAACAAGCTTTTCCATTTACCTTACCTCACAGGCCTTCTAATTTTTCTTCGGAGACAGAAATCCTTTAAGCCCATTGTATCCTTAGGCTACAAATTTACTGAGATTTAGGTTTCCAATAAGAGCATTGAGATGAATGCCACCATCTCATTTATGAATCAATTTTTGCCCATTGGCTTTTTACTGTTATTACTTTTTATTTTATTTTACACTCAAAGGAGAGAACCTCTAGAATATATATATACATATACATATGCACATGTATATATATATATATATATATATATACACATACACAAACACACACACAGTTTCATATGTTTATTTAAACAATATTTTTCTATAAGTTGAAAATCTATGCACAAGAAAATTTCTAAATCAATTTCCGGCCCTGAAATTCAGCACATCTTGTACTTCATTTCTGTGTTCACTGCAGAAAGATATCCAGGAAAAAAATTTCTGAAGATTAAAGCTGATTAAACACATTCTTTTTTTGAATCTAATTCATGGAACTCAATGCAGCTGACAACATGATATATTTTATAGGATTGCATGGTTTGGGGTTCTAATGCACACGACCTTAAAATGAAGATATAACAAAGATAAATCCTGTTTTTCCAGAGAATTACAAATCTACTCTTATGAGAACTTTTGTTTTGTTTTTAAACTTCCCATTGTTTCACAAACAAAGAACAGGAACAAAAGTTGACTTCTAAATTACTTAATAATCAATACCCTTGACAGTTTTCCCATACAACCTTTTTGCTTTCATACTTTTTATTAGGTGTATGTTACCTTAAGTGTTCACTTACCTAAACAAAGAAATATTGTTTTAGTGGTTGGCTGTCTCTCACCTGGTTCCATAAAAGATTTGACTATGTCTTATCTTTTAAACCCAAATAATTAGTTACTGCATATAGACCTTATAAATAAAGTGCCTCTGTGCCTAGATATATTTTAAGGTTATTAATATATTACAGATTAGGTAGAGTCAGTGTACTTGAAATAAAGCAATAAACTCTGAGAAGTTCTGTCAATTATAACAAAATTGTAGGGTGGAATCTCAAACATATTAAAATATTAATGTAAAGTAGTAGCATGGGATAGTCGTATAGGATGGCTTGATTTGAGAGCTAATGCTCCATGGATCCCTAGGAGCTCAGTGGTGCCAGGGGGCCCCTTGGGAAGATGGTAGTCATGGTAATATGGGGGCTGGGGTGGTGTGGGGGAGAGTAACAGGTTGAGCTCTGTGTCACTTATCCTTTCTTCAACCAAAGTTGCTGTTTAACATTAAAAACAATGCTGCACTTGAAGAAAACAGCTTATAATTTTAAAAAGTTAAAAAATTTTGAGAATATAGTCAAATAATAGTTTTACATCTGGAGAGATTATATGATTTGCATAATTTGACATAGCTGTTTAAGAAAGCAGAATCAAATGTTTTATGTCATGTAGAGAAATGATATCTGCATGCCCTATAAGCCAGATTAAAAGCAGTGTTTATTGATTTTTTCCACACAAATTACCCAATTGGATGGGAAAAAATAGAGAACTCTAAAAGAAAATAAATTCTCAGTCATTTCCTATAGATGCTATGATAAATTGTTGGGTGGTTTTTAATGCTTCTTTTCCTTTTTCATACATTTATATAGGTTCTACATTACTCAAGATTCCGTGGTTGGCGCGAACCGTTATGCACTCAGCTATTAGCTAAAAGGTTGGCAGTTTGAACCTACCAGAGGTGCCTCAGAAGACAGGCCTGGTGATCTGCTTCTGAAAGTTTACGACCTTTTAAACCTTGTGGAACTGTTCCACTGTGCACACGTGGCGCTACCATGAATTGGAATCCATTTGATGGCAACTAACAACAACATATTATTCAAACCAACCAACCAATCAGAATTGATCACATTTGTATTCCATAGTGATTATTTAACTAATATGCTGTAATGCTCAAGTATGAGTACTAGATAAGAAATTCGTGAACCTATAAAACACTCTTAATGTGATTAACAGTCCCTAGAGAAGGACATCATGCTTGGTTAATTAGAGCATCAGCAAAAGAGAGGAAGATCCTCAATGAGATGGATTGACACAGTGGCTGCAATGATGGGCTCAAGCATAGTAATGATTGTGAGGATGGCATAGGACTGGACAGCATTTCATTCAATTGTATACGAGATCGCTATGAGTCGGAACCGACTTGACAGCACCTAACAGTAATGTTCTGAAGTATATTTAATAAAACATTAATGAAAATCACTTATACAGTTCCTAGAAAACCCTTGACCCCAAGGCACCTAAGCACAAGTTTGTTTTAAATAATAAAACTTTCAAACGAACAAAAATTAACAATAATTCAACTGTCCTGTTAAGATCCTTATTATACTTCCTCTGAACATCAGATAAAAGTGATGCTTAGAAGAATCAGCAAGATAAAAACAAAAAACTATTTCCTTGAACTTACTTTTTATAAATTTAAAATATAATAAACATCAGACAAACTCTTTCTCAAGGTTATAAATTCATGTTAAACCATGAAGTGGTTGACTATTCAACCAAGTGAAAATTAGATTCGGAGATTGAAATAATAAAGCTCTAGGGATAACAAATCCACACACTATTTAGCAGAGAATGAGGATCCCTTTAAGGAAATCTAAATCTAATCTGCATTTATCATTTTCAGAAAATGTTTGGAAGCAAAGTCAAGTGAAATACATAACCATCCAGTGAAAGCTGTTTTCAGAGTTTGTTTGTGTTATTCATTACATAGCCTCACTTTAGGTAGAAAACACTTCCTTAAAATTTACTTTTCCCATTTCCACTCAGAAATCCGAAAATTAAATCTAAAAGTGAAGTATAGTTCTTTACCTAACTCTCTAGATTAAAATATTATATGTCCTTTCCATATGGCTCACTGTCTTGATTTATTTCCTTGTTTTATTCTTTCTTTACTTTAAGTATGCAATATAATATATTCAACTTAACTATCAGATTTTTTTCTTTTAATCTAGTTATCCAAATTAGTCCAAAAACATGTATTGGGTTCTGTAAAACTATGACTTAAAAAAATACAAAATTACACTATATTTGATGTTAAAAAATAATGTGTATGTCAGTTGCTCTTTATTATTTAATATTACAGGTGAGTGTTAATCTATAAGCAAATGTAATTTTTTAACATTTACTTCAAATAAAAACTGTATAAGAATTCCATATCATAGTCTATCATCCATTTTTCTGTTTCCTAATTATTTTGATATTAGACCTAGCTTGGTGTTTTGTACCTTAAGATAAAACAACTGTGGTATGTTGGTTTTTCTAGACACTCATATACTTTATGCAGCTCTTTGCATGTAAGTATTTTATAAATAATATATTTGGTCTAAAATATATTTCTTATTTAATCTAGATGTTTCTAAAATTGCTTTTAACTTTAAGAGAAATCATATAATGGTAATACAAAAAAGTAAGCCATTCTATGCCAAACTTTTTACCCACAGATGGTCACTATCTTAAGAGAAAAACTAAGAACAAAATCTTGTTTTTAGAGTCTTGTCAACTAGTTTGATCTAATGCAATACTGAAAGAAGCCAAATCAACCCTAGCTGGATCTAATGCAATACTGAAAGAAGCCAAATCAAACAAATCATTTAGCATGTAACAAGTAATGATCAGCTATGATTTACGCTTCAAGGGAAAAAGATTTGACTCAGAATTATGATTGGCCTAGAACATACTTTAATTTTTAATTACTTAACAGCAAAGAATTTTGAAGTAACCAGAACAAAAATTTGGCAATAATTATAAGTTTTATTGAAATAGTATAAAATTTTGATGCTTCAGTTATTTTAATGCAAAGTAATGTGGGGAGGCTCATACTGGCAGGGCAAACACGACTAGGAAATAATTTAAAATATTGAAGAATGTATCTACACTATTTCTATCTTTAAAGAGTCAGATTACAATAAAACAAAGTATGTTCTCCTAACAAACTTGATAGAAAAGTTATCTACTGCTTATGTGAGAAAATCAGCTAATTTATAAATTGTATATTACCCACAGAGACCTTGAAGGGTTATAAATTTGATGCAAGCCTCTTCGTAGTAGTGCCTCTCAATATATGGAGTACAAATAAGTACAATACAATGAAGGCTTTATCTATATACTGAAAGTTATTGGACTAAAATTAGCATTAAGGAAAGAATATACATATAGATACATAGATATTTTTGGAGAAAATATATGTACAGCAAAACATACACCAATTCAACAATTTCTGCATGTATAATTCAGTGACATTGATTAAATTCTTCAGGTTGTGCAACTATTCTCTCTATCCTTTCCCAAATCATTCCACCACCATTAACATATACTTACTGCCCCCTAAGCTTTTCATCTAACCTTTCAAGTTTCTGTTGTCAATTTGATCACATACATATAATACCTAAAATAGCTCAATAGTCATGTCAGACATTATGTTCTAATTAAGCTAAACTATTGTGTGATTTAAAGATGACTTTAGAAAATATTTTCAATTTTAAGGTTTTAAATATTACCTCAGAGCAATTGTTTTGAAGGGTCATTCAAAATCAATGGCTCCAGAAAGTCTGGATTCCATGAGAATTTGAAATTCTATTCCACATTCCTCTCTATTTTAATCAGGATTCTTCTATGCAATCTTTGATCAAAATGTTCGGTAATGGTAGCTGCGCATCATACAATTCTTCTGGTCTCGTGATAAAGGAGGCAGTTATTCATGGAGGCCATTAGACACACATTCCAGTTCCTCTTCC
>NW_004444094.1:1293820-1295065 GCF_000243295.1 Trichechus manatus latirostris | reverse complement strand
ATCATTTAAGAAAAATGACTAACACCAACTTCAAATGAAATGGAGCAAGGAGATAATGAATTTAAAAAAAAAGTTATAAAAACAGCTGTTTATTGCAAGAGTAAATACTACATTATATGAAAATATTTCCTTAGAAAATAAAGCACATGAATAGATATGATCATTTAAGGTAAGAGTGAGGAAAAATAAAAATGAAGTTAGAAAAAGAAAGCATTTCAAAATAGGTGGTTTCCTATTGTTTTACATACAAGATAGATATTATTTGAACATTTACTTTCCACCATATCAGAAACAATGCTTATATGTATGCAATAATTACACATACACTCTTGGGTTAAAATTACCTTCCTTAGAGTATATCTTCTTCTCATCATAAAATATAATTTTATAACATAAAACCTGAGATAGATTTGCACGTGTGGTAGCAGAAAAAAATTATAACGATGCTCCTGGAAGACATGGAATATAACAAATCAATATATGAAGCTGCAAAAACAAATTCAAGAAAAGAGAGCATGAGATAGAATGGCTATAGTACTTATTCTTGCCCCTAGAGAAAGTAGCTTTGAAGTAGGTCAAATGGTCTAAAACTATGAATAAAGATGGTGCTATATTTGTAAGAGGTCCCTGGGTATCGCAAACAGTTTGCCCTCGACTGTTATCTGAAAAGTTAGTGGTTCAAATCCACCCACTGATGCCATGAAGGAAAGGCCGGATAATCTGCTTCTGTAAAGATTACAGCAGCTGAGAAAACTCTGTGGAGCTCAGTTTTACTCTGTAACACACAAGAAATTTTTTCTTTGGTAAGGGATATATTTCCTTATGGTCAAGCCCATATTATTCTGTACATAGAAATATTAATTTCTAATACTGAGAAAACATTAAAATACATGACGATTTTCTTACAAGAGAAAATTATTTGACAATGATCATACAACCCAAAAGCATTAGTCAATAGTCTAATTGTAAATGGCTGTGGCTAACAGTCTTTTATTTAAAAACAGGAAAAACAAAATGTGTGGTACTGTTGTATCCTATCCCTTTAGTTATTCAGCCTGTATGCTGAACAAATTATCCGAGAAGCTGGACTGTATGAAGAATGGTAAATCACAATTAAAGTAAAACTTATGAGTAACCTGTGATATGCGGATGACACCACCTTGCTTGCCCAAAATGAAGACAATTTGAAGCACATACAAATGAATGTCAAATTCTACAGTCTTCAGTTTGGATTACAACTGAATT
>NW_004444094.1:1290566-1292366 GCF_000243295.1 Trichechus manatus latirostris | reverse complement strand
GATAAAATTAAAGTGTTATCAGGATATTATAGATTAAATAAACAAGTACAGCTTTGCTGGCAAAACTAGTCAGACACAATGCAAAATATTTGAACCAAACAGAAAAATATGTTCACTTTTTCTTATTAGCGACATAAATAAGAATAAATTTGTGATCAGTCACTGATAATCATATTTTAAAATATAATGTACTAACATCCAGGGATTATTGCTCTTTTGAGTAAAAATGAATAAATGCACTCTTTCCAAGCAGTGGAAGTTATCTTGTCTCAACACACAAATAACACTGTTAATTAAGTGAAAGAGAAAGACTGTGGCTTTTCAAGGTATAAGTAAAATTTGATTTGATCTTCTAGCAGAAAAGGATAAAAAAAATGCATCAGATTTGATAGCATATGAAATGTACAAGGCCATAGACTGTGCTGATAAACATTAAAAATAATTATTTTAAAAATAGCATGACCCTGTAGCCATGATATGCAACAATTTATTTATTTACTGTTTTTTTTTCTTGAGCTCCTATCTCCTTTTGCTGTTCTGGCTATGCCCTCCTAAGGAGGTTACAGCAAGAATGAGGCAGCTTTATCCACCTAAGCTATCAACCTGCAGGACTTGGTCAAGGTCAGTGCATTTTGCAGTGGGCGATATGCAACAATTTGTTACATATAAAACAAAACATATCCCCATGATTCAAAAAGTTTGCTTGATTTGATTCAATATTCAAGATATCTAAGAAATGTAAAACTTAATTCCATAGTGTGGGACTCTTTGTATTTCACACACACCAAAAAATTAATATTATATACCCCCTTATTAAACTGGGGAAAAATTGTTATATCAAGCCTTTATTAAGCTTATCTATTCTCTGTCTCGTTTCCCAACAAATGATTCTTTAACACATACATTAATAAAGTGACTTTGTCTATTTTTTCTAGGAAAAAATTTTGAATTTAAATTTCAGAAATAAAATCCAGAGACTAAAATAGACAGCTGTGTGTGTATGTGTGTGCATGCGTACACATATATGCATATTCACACAAATATATAAATACACAGATATGTATATACATACACTCACATGTATGTAACTTTGCAACAGATACATTACATTTTCATTTATTCTATATGAAAAACTCCTTGTTAAATACTATATATTCACAACAATTGTTTTAGGAAATTTACATGTGACCATGTTAATTAATGGGATGTGTTTACAGACTTTATAGAGATGGGTCCATTGTTTTATCTTAACCAAGATAAACAAGTTTTCTTTTATTTATTTATCCCAAGTAACTTCTTCTAGACAACATACGCACTCAAAAATAGAGCTCTTTAAAATGTATGGGTAGAGTTTTTTGAACTGTAGGTACTCCCATGCAAATGGGAGACTAAAGAATTATTCTTTTAAGTTACCTTTACATTAAATGAAAACCTTAATATACAGGACATATAAGAACAATAGACAATTGAGAAAAAATTGTTCAAATACTATAATGATTTATATTCTAGATTATGCTCAAGAAATTAATACATATTTATCTCTTTTAAACTAAAAGAAATATTTGAACCAGACAGGTTAAAAATGGCTCAGGGAACAACCATGCTAAGTAATGTTTTAGGGTCTTGATTTATGCAACAAGTTCAGTTTAATAATGAGCAAAACTGCTGATCAGTGCCCACAGATATTAGATAATAAATTCAACAGGGCCAAATGGATATTTGCAGCATAGCAACTACTGGCTTAATGATTTAATTAATCTAAACATGCAGAATTTTGTGCTTGCTTAAATTTGTTTAGCA
>NW_004444094.1:1287713-1288730 GCF_000243295.1 Trichechus manatus latirostris | reverse complement strand
TAATTATAGATATTGGTATTAAGGTTAGCATCATAGTTTATGCCAGAAAATTCATGATAACACATGTATAATAGCTTTTTAGGCAAAGTAGAAGTTTTCTTTCTCTTTTTTTTAAGGAAGCTAACTTTATACCATGTTATAATTGTTTTTTCTTTTTCTTTTCCCTAGATTTATACATTTAAAAATAAAATTGTATTCAAGTCCCAGGGGACACTCTAATTTACTTGAGAAGACTTAACTTGATGATTTTTTCATGTTTCTTTCTTAATTACTGTAAAATTACAAGTTTGTAGAAAAAGAGGAGGGGAAGAGATAAACTGTATAATTCCATTCCCACTGGTTTTCATAAGCAAATCTTTCTCAGGGGCACACACAAGTTCATTTGCACACCTCTATAAGTCATATTCCTAAGAAAGCATTGCTTTTTATTTGAAGTGTCTTTTTTAAAGTCAGGTTACAATATTTTATTCCTAAAACAAGCATGTCACAGAGAGAATCATATCCTTTAGAAGATAGCTCTGGACTGAATCTAAGGACTTCTGGATTTTATTCCTAACTCTGGTATAAATAATTTGAGAGGTAGCTCTTGTAAAAGATGTTGGTGCCTCCTTTCCATTTTTTAAAAGATTGGTATTTAACTTTTCTAAATGTCTTCTATAGATCCTCTTAAAATGTATTTTTATCTATTATTTAAAACACACACACACACACACACACACATACACCTCAGGAGAATTTTTACTAGAGAACTACTCTGGCTACTTACATATAGCACAAGTACAATGAGTTTGTTAATTAATTTGATTAATGTACACAATAAAAGTAGATCTTAGTTTCGTTGGGTAACTGTGAAATTGATCTCACTTCTGTGTGGGACGAGTTAACTAATCAGGCCACAAGCCTATTGGAGACGGAGTTAACTGAGGTAGGAAATTCTCTCACATGACACTGTCGTCATCAGTGTCACAATTAATCAAGTCAATGTCTTACCATATGGAGCATGTTATATGTATTGAT
>NW_004444094.1:1281292-1286501 GCF_000243295.1 Trichechus manatus latirostris | reverse complement strand
AAAGTTCCAGTTAAGTGAGATGATCACACATTGACAGAACTATGGACTTACACTATACTTCCGGGTGTCGGGAGAAAGTGGGCTGTCAGAATCATTATGAAGATTTAAAGTGTATTTCAAAATACCACTATCTCTAAAATTTCCCATTTTAATCTAATAACATCAAATACTGGACTATTTATGATGTATCAAATAGCTCTCATGTCAAAGTTTACCACAAGTGATACATGCATGCGTGTGCACACACATACACGTGAACTGGAGTTGTTTGTAGATTCTTTTCTAATAATTTCTAAATATTTGGCAAAATATTTGAACGAAATAATATTTGTACCAGGTAATGAATATCAGGAGGAGCCCTGGTGTTGCAGCAGTTAAGAACTGGGCTGCTAACTGAAAGGTCTGTGGTTCAAACCCACTAGCAGCTCTGTGGGAGAAAGATGTGGCAGTCTGTCCCTGGAAAGATTACTGCCTTGGAAACTCCATGGACAATTTTATTCTGTCCTATAGGGTTGCTATGAGTCAGAATCAATTCAGTGGCAACAGGTTTGTTTTTTTAATGAAAATCAACAAATAATATATGTATAACTCTGTAGTTTACAGATGACTCCTCTTACGTGCTACCTATGACTGTTTACAAAATCCAGTATAACTTTGGTCAACTGCAAAGAAATCAAAGTACTAAAAGGAGAGACACAAAAGAATAAAGGGAAAAATACTTGTGATTTCCATTGTAAGAACACTTTTCAAAGGACAATATATGATTTTTACAAGCAGCTCTTACAAATATTGAACTGTAGGCTTAATAATAAAGCCTCATCTATATTTAAAAGTTATTGTCTACTTGGCTCCTGCTCTCTGTCCTGTTCAGCCTTCAGCTAAACAGTAAATGAAGTATCCGCATGAGACTCTTCAGCAGAACTGGCACTCTGATTATTTATTTAAAGGTTTTATTTATTTATGATTTTTACCAGATGAATAAACATGTTTTTCATATTTTATCTTAATAGATTTGATGATGCAAAGACATAGAATACAAGGTCATGTGTGGTTCTAAAGATTACAGTGTTCCCTGTGTATTTCCTAGTGTTGGGTTTGAAGGATTTGTTTACCATGTGCTAGGGACATTTTTGTCTGGCTCCAATAGCAACATTGGCTGAGTTCACTTTTTCAAGAACAATTCGTTATTCTGGATAACAGGGGCTTCCACCACCTCAAGGGTTTGCTGAAATTTACCGGATCTAAAATGCAGTTTCGGGGAGTGAAATGAAAATCAAAGAGCTGTCTTCAGCATTCATGCAGCTCTTTAAGCTGCAGGCAGCCCTTTCATCTCTCAATGGTCCTTGAGATTAGTTAGAGCTTTCAGAGGAATAAGGCTCTCCCCTACTCACTTATTTTCCCACACAAAACCAAAATTAGCAGGACAGCCAGTGAGAACAAATGGGTGGTTCACTGACACAGAGTCACTGCAATGTGTTTGTGCTTCTATTGTTGATAAAAATATACACAGTCTCCTGCTTAATATATGTTGAATGCCTAATACGAGTAGTGAGCACTTTTCATATTCAGTCATACATTCTTTAACAATTATTTATTGAGTGCCTGCTGTGTGCTAGGCATTGTTCTAGGCACTGGGAATAGAAAACCAAAACCAAACCAGTTGCCGTCAAGTCAATTCCAACCTATGGTGACCCCATGTGGCTCAAATGGTTTGTGCTTGGCTACTAACGTAAAGGTTTGTGGTTTGAACCCACTCAGTGACACTGCAGAAAAAAGGCCTGGACATTTGTTTTCATGAATATTACATCCAAGAAAATCCAATGGAGCAGTTCTACTCTGTAACACAAGGGGTCTCCATGACTGAGAACACAGACCTGAATAAAACTTCTCATGAAGCCTCCATTCTAATGCGAGAAGTTCATAAATATGTTAGACGATGACATGCTTTGGCAAAATATGATGTAGAAATCGTACGTGAATTCTGAAGTAAAACCTGCTTCCTTCTGAAGGAAGAAAGGAAGGATGAGTTAGTAGGTCTTCTGTCTGCTCTCACTGTAATGGTGGTCCCGATCAGTGTTCAACTATTATTAATAAAATTCATAGTCAATATTTTCCAATAGGTATAGATTTGCCGGATAAAATACAGGACACTCAGTTACATTAGAATTTCAGACAAACCATGAATATTATTTTAGTATAAGCACATCCCATATCTTTCATGGTACATACAAAAATTTTTTGTCGTTTATCTGAAATCTAAATTTAACTGTGTCCTATATATTTATATGCTGAATCCAGCAACCCTAACTAAAAACAAAACAAACCAAACAAAAAACCCAGTTGCCATAGAGTTGATTCTGACGCATGGCAACCCCATGTATATCAGAGCAGAACTGTGCTCTGTAAGGTTTTCAATGGCTGATTTTTCAGAAGCAGCAATGTTGACTGAGTTCACTATTTAAAGCATAATTCATTTCTCTGAATAGCAGGGGCTTCCACCTGGGTGAACTCAAAACTCCAACATTTTGGTTATTAGTGCTTAACTGTTTGTACCATTCAGAGAATCCTAACTAGTGGTGATTCCCCCCCGCCCCCTCTTTAGGTAGGCTAACCTAGACGAAGTAGCAGGATTTCTTTTTTATTTGAAGCTTAAACATTAATTGAAAAATTAAGTAATATTAAATCATAAAAATTAAGACGGAGTCAGAGGTATTGTACTATTGTTGCATGCAAGTCTAACATTTATGTTAATTCATTTGTAATACTAAAATCTCATGGTCTTTCTGTGTTTTGAGATTTAAAAGATAAACTACTTCACTTAAGGGCTAATCTGTGCTTTCAGATACTACTTGTATTCTAAGTGGCCCAAAAGTGACCAGCTTTCAGTGCTTCTGTTAAAATACTAACAGTCACCACTGAAAAATCATTTGCTAAATACAAAAATATTAAGATTAATAATAAAATATCGGTTAAGAGAGTGTCTTGGGAGGCAGTTGTTTTAGTAGTTGAAAGCTAAACTGTGGACTCAACCTTCTACTCCCTAACAGCAGAACCTTGAGCCAATTATTAGCCAGTCTAAGCCTTAGATTTTTTATATGTGAAAATGATACTAAATTCATAAGTTGTATGAAAATGAAATGATTTCAGCCAGGAAAAGAATTTATTACAGTGTCTAGCACATTGTAACTGCTCAATAAACCAAAAAAACCCAAACCCGTTACCATTGAGTTGATTCTGGCTTATAGCTGCTTAATAAAGGGTAGATATTATTACTAATGTCTAAACTGTGTTACAAATTATATAGTGTCTTCTACTTTTCTTTTATTAAACATGTGGTAGATATCACAATCATTGGAGATAAAAATGTATGAGTCTCCTACAAAGTGAACTACTCATGGTAAAGGTAAAAGTAAAACTTCCTCAGGTAGAAAGAAATATTACATTCTCTCAAAGTTGATACTAACTTATCTGCAGTAACTCCTTCAAACTAGCATATGCCTAAATCAGGGCTTTGAACTAGTTCATTCCAGTTTGAACTCTTGCTAAGAATTTGCATTTCTCACAAGTTCCGTGCTGAGCATTTGCATTTCCACCCAGATATACTGAACTAGAATCTACATTTTAACAAGATCTCCAGGGGATTCTTATGTCTAATTCCTGAGAACTTGTTAGAAATGCATGTATCAAATACATCTCATGTCAAAAATTACCACGAGTGATACATGCACACGTTCGCACACTCATAAACACCAACTGGAGTTGTCTGTAGACTCTTTTCTAATAATTTCTAAATATTTGACCAAATACTTGAACAAAGTAATATTTATACCAGGTAATGAAAATCAGGAGGAGCTTCGATCCAGAACGAACCAGTTTGAACCTCTGACCTAAATCAGAATAAAGACGACTAAGAAAAACTGTTTCAAGTAAAGGAGTTGAGCATTTTAGAGACAATTTCATAATTTATTTAATTATTATTATGTGACTACCTATTTTATATATAATCACCTTTCTTATAAAAAATCATGAATACAATGAGCATTATCTCAGTGGACAAAAATGAAAGAAATATTGTTGTTAGTTGCCTTTGAGCATTTCCAACTCGTGGCAACTCCATGTCTGCAGAGTACAATTGCTCCGTGGGTTTTCTTGGCTATAATCTTTATGGAAGCAGATCGCCAGTCCTGTCTTCTGAGGAGCCTCTGGGTGGGTTTGAACCACCAACTTTTCTACTAGCAGTAGAGGGCTTAACTGTTTGCCCTACCCAGGTACTCCAAAAGAAATACAGCACATTTTAAAAAAATGTTTCTTCAAACATACTGCAGCATAGTAAACATTCAGCAAAAATTTTGTCAAATGCATGAATGAAGAAATAATTAATAAATGCATGTAGTATGCAGTAAGAAAGTTACTTCTTTGGGAAGAATCTAGGTCAAAAGGTATTTTACTACTGTCTGTTTTGTGGCATATTTGACCTTTAAAATATAAGCCCTATATTGAGAAAAGAAAATGACAAAAATACTGCAGTATATCTAGAAGTTAGATGTTTATGATAACTGATTATAAACAGTTTTCACAGTATCTTTAAGTTTAAGATTAAACTTACAGTTTTTTGTGTAATTTCTGAAAACTAGTCTGATTTTCTAGGGAAAACATTCTAAAGCTTAAAACTTCAAAGAAATTATGCAGGTTGTTTAAAATAATTAAACAGTCTCACATATTTAGGATTTTACACATTTATTCTGAATAAACATTGCAAGGGGAAAACAGCAACTCTGAGTATTAAGAATGTACTTTAGCTTTGCTTTACTGCTATGAAGAGGCAGCATTATAGTTAACATTTTGTTCCAGATGCTTGAAATAAGAGGACAAGTCACATCATTCACTCAAACCTCCAATTCCCCAAACTAATAGTGCTAGGAAAGAGGCAAAGGGAATAGACATAGTTTGAACCTCACCCTAAAGGCTAATAGAAGATAGTTCTGTCAAATTCCTCCAAGCAAGAGATGCCCTGAGCAACACTCAGCCCCAAAATCAAACCTAGGGACTCTTTAGACGTACTGCTTCATTTGACCTCCACATCGCCATAGGATAAAAAGAAAAGTTAACAGTTCTAAAATCATTGGGAGATAGATTTAAAGTATTTTGTATCAAAATCAGCACCTTGAAATGTGAGAAGAGAAATATATATATGTGTATATATATATAT
>NW_004444094.1:1278443-1279735 GCF_000243295.1 Trichechus manatus latirostris | reverse complement strand
CTTATATTGAGGAATTTCTCTTCTATTCCTATCTTATTGAGAGTTTTTATCAGGAATGAGTGTTGGACTTCATGGAATGCCTTTTCTTCATCAATTGAGATGATCATGTGATTCTTTTATTTTATTTATGTGGTGGATTACATTGATTGATTTTCTAATGTTGAACCATCCTTGCGTACCTGGTATGAATCCCCTTGGTCGTGGGTTGTTTTTTGTTTTTTGTTTTTTTAATATGGCGCTGAATTCTATTGGCTAGAATTATGTTAAGAATTTTTGCATCTATATTCATGAGATATACTGGTCTGTAATTTTCTTTTTTTTGTAGGGTCTTTGCCAGGTTTTGGTATCAGGGTTATGCTGGCTTCATAGAATAAATCTGAAAGTATGCCCTCCTTTTCTATGTTCTGAAACAGTTTGAGTAGTACTCGTGCAAACTCTCCTCTAAATGTTTGGTAGAATTCTCCAGTGATGCCATCTGGGCCAGGACTTTTTTTTGTTGGGAGTTTTTTTTTTTTTAATTATCTTTTCAATCATTTCTCTTGTTATGGGTCTGTTCAGATTTTCTACCTTGGTTTGTGTTAGTTCAGGTAGGTAGTGTGTTTCTAGAAATTTGTCCATTTCCCCTAGGTTTTCAAATTTGTTGGAGTACAGTTTTTCATAGTACTCTGTTATGATCATTTTATTTCAGTTGGGTCTGTTGTAATGTCCCCCATTGCATTTCTTATTTGGGTTATTTGTTTCCTCTCCTGTTTTTCTTTTGTCAATTTGTCCAACAGTTTGTCAATTTTGTTGATCCTTTCAAAGAACAAACTTTTGGTTTTATTGATTCTTTCTATTTTTCTATTCTCTGTTTCATTTATTTCTGCTCTGATCTTTATTATTTCCTTTCTTCCGGTGGCCACTGGCTTCTTTTGCTACTATCTTTCTATTTGTTTCAGCTGTGTAGCTAATATTTTGATTTTGTCCCTCTCTTCTTTTTTTGATGTGTGCATCTATTGCTATAAATTGACCTCTGAGGACTGCCTTTGCTGTATCCCAAAGGTTTTGGTATGATGTGTTTTCATTCACTATCAACTCAAATTTGATTGTTTTTGTTGCTAGGTGCTGTCAAGTCAATTTTTGACTCATAGAGACCCCATGTAATAGACTAGAACTGCCCCATAAGGTTTTCTAGTCTGTAATCTTCATGGAGAAGAGCCCTGGTGGTGCAATGGTTAATCCTCAACTGCTAACTGTTTGAACTCTTCAGCAGCTCTGCAGGAGAAAGATGTAGCAGTCAGCTTCCATGAAGA
>NW_004444094.1:1272433-1273639 GCF_000243295.1 Trichechus manatus latirostris | reverse complement strand
GAAAAAATATGTCTTATTAAAAGAATTTAAAATTGAAGCATTTTTATGAATTTGAAACTAACACTTTTCCAAAAGTTATTTTCTTCTTTTAATGTGTAACAATGATCTTGCATTTCAAAATTCACCATGGTAAATTTCTACACTTGATTGGCAACTTTACGTAAATAAGTAAGATTAACGTTTTGCTCTTTTTACATCTTTTGATTATCTATTGATAATTATGGTGATAATAAACATTAATAATAATCTCTGTACAACTGCATCTGCACTATGTACAAATAATCCTGTGGTGCCAAGGTCACTGAGTCTACACTTTGTTCCCAGCAGTAAGCCTGCATTGCCTCAAAAAAAAAGAAAACAAAACAAAACAAACAAAAAATCAACAGCATTAACTATTTAATCTACAGGACTCAAATAAATATTCCTAGAGCTTACAAGTATCTTTCTGACTCTACCTTCCCAGTTTTCTTGCTGGCTGCTCACATCCCACCCCACCTTCAGCTCTTTGTCTGCCCTAAATGTTAAGGTTTGTCATGATTCCTTTCTTGGGCTCCTTGTCTCTCCACATACTTATCATGTTTACATAATTATAATGTTAGAGCTTTAAGCACGTTCATTGTTTTCAGCTTTCAATCTCGAACTCAGATTTATATCCTTAGTGACTAAATAACAGTCTTCAGGAGCTCAAACTTAAAAAAAAAAGTCACTTCCTAAACTGAGTTTTTCTGTGGTTTTCTTTAATTTAACCCAAATCAAACTCGTTGCCATCAAGTCAATTCTGACTCACAGTGACTTGAAGCACTTACTGATGAAAATCAAAGAGTACAGCCTACGGTATGGATTACGCCTAAACATAAAGAAAACAGAAATCCTCACAACTGGACCAGTAAGCATTAGCATGATAAATGGAGAGAAAATTGAAGTTGTCAAGGATTTCATTTTACTTGGATTCATGATCAACACCCATGGAAGCAGCAGTCGGGAAATCAAACGACGCATTGCACTGGGCAAATCTGCTGCAAAAGACCTCTTTAAAGTGTTAAAAAGCAAAGCTGTGACTTTAAGGACAGAAGTGCACCTGACCCAAGCCATGGTGTTTTCAATCGCCTCATATGCATGCAAAAGCTGGATAACAAGGAAGACCGAAGAAGAACTGATGCCTTTGAACTATGGTGTTGGCAAAGAATAGTGAATATACCATGGACT
>NW_004444094.1:1269109-1271685 GCF_000243295.1 Trichechus manatus latirostris | reverse complement strand
GGTGGAGTTAATCCTATCTCCATGTGTTCCAAGAACACTGAAATATTCACTGCTTGACCAACTGACCATGTCCTTTCACTGCACCAAGAAGCCTACAATGCACACACACACACGCGCACACACAAACTTTATTTACTTAGACAATTTCTATACAGACAATGTCACTTATTTAATAAATATTTTTATAGAATCTTTTTGATTCCTTATTCAAGACTTAAAGAAAACCAAACCCTTTGCCACTGAGTCAATTCCAACTCATAGCAACCCTATATTCTGTGCTAAATTCTACCTTTTTATACACTTAACATTAGCATTTATTCTACTTTACTGATGTTATTTGTATCGAGTATCTTTTCACCTACAAAAACTGCTTATCTTTTCCTTTTTTATCTTCTTTTTATGGTTCATAAAATCCTCATAGCATTCTCTTGGCAGGAAAAAAGAAAGCAAATAATTTCAAGAACTTCACAGATTCCTCAAAACCCACTCACGGACTTCTAGGACCAAGGAACCCAGATTAAGAACACTTGCAACAAACTGTGAGGTCTTTAAGTTTAGAAAATATTGATTTTAATGTCTGTCACTGGAAACTAAAATAGTACCTGGCACATAGTAGACCTTATATGTGTGCTTACAAAATGCATCGATGAATGAATAAACCAATAAGTAAATTGTGGAAGGATCAAATGAATAAATGATCTTACAGAAAAGCTCTTTAATTCTAATGTGGATCAACATGATTAAGTTTTTTATATATGGAAGCAAACAGACTCTAGCTGGCCCCTGACAATTCCCTCCTCCTGATATTCACAACTGGCTGTAATCTCCTCCCTTTGAGTGTGGGCAGGATGTATGATTAGCTTCTAACCAATAGAACAAAGCAAAGGTGATAGGATGTGACTCCCACATGCATATTATATAAGAGTTTATATTGCCAGAGAATTGCTCTACAAACTTTGTCTTCCTAATTGGCTGTAAAGAAGAAGGCAGCCAAGTTGGGAGGCGTATATGGCTAGGAGCTGAAGGTGATGTGTAGGTGTTGAAAGTAGTCTCCAACTGACAACCAGAAAGTAGCGGAGGACCTTAATCCTGCAAACTTACGAAAATGAATTCTGTTGATTCTGCTGATAACTTGAGTGAGCTTGGAAATAAATTCTTCCCCAACTGAGCCTCCACATGAGAATGCAGACTTTCTAACACCTCAATTGCAGGACCTCTAAGCAGAGATCTCAGCTTAGCCACGCTCAGACTCCTGACCCACAGAAAACGTGAGATAATAAATGTGTGTTGTTTTAAGCAGCTAAGTCTGTAGTAATTTGTCACATAGCAATAAAAGACTAAGGAGCCCTGGTAGCAAAATTGTTAAGAGCTTGGCTGCTAACCCAGAGATTGGTAGTTTGAATCCATCCAGCTGCTCCTGGGGAGAAAGACCTGGAAATCTGCTTTCCTAAAGATTACAGCCTAGAAAACCACATAGGGGCAGTTCTACTCCATCAAGTGGGGTCACTATGAGTTGGAATCAACTTGACAGCACCCAACAACAACATCAACGATAGAATACAATTAGATAGATAGGTAGAGCGGTAGACATACAGATGATAGATAGATTGATTTATTTGTGGTTCATAATCTAGACATTTTTACTACTGAAAATATTCTGCCTTTTGTGGATTTGAGGTAAAAATCATTAACAGTAGATAAGCTTTGGGCATAGATTTAGAAAAAAATATATTTACTAATCAAAGAACTAAAGTCTCATAGGATAAAAAAGGTAATCAAATTATTTTTATTTATTGTGAGTTTTGGGGATCTTTTTTCCCTTCCAGTAAGCACAAATCAACAGTAGGTTGATAACATTCTCTCTATACCATTCTCTGCGGAACTGGAGATTCATTAACTCAGGTGTCCTATTGCTTGATCTCCCCGAATTGACTATAAAAATCCCATGAGGAAGTGAACATAACAAGGTGACAATTTGAAACTTCTCAACAATCTCCTTTGAATCTACATAATTAGCTCAACCCAGGATATTTATAAAAAATATAAATGTAGTCCACAAAACTTAATGTGATACTGTGCTAAAAAAAAAAAATCATGTTTAATTCCAGAAACATATTATAGCTAGTGAATTTTTCTGAAGGTTAAGATTAGTACAAAGTATTATGATTGGAATTAGATACGGGAATTAATTTTATTCTGGACTTTTCTGTAATCTTTTTAGCTTATTAATTTGATTTTTTTTTCCTTTTCAAAATAACAGCCTGTCTGTCATGCCAAAACCGTTTACATTCTTAATCTTTCTTAATACACATGTCCTTTATTTTTAGCCCTCACAGGAAGAATATTTTTTTAATGTAAACTTTTAATTACTGTAAAAAACGAACAAAAAAACCTAACATATATTAAGAACTAATTTTTTTCTCAGCTCTGGGTCAGGTGTTTTCCATTTATGTTATCTCGCTGCAGTATGAAACTATAATTTTTAGTACGTTATTAAAATTGTGAAAAACATAAACAATTGCAAAGAAGTAATCAAACCCTGGTGGTGCAGTGATTAAGAGCTAAGGCTGCTAACC
>NW_004444094.1:1266399-1269009 GCF_000243295.1 Trichechus manatus latirostris | reverse complement strand
CAGTTCGAATCCACCAGTTGCTCCTTGGAAACCCCATGGGGCACTTCTGCTCTACTCTACAGGGTCGCTATAAGTTGAAATGGACTCTATGGTGATGGGTTTGGTTTTTTTTTCACTTCGGTTAATCAAACCCCAAATCCATAATACCCAAACCTGGAGATAACCACAGTTGACATGATGCACTACTGTCTTGCTTTTGTTTGCTTATTTGTTTTCTGTCTTGATAGAACATTTTTAAATTGTTTGATGGTATTTTTATGTATTTGTGAACTTTATTTTGCTCATTCAATCCACAAATATATATATATTGATAGTCTATGCTATGCCAGGCGTTGTTAGGCATGGACAATGGAAAGGTGAGGAAGCGGAGTCTATAAGAATTAAAGGGAGAGACAACTGATATCCAATAATCATACAAATTTTCTTTGAAGAAAAGATACATGGAGTCATGATAATGAAAGATAGTCACAGTGAAAAGAGCACTGAAATAAGAATCAACCTATCTTACTCACAAACTATGGAACTTTAGGCAAAGCACTTTCCTTATTTCTCTCTGTATAAAATAACAGTGTTATACTGGATGATCTGTAAGGTTCTTTTATAGTCTAAACTATAATTATTCCAATGATAAAATAATGCAGAAGTAATTCTCTGACAAATTGTTCAATTTACTAATAGACTACTCAACCAACTCATCTTAATATTAATCTAAAATTTCCTCTTAAAAAGGAAGATTAGTGCCACAGAATTTAAAACATAACGTCAATGATGACTGTGATGACTTATACACTCCTTTAAATATTCATTGATTGAAAGTGACTTTCCTGAATAGCAAAAGTGTAACCTGTGGAGCCAGACAACCCTGAGTTCAGATTGTGACTCAGCTACTCATAACTATGTGTCACAAATCAGTTAACATTTCTGAGTTTCGGTTTACTTTCTATAATATTTAACTTGCAGTGTTGGTGTAGGGATCATTAACAACATATTAAAACATTCATTAGATTTCCTGGCTAGTAAATAGTCCTCAATAAATATTAACCATAACTACTGTCAGGTATCAAAACTATTCCTTAACGAGAAGTTCACCAATTGATTCATAACACAGTCTGCGTATAGTCAGAAGCATATGAGAAACAGGATTTTTGCAAAGTAAGTATAATCTGCAATTTTGCACATAATTAATAGCAGAAAATCCTTTAAATTAATGAAAGAAATACCAGATATAAAAATAATTCGTGATTTTTATTGGGAAAAGGTTAATACGTAAATATGAATTAGTGATAATAATCTGTGTCTGATCTGATCACGTAATTGTTTTAGTTTGCTTTTAACTTAGTAAAACTCTTTAATCAGTCTAGTCATATTTGTTCAAAGGAACAATCTTCAACTGAAAACCCTCTTAATAGTTTCTTAGAGTTAATGATTTTATTGAATTTTACCTAGAATATAAGTTCATGTTAATGAGTTAACTTCTTAAGGAAATATGATTCACTGCTATTTTGGAATGGGATAAATCTCTATATGCAGTAAAAAGCAAGAAAACTCAGTGCAAGACATACTGACTGTGTGTACACCATCTGTATGGCAGTTGGCTAGGTAGGATTTTGTACTCAGTGGCGCCTACAACATGAAGACACCATTTATTTGGTCACCAGAGGGATATTTGTCATACTCTGCTCTTAAATTACTCTTACTTGTCAGAACAAGGCTATGGCTCATGGCTAATGATTGTATTGCTATGTTTCAAAAGGAGTTTTGAATGACTTCATTTTATTCTAAAGGTCTTTAAACGAGGCAAATATCAGTTTATGTTTCAGTCTTTCAAATATATATTGAAAATAAATGGAAAACTTTACCATTGGAAACATAATTTAAGTATAAAATGTGCTTGTTATATACAAAAAATTTTGCCCCATACTTTTGTAATTTAATCATACCTTTGGATCTGAACAATTAATAGAGATAGGAGAAGAAACAAAATGTGATTTCAGATATTTCATACATTGAGTCTAATCTTTGCACCAGTTTCTCATTATATACTTAAAAATAATCTTTGTATTTTAAGAACTTTAAAACATGTAAAACATTATAGTATAATAAACCACGTCTAGCCATCATCTAACCTCAACAACTATTAACATTTTATTGTTTAATATATTGCTATTATTGTCATTGCTATCATTATAATACTATTCTATGAACCATACTTCTTTTATGGTCATTATTGCTCTTACACAAATCATTACAATTATCATTCTTTTGCTGAAGTTTTGTTAAAACAAATTCCAGACATCATGTATTTCTCCTATAAAATAAGAATTTTGGCAGATATCTATAATAGATAAGGACTTTGTTTTAATATAACTACAATTCCACTATCACATCTAACAAAATAATTAATCACTTTTTACTATCATTTAGTAACCCAGTCCATATTTACATTTCTCCAACTGTTCTCCAAAATGATTTTTTTTTTATGATATTCAAAAAAGAAACAGCTGTCTGGATCACAACTGGAAGTTTCTCGGGCACCAACTCATCATTCTGAAAACTGATATAAGCATCAAGTATTATCTTGCATTTCCTGTGAGACTTGTATTTCAGGGT
>NW_004444094.1:1262455-1266299 GCF_000243295.1 Trichechus manatus latirostris | reverse complement strand
AATTCCTTTTGCCACTCATTTTTATATCCATCCACTGTACAATAAATGCCACGTTTAATAGAATGCTGTGTAATTTTTTACACACGCTAAAAACAAACACCGTTTTACACAATTACTTGCACAAATAATTTTGAGATATTAATATATTGCTCTTTCTTTGTGTGTATACCTCCCCTTGCCTACCACCCATTTTCAAGCAGATGCTTAGCTTGATATCTAGTACATAAGTGAGGATGAGACCGGGTGGAAAACTGTAAACAAAACAAAAGGCATTGAGTTTTTTGCAAAGTCCTAAACCTATCATGAATATTCTTTTTAAGTTGGTACTGAGGCAAAAAAAAAAAAGAAGAAATGTGTCTTTGACAGAAAATATCAAGAAAAATAGTGGGGATTCCCTACCCATGCAATGAAAGTGTTTGTTCAGTTGCAGCTGGGAAGGAGAAAGGGGGATGGAGGTCTGGGAACAGAGGAGACAGATCTTATGTCATACTCCTTGGGCAGAACTCAGAGAAACCTGGAGATGTTAGGAATAGAGAGACCTTGAAGTTGGATTCCAGGGCCTCAAAGTGCAGGAAAGCAGGAAAATCCCAGATAGTGGTGGGTTTCACTGTGTATGTTGGCACAGAAATCCACAGACAGCCTCACAGAAACTCCCATCACATGGAGGTAAGAGTGGTATTCTTGAAGATGCCAGCAGGACTGGAAGGCCATCTCATTTGAGACTTGTGTAAAACAACTTAGACAATGGGCATCTCAGTGGACCGATGACCCAGGAACCAGAACATCCTAATTCTCCCTTGGCATTATATCAGCCCCATGGAATTATGGGGGGAAAATGAAGTTTCTGCCACACAGTAAAGTTGGGATTTGAAACAGAAAATTTTTTAAAAAATTAAATTTCTGCACGTCTAAATTAGTGGTATAAGAATCATACCTGATACAATAAAGATTACTCTAGATTTTAAATAAATGTTATATACAAATATCATCAATTATTACTTAATTCGCAAACTTTTAAATTTCTTTTTGGCATCACATGTAAAAACCTAAACATTTACATTTCGTTTTTTAAACAAGAGTTTAATATAACATACAATTTATAATGCCCAACAACCCAAAAGTATGAAACTGGAAGTAAATAAAAATATTGTAGATCAAATTAACTGTGTGTGTGTGTGTGTTTAGAATGAAGACCTTCCATTAAAGTCCAAACATTCCAAAACTCCCCAGAATGATACCATTTGCATTGATTTCTTTGAAAAATTCCAAATGATATGTCACAATAAATTTGATAGTATTTTAAATGAAAAAAAATTTAAATCAGAAACATTACTACAGATGCAATACATATTAATAACTCCACAAACAATACTGATATTCATGCTTTGTAGATGAATTACTATAAAATCAAGGCTTGTCAAGGATCATCAGAACACAGAAAACTCCATTGAAAACAAAGCAGTTGAGATTTAAATAGGAAGAATATTGCTACTGAAGATTATTGTTTCAATTATACCATAGCTCACTTCACAAATTCCTTAAAGATAATTATAAAAAATGTGACTGTAAAAGTTAAAGTTAACATGTCATAATAATATCCTAATATGAAGGAACCTTTAGTCACAAATCTCTTATCTTTCTAGGCTATTCTAATTAATTCTGCTTTAGACAATTACAAAGAAGTTAATATTTTAGTTCCCATTAAATGGCAAAGGAACTCTTAGCCTCAGAGGTCCTCATGGTTCCTCCCTTCCCTGTCTTCTTCACCTTTCTTCCCAAGGATAAATGATGATATCATTGCCACAAGGAGCAGTGTTCCAGTTTAAAGACACTTTATTGAACATTCATCGTCCTAGGTAGAGTCACTGTGTTGAGTTGAGGGTTAGAGTGCCCATGATGTGTCATTCCTTGGGTCTCTTACTTGCATGTGGCTGGATTAGTAAAAACTCTCGGGGCTACCTGAAACAGGTTTGACAGGCTTTTTCTCTCCTTACTAGATCTTCATTATCTTATCCCATTTGGCAGCTGGCCCAGAAATATTGCCCAGGTCTAAAAAGTCATTTGGTGAGTAGATGTACATATTGGGCCAAAGTTCTGGCCTGAAAAGGCCTGGACTGGGCAGCCTGGGTTAACCACACTTTAAAAACAGGGCAAAATATTCTTTTTCCTTTTGTTTAATTTAATAACTAAAATGTGGGCTTTCTCAAGCATGGGCTTAGGAGAAAACAGAAGAGTTTTGGTGGAAGGTGTCTATCATCTAAAATAGGATGTGTCTATCTGTCCACTTTTTCTAGGTCAACTCACCAACCATCAACAAAATGCTAATTTTATCCTCTTTTTTTTTTTTCCTTTCCCTTGAACATAAATTTCCTTTGTGGAACACAGAGGGAATAAATGACTGCTAGTCTGAAATCTAAAGTATCCCTGACTCTTTCAACATGAATAAATAAACAAACAAATAAATTCAATATCATGATGTGGTTATTCTTAATAACAAATCTCCCATAACACCTTCCTGTATTCACCTTGAATTTAGAATTTACTGTTTCTAAAAATTAAGCTATATAACCTGAACCATATTATTTTTTTAATTTAAAAAATACTTAAATGAGATTTTACGCATAAGCTTAAGTTTTATTACGCTCCAAATATATTTTTATAATGTGTTATTCTTTAGGAGTGTCAACAGACAAATTATTCAATAATTTTGTTCATGTAAATTGTTTCTAATCTTAAAGGTATATATAACATGATTTTGCTAATTTGTTCTGTACTCCGGTACTTCTCAGTTGACTCTATAGCAAAAGAAACTACATAACTATCCTTCTATCCAAAAAGGTAATGAAGCCTAAAAGCTGTCTAGACTTTCTAGTTGAACATTTCTAAATCTCTAATTCAATTAGTTAACTAGAAAATTACCCAGATGTTCATTGGCTTCTGAAAGCCACTGATTAAACTCACTGCACCCTGACATTTTTGCATATGCATCTAAAATACTTCAGAATCTGGCTAAAAATGTCATGAAGCACTGACTTAGGCTTATTAAGTGTAAATCCTCCAGCTGGATCTGCACATGTTACAACTGCTTGGAATATGCTTCTGTAAAACATCTTTGGTAAACTGTATAGACAAGTCCTACAACAATTTGCACTGGTATGTTCAAATGGGTATCTCTATCTTGGTTTTGGTTGAGGCCCCAAAGCAAGAGAAGACTACTACTCCCACATACCACATACTTGCAGAAGAGATTTTGAGACTATTAGCTGTATGTCAATTAGTGATATTTTGAAATTGGAGAGAGGGAAACTTGGAGATTAGGAAAAGAGTTTTGAAAGAGTTATTTCTCAACTGTGAGTCCTACCTTTCTGATCCCTTCACGCAAGTCTAGGAAAAGTTGATTCAGTGGAACCAATTTGATTCAATAGTGCTTAGACTGCTCTAAAGAATCTAGTTGGCCAGTTCTACCAAATTAAATGTGAGGAGAGGTTTCCTCTTTAGGGATGGCCCACCTTTCTCGATATGTGAAGTCAAAAGATGCACTCCTGTTTCCCTTATGTGGCCAAGTTACAGTACATACAAGAGGGAGAGTCAGAGCTGGCATGAAGTTTACTTAGAAGCTCCTAAGAGCCTGGAGTGGGGAGAACTCAACAGAAAGAAGGTGCAAATGTAATGTCTCATGCATAATTTCTGCCAATGAGAAGAGAACCACAGGTCAGAGATCTGTAGAGATGGTGGTAAGGTGGGGTAAGAGCATATCTACAAAAGACTCACTTTCTTCCTCCCCCCAAAAAGAGTGTACTTAAATTCCTGGATTTCAGAGAACACCAGTGCTGGATTACCACAA